>NC_090652.1:216630595-216946254 GCF_040937935.1 Hyperolius riggenbachi
AAATAAGATCTATTTTCTAAATTATAATGATAAATAGCAGCCTTTTTTCAGCTGCATGATGACAAATCTAAAATATTTTACATTTATTGGAGCAACCCTTCCCTTCCTTTTATATTGCTGGGACAGAATCCAGCAAACTGGTGGAGTAGGTGGTGTCCGGAAAAGGAGGAATTGCTAATGGCTGCCACCTGTATAACCCCAGTTATGGAAAGAGAAGAGTGAAAAGCATGCACTGAAATGCTCATAGGCTTGAAGGAGTATATATTTATCTTTGTATGTGTCAGAGTGGTGCAACTAAATATTTTGAATTAAAAAAAAGGTTTGGTTTGGGTCCGCTTTAACTGTCACATTATGCAGGTTGATTTTCATGGAATGCCAAAGCAATACCTGTAATATATAATGTAGCTGATCACACTAGGTGTAATACAAAGCCCTTCCATTGGGATAAATAAAGCCTAAAGTTTTTACTTAGTGCCTGGCATTCTCTACATTGCTTGCAAGACATCTGGTTCTGCCGTGAGCACGGGTGATCGGGCTGTGACGTGCAAGTAGCGCTTGCTGTTTCCAGTGCCAGCAACTAATTTCTTCCATCGAAGAAGATGTTTTCAAGCAAAGATTCAAGCCGGCACCATCATAGTATTATGCTCTTTTTAGTTTATTAAAAGACATACAGACATAAAGTGCACTTTATGTCTGTATGTCTTTTAATAAACTAAAAAGAGCATAATACTATGATGGTGCCGGCTTGAATCTTTGCTTGAAGACGTGATTGGGACCTGAGTGCTGTGAGCCCCATTAGTCTGGCACATCACTGCTTTAATCCAAGAGTGCAGGTTGCTTCCTATATACATTGAAGATGTTCAAATGATGTTGTACATACATGGCCAACTGTACAATATCAACCAAATAGTTGTGAGAGTTGATTCGCCGGATGCATCGGACTAACCTCCTGTTTTCAGTGGCTCATCTAGTCATTTGCTACGCATACACATGCCTGATTATTTTCCAACAGACCAAATTCAGATGACAATCAGGCAGTTAGGTTGAACATGTGTACGGGTCTTTACAACATGCATAGTGTGAGGGTGCGTTTCCACTAACGCGAATTTGAATGCGTTCCCCGCATGCAAATTCGCATAACCAATAGAAGTTAATGAGCCTGTGTCCACTTGTCAGGAAACGGAGCATTTTCTTGTGCAGGAAAAATCTGCACAGCAGAACCATCCGAATTCGGACACCGCACACACCACATGCGATTCGCATACAATGTAGTTAATAGGGAATTCGCATGGCGTTTTTGTATGCGAATTTTCATACGATTTCGCATGAAATCAATGAAAAAGCACACAGGCACTGCCATGGTTAAATTCGCACACAGCGTCATCCATTCGAAATCGTATGCGAATTTGAGGTAAAATTCACATACGATTTCGCTCCTGCATGCAAATTCGTCCGCGGAGAATCCGTGGCGATTCCCCACCGCACTAGTGGAAACGCACCCTGAATGGCAACTTTATGGAGAAGACACCATCAGATGTTCACTATAGCAGTGTTCACCAACCCTGTCCTCAACAGTGCATGTTTTGTGGAAATCCAATCAGCTCTGCTGAGACACTAATTACCTCACCTGTGAATGTTTGTGGTTTTCTGCAAAACATGTACTGTTGATGGGCCTTGAGGACAGGGCTGGGAACTGTGCACTATAGCTTTTGGCTGCATAGGCTTTTTGGAAGCTTCAAGCATATATGTTTTGTTTGCCTTGAGGTAATCAGGCATTCCCCATGCACTTGTCAAATTCCATTAACTGCCAGCCTGAAACAGAGGGGGAAATCCCATTTGAAATAGCCGGAACAGCATGAGTTTAACAACCATCTCAGAAACATGAAATGCAAGACAAATAGATACACACTGCAATGAGATTAAAAAAAATAAAGTTTACTTTAGGGAGGGAACACACTTACAGGGCTGTTAGCCCCTGTAATTAACGGGTCTCTGTCGGCTTTTGAGATTGTGATTTCTGCAACTGTTGTGCGATTTTTCATTTCCAGTGGCATGTACTGTATATGCGTACAAGCGCGTTGTATGGGAAAAAAGCAGAAAGCTGTGCAATTTAAAAACGTGTGGAAAATTGCAAATATAAAACTAAGAACGAACAGTCACACCGAGTGAGGCTATTGACTTTAATAGCTTGTGGAATCGTGTGTGTGTTTGCTGTCTGTGGGAAAACGCACACAATCGCAGTTAGTGTGTTCCCTGTCTTAGCGGAACAGATCGGCACAGATGTGAATGGATTCTATGCATAGCAATGGGATCCATTCATATTAGTAGGTTTGGAAGATTCCTTCTGACAAGCAGAATGTTTGGGTCCTGCACGACTTTTGCAGATTGGCCGACGGAAACAATGAAAGCCTATGAGAACAGAGTGTCCGCTCTCACTTCCCTGGCTGCTGCTCAGGTTTTGCCATTTCTTTGCTCACCTGCTGCCATCACATTTGGGTCCTCTGTCGCTGCTGGCACCACTGCTCACGTCTACTGCATGGAAGAAGTGCCGACATACAAATCTGAATCCCGTCAGAAGCATCAGGCTACCATTGGACTGCAACAGACCAATGAGAATCCTCTATGGTTTGAGGGAGGATCTGCATTGATTTTGTTGCAAAGCAATGGGAGCCTCAATGCTTCTGCTGGGGCTGCAATCTGTACACCGGCGCTTATCCTGTGCAGTACACGCAAACGGCATAGCAGCAGCGGAAGCACACAGTTGTTACAGCGAATAAGTTTGGAAAGCAAGAATTATGTGACAGAAAAGATAGTCCATGAAAGCCTGACAAGTGTCCAGTCCTGTATCTGTCACACAGGGTGACAGTAGTATTGTCAGACAACAATGATATACTGTATTATAGCTAGTGTATAAGGTAGCTTCAATATGGAGAAATTCTGCCAGGAGTTACAATGCCAAACTAACCGACTGGGTGATCATCTCATCCAACAAACCCACTAAGTGGATTTGCATAATTTGTCACTAGCCATCGGAAACGGAGCACAATAGTAGCAAGTCCGGTGATTGCTTTTTGGGAAAAAAATAAAATAAAAAAAATTTCCTTGCAGGCGAGAGGGGCAGGGAAACATTGCCCATCTTTTCAGTGGCTTTGCTGTCCACATCACACTGCTGTGCATATCTGGACGACGCATACGATTCCCTATAGCTGTGCATGGCGCGGCTTAGCATTTCAGGCTGCGCCTGTGCAGCACAACAGGAGCTGCTTGTGAATCCTAGTGAAAACTCCGTTCACATTGGTCCGGATGCAGAAACGGAACGCACAACCGCGGATGCGTTCCCTCCAGTCTGCAACTGCCTTGCGCAAAATACCGAACCGTTCCATGTCCGCATTGCTGCTCACCTGTCTCGTCGCCACTCAGTGCCAACAGCAGCCAGGAGGCCAACAGAAGCATGGCTTTCCATAAACTGCAGCAGCAAGACAATTGCCCCTAGCAACAGGGGGGAGTTTTCATTGGTTCAACATGAACCAATGAGACTTCTCCCTGGTGCTGAGGATTCCCATTGGTCTGCTGTAGCTCAATGGAGAATCCCTGGCACAAGGGCTGTTCAAAAAGGACCGAGCAGGGGTGAGACACGTATGACGTTACTGCAGCATGGATGTGAGCAAACCGGGTGACACGGATGCGGCGACTAGCCTAATAAGGCTTTCATTGAGCACATTTTCCTGTCCAGTCTTGGAAAAAGTGTAAAGTTCAGACTCTACATTCCGTGGCATACGGATCCTTGTTTTTAACAAGTGGAAGCAGGTCCTATTTTTAACATAGGATTCGCTTCCTGCATTTTCGAGGAGCTTTAAAGGGGTTCAATTTACCTTTTTAAAAACTGCCACTTACCTGGGGATTCTATCGGCCCCCTGCAGCCAGAATGTCCTGCGCCGTCCTCTTACGATGCACCGTTCCCCACCGCCGGTGTTCAAACTAACTAGCATACATTTAAAGTGATATACCCCTTTTTAGTAGAATCAGTGTCCCCTTGCCCGCTCGCTGGGCTGCGGGCTCGGTCCTCGCTTCGCTCAGACAACTTTTTATTGAAACTCTATGTCCACTTGGATAGTGGATATTGCACATCAGCACCCAGGCAGCTAACTGGGGTTGCAAAGGTTAATGCTGCTGATGGGCATTATGGGGTTAATGTATGACCTGCATGACTTTGCACATGCTCAGTAGCATTTGTATGCTATTTTGTCGGGTATGCTAAAATGTTGGAACACCGGCACCAATGTAATTATTTGTCTAACTAGAAGAAGAGAAGTGGGGCTGCCCGCATGCTCCTACGTGCGTCAGCGGGAGCTTACTGCGCAGTACGAAGTTTGACTGTAAGCTCCCGCAGTAAGCTCCCACTGACGCACGCGGCCACCGCCGCACACACACAAATAATTATAGCGGTGCCGGTGTGGTGAAATTTTTTGCAACTTTATCAGATTTTGCAACCGGTTGCACTTATTTATAGGTATAGCTATCAGAAAGTGCAACCTAACCATTGACTTTAACCTATCTGTATCAGAAAATCAGGGCCGGCCTTTGACCTGAGCGACCGATCAGGGCGCCGGCTTCCAGGGGGGGCGCCGCTCTCCTGCCCCCCAGCCGCATATTGTTAATTTTTATCTGCTCACTTGCGGCGGCTTGCGCCGCGCGACTGTCTCCCTCTGGTGCCGCTGGGGGTGATGGGGGCGAAGACCAGAAACAAGTGCTGGAGCCTGCAGCCTCTTGGAGGCAGTGTCTGTGATAGTCTCCGCCCCGCGCTGCTGGCCCCGTACGTGATAGGAGGAGGATGGAAGCCCGTCGTGTGCCAGCCTCCCTGCCTTGACCTGGCTGTGTGTGGCAGTGGGTGACTGTCCCTCGAGACCCGGGCTGGCCATCGACCCAAGACCCCAACTGACTGGACAGACCACGTCACCAGCAAAAGTAAGGCTCCGCTCCCCATCCCATATATATATGTGCAGCAGCCATGAGATGTGTGTGTGTATATATATATATATATATATATATATATATATATATATATATATATATATATATATATATATATATATATATATATATATATATATATATATATATATATATATATATATATATATATATATATATATATATATATATATATATATATATACATACAGCAGCCAGCAGATGAGATGAAATATAATAGATGCAGCAGCCAGCAGATGAGATTCCCAGCTGAGTTGACCACCCTGTGATCAAAGCAAAATGTAACACAGAGAGAGAGAGGAAGAGGGGAAGAGAGAGAGGAAGAGAGAGAGGAAGAGAGAGAGGGGGAGAGAGAGAGAAAGAGAGTGTGTGTGAGTGTGTGTATCTTTGATCATACAGCGGTCAGCTCAGCTGGGAATATCATCTGCTGGCTGCTGCATATTATAGGCAACTAATGGGGGATCTGGTAGCCTAAGTATACACACACACACTAAGTGGGGGTCTGCCTATATACATACACACTAAAGGGGGGATCTGCCTACACTAGTAGCCTATATACACTAAGGGGGAGATCTGCCTATAGTAGGCAGATTCCCCCCCTTAGGGCTTGTGCACACCAAAACCCGCTAGCAGATCCGCAAAATGCTAGCAGATTTTTAAACGCTTTTTTTTTATTTTTATGAGGCGTTTTGCTAGCGTTTTGCGGATTGCTGCTGCGGTTTTCAGTATAGTAGATTTCATATATTGTTACAGTAAAGCTGTTACTGAACAGCTTCTGTAACAAAAACGCCTGCAAAACCGCTCTAAACAGGCGTTTTTCAGAGCGGTTTGCGTTTTTCCTATACTTAACATTGAGGCAGAAACGCATCTGAAATCCAAAAAATGCCTCACCCAGGCATTTTTCGTTTCTGCAAAACGCCTGCCGCTCTGGTGTGCACCACCCCATTGAGATACATTGACCAAGCAGATCCGCAGCCGCAAGCGGATCTGAAAACGCCCAAAAAGCCGCTCGGTGTGCACCAGCCCTTAGTGTATATAGGCTCTACTAGTCTTGTATATGTAGGCAGATCCCCCCTTTAGTGTATATATAGGCAGATCCCCCTTAGTGTATATATTATATATACACACACACTAAGGATCTGCCTAATATATGTACACTAAAGGAGGGGACTTGCCTACAAGACGAGTAGCCTATATACACTAATGGGGGGGATCTGCTTATAATAGGCAGATTTCCCCCCCCCCCCCCCCCCTAGTGTATATAGGCTACTAGTCTTGTATATGTAGGCAGATCCCCCCCCTTTAGTGTATATATAGTAGGCAGATCCCCCTTGGTGTATATATTATATATACACTATTTATAGCGCCGACATATTACACAGCGCTGTGCAGAGTATATATTGTCTTGTCACTGACTGTCCCTCAGAGCGGCTCACAATCTAGTCCCTACCATAGTCATATGTCTATGTATGTATTATGTAGTGCATGTATCATAGTCTAGGGCCATTTTTTTAGGGGGAAGCCAATTAACTTATCTGTATGTTTTTGGGATGTGGGAGGAAACCAGAGTGCCCGGAGGAAACCCACACAGACACGGGGAGAACATACAAACCCCTTCAGATAGTGCCCTGGCCGGGATTCAAACCAGGGACCCATCGCTGCAAGGCGAGAGAGCTAACCACTACGCCACCGTGCTACCCATACACTAAGGGGGGATCTGCCTAATATATATACACTAAAGGTGGGATCTGCCTACAAGACTAGTAGCCTATATACACTAAGGAAGGGGGGGGGATCTGCCTATAATAGATAGATCCCCCCTTAGTGCATATAGGCTACTAGTCTTGTATATGTAGGCAGATCCCCCCTTTAGGCTGCTTGCACACCAAGACGTTACAGGCGCACGTTAGTGCGCCTGTAACGCTCCCCCAACGCACAGCAATGTAACACAAGTGGGCTGTTCACACAGCCCACGTTGCGTTACATGTAACGCTGCACGTCCTGTGCAAAGTGCAGCATGCTACGGCGTTGGAGCGGCTATAGCCGCGTTAGACTGTTTGCACATGCGCAGTGGGGGGCGGAGGAGGCGGGGAGAGCCAGCTACAGTAGCCGCGCACATGGCTACTTAATATTCACTGCACTGGCGGGCGCTGATTGGCCGGCGGGACCACGTGATGCGGAGTGTCTCGCTCCGCATCACGTGGTCCCGCTGGCCAATCAGCGCCACTCTGGGAGATATTATGGGCATCGAGCAGCCTAACGCGGCTCACTCTACCGTCGGCTTTTGCAGCACCATACGTTGTGTTAGGTGCACGTTATGCGACCTTAACGTGCCACCTAACACAACGTCTTGGTGTGCAAGAAGCCTCAGTGTATATATAGGCAGATCCCCCCTTGGTGTATATATCTGCCTATATATACACTAAAGGGGGGATCTGCCTACATATACAAGACTAGCAGCTTATATACACTTGGGGCCCTTTTACAAAATCAGTTGCTCTCAGTTAAAACGGAAAGAAAACTGATTTTCAAAGTAAGTCCCATGTTTTCCTATGGCTCCTTTCACGCTTAACGTGTTTCAACTGAAATCTTTTTCCCAATGCACTGCGTGGTGTGAGTAGAGAGGATGAACGGGGGGGGGGGGGGGGGGGGGGGGGGGGGGGGCACCAAAATCTGGTTACGCTCAGGGCGCTGTGAAACCTAAGGCCGGCCCTGCAGAAAATGCAACCCAACCAAACCCTATTCTCACACAGAACCCTCCCCTCTTGCTCAACTAATAACCTCCCCTGGAGGGAACAATCCCCCCTCTTGCTCAACTAATAACCCCCCCTGGAGGGAACAATCCCCCCTCTTGCGCAACTAATAACCTCCCCTGGAGGGAACAATCCCCCCTCTTGCTCAACTAATAACCCCCCCTGGAGGGAACAATCCCCCCTCTTGCTCAACTAATAACCCCCCCTGGAGGGAACAATCCCCCCTCTTGCGCAACTAATAACCCCCCCTGGAGGGAACAATACCCCCCTCTTGCTCAGCTAATAACCACCTACCCCCGAGGGAAAAATCCCCCCTCTTGCTCAACTAATAACCCCCCCCCCCCCCCCCCCCCCCCAGGGAACAATCCCCCTTCTAGCTCAATGGGATCTGTGGTTGCAAAAAATTACAGGCGTGTTAACAGAGAGGAGCCACGCCTACACAGTCATACACTGTCCTCTATGGCAAGTTGCAAAATATGATGGGTAGCAAAATTTTTCACTAACCAGGGGCGGGGAACAGCGCATCGAAAGAGGATGGCGCAAGACATTCCAGCTGCAGGGGACCGATAGAAGCCCCAGGTGAGTGGCAGTTTTTGTTTTAAAAAGGTAAACAGAATTCCATTTTAACTGTGAACCCTATGTGCAATTTCGCAAACCTTCCCGGCCACGCTTTACCCTGCTAATAATTACATTTGGTAAGATTGTGTCATAAACATTCTCAGCTGTAAGTGGCTTTTCTGATAAAGTCCAAAGCTGCATTTTTATCAGTGATAAATCATGTGAGTGCAGAGCACATGAGAAGCCTCCTCCTATTCTCGTGTATGGCTTCCTCCTCCGGCATGGCCCCTCCCTGCTCACCTGCACATCTCCCGGGAAGTAGATGACATGATGCGGCCTCTGGGCTCTCTCCAGCGGCGGGGAGAACAGCAGATCATTACACTTGCTGGTCTCAGCCCCGACCACTGCCTGCAGCCTGACCAGCTCTGGAGCGTCTCTCCGGGCAGCGCTCACCCCGGCACACATGCTGAGCACTCCGGCCACTGTGTGCAACAGGCGGCGAGCGGAGCTCAGAGCGATGCCTATAGTGCGCATGGGCAGCTTATAGAAGTTACAGGCCTCCTCCACCTCTCTGCAGCTACACTCTGTCCCCCTAGCGCTCTACGTAATGACGGCGGGACTGGCATTAGTGAGACTTGTAATAACAGAGAACCTCCGCTGCGTGGCGCTGCTGCTCTGCCCTCACTGTCCGATAACTAACAGCAGACAGTCACACAGCAGCACATCACGCGGTGTAGGTGGGAATGATAGAAACAAGAATGTTGGGGGCGGGGACGCTGGTTACTGAGGGCAGTGTGTTTGTGCGTATCACCAGAAGGCGGGGCTAGAGAAATATCACGTGCTATAGGCGGCTGGTCCCGGGAAAGAGGTCGCGAAGTACGGGCTGGAGATGGATGTGCTCTGTGGTCTGTCCGTGTTGCTGTGTGTGCTGGCCGCGGCCACCGCCGCCGACACCGGTGAGTGATAGAGGCGGAGTTCAGAGTATGATGGGCACTTCTTACATCTGGAGTGTGAGGAATCTTTGCGCGAAGGACGTACGCAACAAGTTGGGGGACTTTTCCGTGTCCGCTGCCAGTGCGCGCGCCCGCCCTACTGTCTCCGCCACACACATCACCCACCACACAGCAGTCACTTCCAACTGTCACCTGTCTCCCTGACTCATTACAGCTCATCCCGGGCTGAGGAAACCTGCGGCTTCCTTGTGTCACCTTCAAAAAGTGGCAAAATGACGTGTTGTTCCAACAAAGTAGCATACATTGACACAAGTTAGACGACTTTAAATAGGGACTCTAGTGAAAATAATGTAAAAAAAAAAAAGGGCTTTATTTTTACAATAATGATATATAAATGATTGTCAGAGTTTGCCCATTGTAAAAGCTTTCCTCTCCCTGATTTACAATCTAACATTTTTACTGCTGGCAGGTGATGTCACTGGAAGGAGCTGTTGCTTGCTTTTGGCAGTTGGAAACCACTGTAAACCGTTATTTAACACAATGCAACAAGGTTCACAGACCGGAGACTGCCAGGACCATGGTCCTCAGTTTCCTGTGGGAGGGGTTTCACCACAATATCAGCCATACAGAGCCCCATGATGATCAGTTTGTGAAAAGGAATAGATTTCTCATTTAAAAGGGGGCATCAGATACTGATTAGGATGAAGTTCAATTCTTGGTCACGGTTTCTCTTTAACCAACATATTTGTCAATTCACCATTTGCTATTTGTAGGCTAACTAGTAGAATATAAGTTCTTCATTCACACTAATATCAGTAATATTTACTGATGTATTTTTTTTTCTATGACCTAGCTTCTCCCTACTCTCACACAGAATCCTCTCTGGTGGGCCATGTATGTACATAGCTTTGCTGGCCATTCCACACTAACTGATTGCAAAATGCAGGGTACAGTTATGACAGCTGTGACTGTTCATTAGCAGGATCTGTTTACAGATTTATTTTCTGCTGAGTACATTCGTCATTCTAGTGCATTTTGGGTGTGATTAAGCTCCTCAATGCTAGGTACACACTAAGATTTTCTGGAAGATTTACTGTCAGATCGATTTATTTCCAACATGTCCGATCTTATTTTTTATTGATCTGAGCATTTTCTGATCAATTTCTGATGAGTGAATGGAAAACAGTCTGAAATTGCTCAGAAATCAGATCTGACATGTTGGAAATAATCTCATAGCATTAGGCCTGGAAACCACTAGGAGCGCTTTGTGATTTGAAAAGCTCTTGCTAATGTAATGCTCTAATGGCCCGTACTCACGGGCTGCAAAAGTGGCCTGTCGCCAGCACACGTGAGCGTGTGGGTGACAGGCCGGTGACAGCTCCTCGCCAGGTCCCTCCGCGTACACACACGGAAGAGGGACCAGCGGCGCGACGGAAGCTGTTGCCGACGTTCCTCTTCCCCCGCCGGAAGTTCCGCATACCTCAATGGAGGTTGCTGTCGCTAGTCCGCGTACTCACGCGGACTAGCGACAGTTGCCAGTCGATTGACCGCGCCAATCGCCTGGCGACATCTGCGACGGGCGACAGTTCGGGGTGCGCGCCCGTGCGACGGCGCATACTCACGGGCGACCTGTCGCCGCAACACGTTCTTTGTTACGGCCTGTACCTTTTACAAGTACTCTTACCAAGGACTAGTTTTAGTCTATGACTAAAGGGAATAAATATGGCAGTCTCCATATCCTTCTCACTTCAGTTTTTTAAAATTCCTAAGTGTTGGCAGTTAAGAGACGAATTTCATGTTATATACTTTCAATCAACAAGATTGTAATATGCAAATTAGAGGAGTCGGTGGAATCCTAAACTGAGGAGTCGGAGTTGGTGGATTTTTGTACCGACTCCACAGCCCTGGTAGCAGCTAAAGCCCGCTGTTTTGGGGTACATGCCCTTTTACAAGCCGTTCAGCACACCCACAGAGGATTGCCGAGGTGCTATTCCATCTCTCTTTAATCGCTTGCTAATTTAATGCTACGGGTGCCATCCCACTAGAGCTATGTGAGTTTATAAAAATCCCCCATAGCATTGCATTATAAGTAGTCTACTTGGGTCCACAGTGAGTAGAGTATCATGGAAGTGGAAATTATGAGGAAACATGATTGCGGTTCCTGGGTGAAAAGAGCCCTCATTCCTGATGCTTGTTCATGGTGGGACTTACTCGGTAGGATTGGTGAACAGTAATATATATTCCTGAAGCCAGTCAAAGTGCTGTCAATGAATAAACATGGCCCCAATCAGAAGCCCATGTTCATTCATAAAAACGAAAGTACACGTAAAAGCCATTTACACACGTCCATCATATGATGGTGTAGACAAATTTCAAAATAAATGACCAAATACTTCTGCTGTGCAGTGTTTTGTTTTGTTTTGTTTTTTCCTGCATACAAATTATGAAATTATGGATACAATGGAAAAAAGGCTAGAGGTTTCAAAAGCTCTTCCAAATGTAATGCTATGGTTTTTTTTTTTTTTTTACAAAACCTCATTGCTCCAGTGGGCACAGACACATAGGATAACATTAGCAGCAGATTTAAAAACTCAAAATGCTCAGAAAAACTCCTCTGGTGTGCACCAGGCCGTAGACACTAGTCAGATCCAGGAACTAGAAATTCTTGGCTTTAGGTATTGCATTTTTCTAGGTCTGAGTCCCGAGGATAGGTTACGTGTATGCAACACATACGCTCACACACACACTTTTATTTATCCCTTCTGCCCCGTCGCTTCCCCGCAGGTACCGAAATAAGACTTGTATAAAAAGAAAAAGCCAAAGTGACTACATTTAAAAAAAAAAGTTAAATTTGGAATTCAGCTTTTTAATATGTATGTCATGACTGTTATTTTAGAAAGTAAGGGCTTGTAATTATTGGTAAAGTAGAAACAGAAAAAAAAATTGCACTTGTATTTCCCCAGAAATATTGATGCCATACATTGTACTTTGAACATAATTTTAAATGTGATAAGCCAAGAGAAATTGCCGAATATAATGTGTGGGTATTATCTACATTAGTGTAATGATCTGCTCAGCTGCCTGTGCAGGCAGGCAGCTTTTTGACCATTGTTTAGGTTTGCATGCTGCAGGATTCTGGAAAGGAGATCTTCTGTCAGTTTTGCAGCTTGTGCTTGCTGAGGAATTTGCATACGTTGTCATGCAAATTGCCTGGCCACATTCATTGGAGGCGTGTACTATAAGTACTATGTGTTTCCCACAATGCTTCGCTGGTCATAAGGATTTAGTCCTGTGTAACACTCCTGGAGGAGTGTCAGCCTTACTCTCTGTTTGAAGATCAGCTTAGAGTAATTCCTGGAAAACTGCACTAGGCAGGTTTCCTTAGTGCAGTTAGGATTGCTTATCTGTTTGTTTGTTCTGTTGCGATTGTCCTGTCCCAGCGGTGGTCGACAGGAAATGGTTCTGATCTCTGTTCTTGGAGTATAGCTGGTGCAGCGGTTGCTACCAGCTATCTCTTCTGATCTGTCTCACTTGGATCGCACTAGCATCTTGCGCTAGCGCTATGGATCCTTCTGTTCTGTCTCCTTGGATCGCGCTGGCCACTTTCCGCTAGTGCTGTGGATCCTTCTGTTCTGCTACTCTGTACCTGGATCGCACTAGCATCATGCGCTAGTACTGTGGATCCTTCTGTTCTGTCTTCCTGGATCGCGCTAGCCACTTTCGCTAGTGCTGTGGATCCTATCTCTCGCTTGTCCCTGTTTGTGTGTGTCTGTCTTGTCTGCTACAAACGCTTGCTGGAGGCTCGGTGAGGTAACCGTTAAGCAAGCGCTCGCGTCCTCTGTTGCATGTTTGTCTGTCGATGGTTAGTTAGGCGTGCTTGTCTCTATTGTGCTTATCACGTGGAGACCACGCATGAATGCGTGCACTGTTGCGAATGAGTGCGGTGTTCGCGTTCACTTAGCGTTTGTTGTTTTCCGTGTCTCCTCATTGTATGATTTGCTGTGCCTTTGCTATCCTCGTATTCTGTTCTGATCTGCCTTGTGTCACTTTTGGCAATCACCTTTCTTGCGGATGCGTTTCTGTTTCGTATCTGCTGTTGTGTGTGCGCTGTCGCGGGGTGGCGACTAGATTGGCGCACACACATACAACCTGTCCCTTTGCTCGTTCTCATTCGCAATCGCTTCTCTTGCGATTGCGTTCTGCGCTTCGTACAATTCCTGTCTGGCATTTGTGGAGGTACAGAGGATTGGTTCCTCTGCACTCCTCAGCGCCATCTGCCGACAGGAATTTCCCTCTACGGGTGCGTAGCGCCTTTTGCTGGGTTCCTGCAATTATACGCTTGTGGAGGATTTCTGCCGTATCAGCGCACGCGTTGTGCGCTGATCACGGAGAAAGTTCCACAATCGTTACAATTAGTGTTTATTTTTAAACTATAGGGCATGGAATTGGAGAAATATTTTTTTTATTTCATTTTTAGTTCTCCCCCCCCCCCCTTTAAAATGCATAGAAAATACAGTAATTACTGAAAATGACTATCACCCACAAAATGCTTAATTTGTGGTAAAAACAAAACAAGATCTAGATAGTTTACCGTATATACTCAATTCAATTCACTTTATTGTCATTATGTAACACAACAAAATTACTTTTCATGACAACCCCACGGTGCATATAGGGAACATAGTGATAGTAGCAAGGAAGAGAAGAAATTATACAAGTATGCCAGGTATTACAGATGTTTAAACAATTTGTACACAGTGTTAATTATTTCAGAGAGGATTCAGAGTTCATCAAGTTTATGGCGGATGGGAAAAAGGTGTGTGTGTGTGTATTGATCTAAAACGTTTACCTGATGGAAGGAGCTCAAACAAGGCATTTCCAGAGTGAGTGTTGTCCTTTATAATGTATTTGGCCCTTCTTATACAGCGAGTCTTGTACAAGAGTTCCAGTGATGGTAGTTCAGTGCCAGTAATGGCTTCTGCTGTTTTAATAACTCACTGCAGGGCTTCTCTAGTAGCCTTGGTACAGCTGTTGTACCAGGCCGTCATGAAATTGGTCAGAATGCTTTTTATAGTGCATCTGTAGAAATTAACCAGCAGCTTCTGTGGGAGGTCAGCGCTCCTTAGTTTTCTCAAAAAGTAGAGGCGTTGTTGTGCTTTGCCAGTTAAAGCTAAAGCATTGTCAGCCCAGGACAGGTTCTCAGCGATGGTGACTCCCAAAAATTTGAAGCTGGAAACTCTCTCCACAGCCTCTGCATTGATAGTTAGCGGTACATGAGTGGTCCTAAAGTACAGGATAATTTCTTTGGTCTTCTTTGTATTTAATAACAGGTTGTTAATGTCGCACCATGCAGTCAGGTTCCTAACTTCTTCTCTGTATGCAGCTTGCTCATTGTCTGATATAAGCCCAATGACAGTCATGTTATCTGCAAACTTAACAATTGTGTTTGAGGTATGAATAGGCTGGCAGTCATGGGTAAAAAGTGCATAGAGGAGAGGGCTTAATACACAGCCCTGTGGCACGCTAGTGCTCAAGGTAAGGATGGAGGATGTCTGTTTTCCTAGTCTGACAGTTTGAGGGCGATTAGTAAGGAAGTCCAATAACCAAGTAGATATGGAGGGAGCAAGACCTAGTGCATGGAGTTTGTTGGTCAGCTGGCTAGGTACGATGGTGTTAATATACTCGCATATAAGCCTACCCGTGTACTTTTTCCTTAGAAACCAGGAAACAGTGATTGACTCACGTATAAGCCTCTTCCCCAATATAGCTCCTCCCCAGTAGCCAGATGTTCCCCCAGTACAAGTCAGCCCCCCTCCCCATAGCCAGATTTGCCCTAGGATCATACAACTGTCTCAAGAAGCCACTAGATGACGTCATAGATATGAGACACAGTGATTGACACACAGGAAGAATCCCCAATCATTGCGCTGCTGACACGTTGCTTGCATGCTCTGCTCCACAAGCCAGGGGACACAGGTAGTCTTGAGCAGCATACTCTGCACACCATGTTGCAGGGGGTGGGGTGCACTGACACAGCTGGGAGCCAGCTGGCAAGAGCAGGATCACTAGTGCACGATCCTTGCGCTCCTCTGCCAAACCTGTTCCACCATCTGTTTTTCTCCACTGACTCATATAAGCCGAGGGGATAACGTTTCAACAATTTTTTTTTTATGCTGAGAAATTAGGCTTATACACGAGTATTTATACAGTAGGTGTGATAAAGTTATGGCCTAATGGGAGGTGCTCTGAAAGGTGAAAATGGCTCTTGGTGGGAATGGTAAAAATGTTTTTTTTTGTTTGTTTTTGTTTTTTTTTTCTTGTAGATTAACAAACAGGAATGGGTCAAATGAGTATCTGCACTTGTTTGTAGGGCATGGATGTTTTCGCCATGGAGATAAGGGGGGGCTGATGTTCTCTTTTTCCCCATAGAAGCAACAGACTCCTATTTGTGTGCTGGAAGTCAGAGATACTCTCCTGAGGGTGGTTAGGTTGTGCTTCCATGTCTGACCTCCCTTTGTTTGTTATTATCTTTAGTTACTGTGAATAGTTAGGACAGCTGATTAGTGCATGACTTTCTACTTGCACATTGGTTTCATAGTCCCCAAGGCCATTTTATGGCTCTCATTAGACTAGTGGTTTATATCAGAATGGATTAGAACTACAGCAAAACAAACACCAACAGGATTGTTGATCTTGAGCTCTGATTTCCCATCTGTTTAAATGGCTAACCTCATTAACCTGCGTGTTTGTTTGAGATAAATCACTTAGGTGCGGAGTGTGGCACTTGTCATAACGCCACACACGTTTCCTGCTTAGACATACGCAGAATAAATGTTGCACTGACTTGTCACAAATGTGAATAATGTAACGGTGTCATAATAATGTGATGACCACCTCTAAGTTGTTTTTTTACAATGTACACCTGCTGTACTGCAGTCATAATTGTGTATCTAGTAAAAGGCTGAACACTTGTGAAACCTGTTATGGAAATGATAGAATAAATACTACTTGCAATGTGTCAACATTTTAAAGCAGCACTCTAGGAAAATTTTCCTAAGAGCCCAAAGGTGCTAAGTAGAGATGTCGCGAACCTCCGATTTTCGGTTCGCGAACTTCCGCGGAAGGTTCGGTTCGTGTAAAAGTTCGCGAACCGCAATAGACTTCAATGGGGAGGCGAACTTTGAAAAATAGAAAAAATTATGCTGGCCACAAAAGTGATGGAAAAGATGTTTCAAGGGGTCTAACACCTGGAGGGGGGCATAGCGGAGTGGGATACATGCCCAAGGTCCCGGGGGGAAAATCTGGATTTGACGCAAAGCAGCGTTTTAAGGGCAGAAATCACATTGAATGCTAAATTGCAGGCCTAAAGTGCTTTCAAACATCTTGCATGGGTATACATCAATCAGGGAGTGTAATTAGAGTTCTGCTTCACACTGACACACCAAACTCACTGTATAACGCACCGCAAACAGCTGTTTGCGTAGTGACGGCCGTGCTGGACTGGTGCACACCGTGGCCAGAGTGTAGGCCGCGGCGTTTTTCAAGGCCATATGGTCGCCGGCCTGTGGTAGCTCAATGATAGAACAGTGACTGTCCAGCTGATCAAATTTGGTCTGACCACAATGAAGCAACGACCTTATTATCTTTTGTGTGCCACCCCCACCCGAGACACTGAAATAGCCGGTGGTCATTGCTTCATTGTGATGCGCAAGCCCCTTCACCGCGGCAAGGTAATGATCACGAAGGGGGATGGGCACATGTCCAAGCCTTTTGTTTTTTTGTTGCAGCCGCCCGCAGTGCAGTCAGAAAAATTAGGCAGGCATGTACACGCACCAGAAAAATTTGTGTAGCGGCCGCTGCTAGCAGCGGCCTTAAAAATTCAGGAATCCGCCTAGAGTCCTGGACCCTGTTGGTGGTGGCGGAGAAGGCAGTCAAGCGGCCTGCAGGCAGAGATGCTGTGTGGGGACTGACTTGGACTCAGTGCACACCGAGCAGTTTTTGGAGCGATCCGCCGGCCGCATCCGCCTCTAAAAACGCTTGTCTAATGTATTGCAATGGGATGGTGCACACCGGCGGTTTGCGGTTTTTGCCAAGCCGCAAACGCGCCTCCTGCTGCGTGTTTGCGGTTTTCGGAAGCGTTTCGTCAATGTAAAGTATAGGAAAAACGCAAACCGCTCTGAAAAACGCTAGTTCAGAGCGGTTTGCCAGGCATTTTTGTTACAGTAGCTGTTCAGTAACAGCTTTTACTGTAACAATATGTGTAATCTGCTACACAAAAACGCACGCAAAACCGCTAGGTATGTTTAGAAAACCTCTCTAAACATACCTAGAATCGCTCTGAAATCAGCTCCCAAAACCGCTAGCATATTGCGGATCTGCTAGCGGTTTTGGTGTGCACTGGGCCTTAGTCTTCGGTCGTGCAGTAGCCCTCCGTGATCCATTCCTCATTCATTTTGATAAAGGTCAGGTACTGAACACTGTCGTGACTTAGGCGACTTCTCTTCTCAGTAACTATGCCTCCAGCTGCACTGAAGGTCCTTTCTGACAGGACGCTTGCGGCAGGGCAAGAGAGAAGTTGTATGGCAAATTGGGACAGCTCTGGCCACAGATCAAGCCTGCGCAACCAGTAGTCCAAGGGTTCATCGTCGCTTTTCGCAGAGTCTACATCCACACTCAAGGCCAGGTAGTCGGCTACCTGCCGGTCCAGGCGTTGGTGGAGGGTGGATCCGGAAGGACTATGGCGAGGAGTTGGACTAAAGAACGTCCGCATGTCCGACATCACCCTGAGATCGCTGGAGCGTCCTGTCCTTGCCTGCGTGGACTTGGGAGGAGGCGGGTTACTGCCAGTGGTACCTTGATTGCGTTGTGCAGCCACATCACCCTTAAACGCATTGTAAAGCATCATCGACAGCTTGTTCTGCAAGTGCTGCATCCTTTCCGCCTTGTGTTGACTTGGTAACAGGTCCACCACTTTGTGCCTGTACCGAGGGTCTAGTAGCATGGCCACCCAGTACAGGTCATTCGTCTTGAGTTTTTTGATACGGGGGTCCCTCAACAGGCAGGACAACATGAAAGAGGACATCTGCACAAAGCTGGATGCAGACGTACTCTCCATCTCCTCTTGCTCTTCCTCAGTGACGGGATGCAACTCCTTCCTCCCCCCAGCCACGAACAATACCACGGGAACGTGGAGCAGCAGAAGCCCCCTGTGACGGCTGCCGCGGTTGTTCTTCTTCCGACGCCTCTTCCTCCCCCACAGAAACGCCTTCCTCATCATCACCATCATCAGAGTCTGACTCCTCTCCTTCCCCACACGACTCCTCTTCCTCCTCCTCCCCCCTCTGTGCTGCCGCAGGTGTTGTGGGAACATTGGGTGTCAGGAACCTGCCCGCGGCACGCCTGCGTATGCGGTTCCCGACTGCGGGTTAGATCAGATTAAGCGGGGAACAGCCTTATTTAAGCATTTAAGCTACAAACAAGGCTGGAACCCCTCAAACACTTCCCACTGCCACCACTAGCGTTGCTAGACACGTCCCCTCAGCTGTCGAGGGCTCAACACGCAATCTGCGTTTTCGTATTTGGGTCAGCTTCGCGCTTAGGCCGAATACGAGAACGCCATGCACCCACACACACAGTACAGTAACACAGCACAATCAGACAATAATTTGTAATGCAAGTTACAATGTCGTGCAGCAAAACCACTAACAGTAGTTCCGAACGATACTGTTAGACTTCCCACTCGGCTGTTGAGCGCAGAAGTGCCACACACACACACAATGCAATTGCAATTTCATATGGTAGTGTTGCTCAAACATACAATTAGGCATGGACTTATACACAGCTACACTGCAGTCTCCTCTAGGCTGTGAGTGTTAGTTTAGTACGGCAGAAGTCAAGCTTATTAAATAATAATTTAATATTCCAGAAAAACATGGAACAATGCAGAACAGAATATATACAAAAGATTACAAAAAACAAAGTAAAAAAGTTACAAGATAAAAGTTACAAAAATAGGAGGTTACAAAGATACACACAAAGCGATTTTGCTTACCAAAATAAACGGGGAAATAAACGTACCAGCGTATCGATCTGGCGTTGTTGCGGGGGGTACGCACTTCTGGTCAGGAACCAGGTTAATTCTAGCCGTGTGAGCTACCTCCAAGAACTACGATTTGTGACGATCCCAGGCTGGGATTATATAGTCCCCTGGATGGCCTGAGGCCACTCACATGTCCATATCCAGGAATAATTAAATTTCCTACATAACGCGCGTCATCCTTTCCTGTCTCAGTTCTCAGATCATCAAAAAGGACTCTTCCCACCCCCCCGGCAGGTGACAATTAACGCTTCCTCAACATTATTTCCTAGGTTAAAGTGTATTTTAGCAAATACATGAAAAGATTGCATTTTGGTTACAGGTAGCAGTTTGCCTGTAATTGCCTGTAGACAGACGCAGACAATCACACCTGAGACAGCAGATCAAAAGTGACTGCTAGTGGCCTAATGAGCCGCTTCCTTGCCTATTGAAGGTGACTGGTCTTCTTCACTGAAGACCTCTTTAGATGCAAATGTAGGTCTAGTGACCCACCCACCCAAATACATGAACAGTCCATGAATCTAGCCTGCATATCTACACCTTTGACATACCACAGCAGATATAAAAATGGGAAAATGAAAATATATTACTGTTATATCCTTAACAGCATCAGCACCCCAATATATTCCTGACATCGGGTTTGGGTGTAAATGGCTCCCTTCCTGCTGCGGTAACTCTTCTCATTCACGCTCCTCCACAGCTGTATCCACCACTCTACGCACGGCACGCTCCAGGAAGTAGGCGTAGGGGATCAAGTCGCTGATGGTGCCCTCATCGTGACTCACCAGTTTGGTCACCTCCTCAAAGGGCTCCATGACCCTGCATGCATTTCGCATCAGTGTCCAGTTGTTGGGCCACAACATCCCCATCCTCCCAGATTGTGTCCTTGTACTGTAATGATACAGGTACTGGGTGACTGCTTTCTCCTGGTCTAGCAGGCGAGAGAACATCAGCAGGGTGGAATTCCAGCGAGTCGGGCTATCGCAAATCAGGCGTCTCATCGGCAAGTTGTTTCTACTCTGAATGTCCGCAAGGCGTGCCATGGCCTTGTAAGAGCGCCTGAAATGCCCACACAACTTCCTGGCCTGCCTCAGGACGTCCTCTAAGCCTTGGTACTTGGACACAAATCTTTGCACGACCAGATTCAGCACATGTGCCATGCAGGGTATGTGTGTCAGCTTTCCCAAATTCAACGCAGCAATGAGATTGCTGCCGTTGTCACACACCACGTTGCCGATCTCAAGCTTGTGCGGGGTCAGCCATTGCTCCACCTGTTTGTTAAGAGCAGCCAGGAGAGCTGCTCCAGTGTGACTCTCCGCTTTCAGGCAAGACATGTCTAACACTGCGTGACACCGTCGTACCTAGCATGCAGCATAGGCCCTGGGGTGCTGGGGCTGTGTAGCTGAAGAGGAGATTGTGGCACCAGCCGAGGAGGATGACAGCGAAGCGGTGGTAGCAGGTGGAGAGGAGGTGGCTGGAGGCTGTGTATGTAATGTAGTGGCCCTGCCCGTGCTTGGCAGACCAGGCATCCGTGGTCAGGTGGACCCTTGACCCAACGCTGTGTGCCAGAGATGACACCACTTGCCTCTCAACTGCACGGTACAGTTTGGGTATGGCCTTTTGTGAAAAATAATTGCGGCCTGGTATCTTCCACTGCGGTGTACCAATGGCCACAAACTTACGGAAAGCCTCCGACTTCACCAGCTTGTATGGTAATAGCTGGTGAGCTAATAGTTCCGCCACGCCAGCTGTCAGACGCCGGGCAAGTGGGTGACTGGCAGACATTTGCTTCTTCCGCTCAAATACTTCCTTCACGGACAGCTGGGTACTGCTGTGGGCAGAGAAGGAACCGCTCAAGGGAAGAGGCGGTGTGGAGGAGGGTGGCTGTGAAGGTGCAAGGGAGAAAGTGGATGAAGACGATGCACCTGAAGGAGGAAGAGGAGAAGGAGGGTGGCTTGTCTTTTGAGGGGTGCTGCTTTTCCTCAGGTGTTCTTGCCATAGCTGTTTGTGCCTTCTCTCCAGGTGCCTTCGTAAGGCACTTGTCCCTACGTGAGAGTTGGCCTTTCCACGGCTCAATTTTTGCTGGCAGAGACAACAGATGGTTTTGCTCCGATCTGAGACACACGTGAAAAAATGTCCAAACCGCTGAACACCCCCCTTCCCCTGGGGTGATGGCGCTAGGGTGGCATCAGCAGCTGACGAAGGGCATATTGGCTGGCGCTTGTTGTAGCGCAGGTGGCTGCGAGAGATGGTGTTCTGTGTTAAATACTCAAGCACCTCCTCACGATTTTGGGAAGTGATGGCACGTGCCTTCTTCTGAGCACTGTATTTTGGGGCAGGTCCGCACGAAATCACAGCAACACCACCTCGCACAGACCTGCCGGTGCCTGGTGGCCTTCCTCTGGGTCTGCCTCTACCTCTTCCTCTACCTGGTTTGTCCATTTTGTCCATCTCGGGGGGGATGCTAGCTATATGCAGTGAGGTGGGTTCTCACACAACACAACAGGTAGTTAGATGCAGTGAGCTGGGTTCACTCAACACAAAGCTAGGTATATGCAGTGATGAGGTGGGTTACGTAAACACAACAGGTACTGGGGTATATGCAGTACTGGGTAGTACAATGTGCAGCTCCCTGTCGCACACACAGGTAGTCTGAATGTGCTGGGCTGCTGGCAGTGGTACACACAATATCAATTAGCAAGGCTGTGCATGCAACAAAAGTGTCAGTTTGACACACAGAAAAAAATATTATGTACAGGATGAGCTCTGAAAAGAGCTGTTGCTGGGTGCTTTAAAAGCAATAATAATCAGTCAGGACAGGAGCAAGCAAAGCAGCCTAGAACCTAACTAATCTGTCCCTAGGAGAAAAAGTCTGCAGCAGCTGTCCCTTTCCTCTCTCTAGCAGGCACACGAGTGAGGCTAATGGCCGCCGGACCCTGCCTTATATAAGGGGGGTGGGGCTCCAGGGCTTAGTGTAGCCTGAATGGCTACAATGTGCCTGCTGACTGTGATGCAGAGGGTCAAAGTTGACCCTCATAGTGCATCATGGGGCAAATCGAACTTCCGCAAAAGTTCGCCTGGTGCAGTTCGCCGGCGAACCGTTCGCTACATCTCTAGTGCTAAGGCGCATATACACACTAAATTTGTGATGGACAAAACCGTTTTAATATCTGTATATGCAGCCCAATGACAATTTATATGTATGTTTTTGTGATTGGTAGTAAACGGGAGTCCCCCAGAGGAAAACCACTCATACACTGGGAAAGCATACAAACTCCATGCAGATAGTGTTCTGGCCCAGATATAAGGCAGGAACCCAGCTCTGCAAGACGCAAGTGCTATCCACTATACCATGCATGTCAAACTCCGGCCTACGGGCCAAATCTTGCCCTCAGAGCCATCAAATTTGGCCCTCTAGGGGTCTCCCCACTTTGCATTATGTTTGGCCCACTCCAGATCACCAGGGAAGCTATATTGGAGGTGAAGTCCTAGATGCAGTGTTCCCCCAACCCTGTCCTCAAGGCCCACCAACAGTGCACGTTTTGTGAAAATCCACACAGGTAGTTAATCTGCCCTGCTGAGACACTAATTACCTCACCTGTGAATGTTTGTGGTTTTCTGCAAAACATGTACTGTTGGTGGGCCTTGAGGACAGGGTTGGGGAGCGCTGTCCTAGAGAACCAGGGAAGCCATTTGGGGGAGGTAGGGGGAGGCGCTAACCAGGGAGCTGTATAGAGGAGGCTGGGGGCCACTAGACACTAGGGAACTATAGGGGACAGAGGAGGACCACTAGACGCCAGGGAACTGCATAGGGGGCAGTTAGACACAAGGGAACTTTAGAAGGTGGCCAGTAGACATTGAGGTTAGTCTGCGACTTGGTCCCAGTGTTCAATTTCGGCCCACTTTGTATTTGAGTTTGACACCCCCTGCACTACACCCAAGACTGGTCAACTCCAGTCCTTGAGAATCATATCCATGGCAGTGTTAAAGAGAACCTTAACTGAGAGGGATTTGGATGTTTCCTTTTAACCACCCTGGCGTTCTATTACCTGCGCCAGGGTGGCAGCACAGCAGTTTTTGTTGAATTATTTTTTTTTTCAAAATCATGTAGCTAGGCTAGCGCTAGCTACATGATGCCCCCCTCCCTGCGGCTTCCAGCGTGCAGTTTCGATCGCCGCCGGCGTGTAGCCACGTAAGAAAATCCCGTTCTGAACGGGATTTCCTTAAGGGCTTCCCCCGTCGCCATGACGACTATTGCGATGACGTGACGTCATCCGGAGTTCCGATCCACCCCGCAGCGCTGCCTGGCACTGATTGCCCAGGTTGCGCACGGGGTCTGTGGGAGGGGCTCTATCGCGGCGGCGATCAGAATAGACACGCAGCAAGCGAAGAGCTTGCTGCGTGTTTGAAAAAAAAATTAAGCAAATCGGCCCAGCGGGGGCTGAGCGGCGCCCTCCAGCGGTAAAGGACGAGCTGAGCTTGTCCATACCGCTAAGGAGGTTAAACAATACCCGTTGCTTTTAGAGACACAGGATCAGCAGGAGAGTCAGGCAACTGGTATTATTTTAAAAGGGAAAAATCCATAGCGTTCTTAGTTTAGGTTCCCTTTAAAGAGACACTGAAGCGAAAAAAAAATTGATATTATGATTTGTATGTGTAGCACAGCTAAGAAATAAAACATTAAGATCAGATACATCAGTCTAATTGTTTCCAGTACAGGAAGAGTTAAGAAACTCCAGTTGTTATCTCTATGCAAAAAAGCCATTAATCTCTACGACTTTCAAAGTGGTGGAGAGGGCTGTCTTCTGACTTTTATTATCTCAACTGTAAGTGAACAGTTTTCTTTTTATCTGCCAGAGGAGAGGTCATTAGTTCAGACTGCTCTGAAAGAATCATTTTGAATGCAGAGTGTTGTGTAATCTGCACATATTAGAGAATGATGCAATGTTAGAAAACACACTATATACCTGAAAATAAAAATGAGAATATTTTCTTTGCTGCTAATCTTCTAGTAATGATTCATAGTACACAACCAATTCATTATATATATTTTTTTTTCGCTTCAGTGTCTCTTTAAAGCTGAGTACTCACAACCCAACAGGTCCAGCGATGTCCTCTTTATGACGAGCGTGCGGCGATTCCTCTTCCTGCTCAGCACAGGAAGTTTAGCGATCGTGATGCTTTGCGTGGAGTCATCGGATCTGCTCGTGATCGTGCGCCTATACCCACATCGTAAGATTGTGGAGATGACTGCTCACAGCTCAAAAAAGCAAATTGAATTGGACAGGGAACAGGACTGTGGTGCGGGCATATAGAAAACCACTGGGCCTCAAAAACAATCCCGCACAGATGTTCCACCAGTATTGGGTAGCCCCCTCCCCAGTTTAGATGGCTAGATTTGCCCCCAGTGTCATGTAGTCCCCTCCCAAGTATTGATAAATTTACCCCCAATGCTCTGTATCCCCCTCTCCCCAGTTAGCTAGATTTACCCCAGTGTTCTGTACCCTCCCTCCCAGGTTATCTATCTAGATGTGCCCCCCCCCCCCCCCATCCCCAGTCAGCCTTACCACTGCGGGGGTCTGGCAACTTCTATTTCCTTTCAGTTGAGCAGCATGCAGCAGAGGGTTTTTTTTACAGCATCGAGCTGTTCAGAGGAAGCTCAACTGATGTTGTAATGAGAACAGCGCCACCTACTGACACTCTGATGCATGCTGCTCTGCTGGAAGGGAAAAAAAGACAGAACAGGCTAGATGCGCGGCCCAGCACATAACGGCCCACGGACCAGCAGTGGGCTGCGGACCAGGGGTTGGGGACCCCTGTACAGTTAGTGTGTGGTATATACACAATACAATAATACAATACAATAACATTTCTATAGCGCTTTTCTCCCATAGGACTCAAAGCGCTTAGGCTCTCTCAGATTCAGTAGTTAGTAGGATGAAGTATTCACACAACAAAAGTTATAATTCTGCAAATGCCAGACTGAACAGGTGGGTTTTCAGTCTGGATTTAAACACATCCAGGGATGGGGCTGTCCTGATCTGTTGAGGTAAGGAGTTCCAAAACATAGGGGCAGCATGACAGAAGGCTCTGGGACCAAAAGTTTCCAACTGGACTCTGGGTATGACTAGATTATTAGAACCTGTGGATCTGAGAATGCGGGGATTGCTACGCAGCTGTAACATATCTTTCAAGTATCCAGGGCCTAGATTATTCAGGGATTTAAATGTCAGTAGGCCGATCTTGAATAGGACCCTCCATTCTATAGGTAGCCAGTGAAGGGAATGCAGGACTGGCATTATGTGGCAGTGACGGGGTTGGTTGGTTAGCAGTCTGGCAGCAGTATTCTGTATCAGCTGTAGGTGGTACAAGACCTTTTTTGGAAGGCCAGTGTAGAGAGCATTGCAGTAGTCCAGTCGGGATGTGATGAAGGCGTGGACTAAGGTTGGCAGATCTTCTGGGGGTATGAGGTGCTTGATTTTTGCAATGTTCTTCAGGTGAAAATAGGATGATTTCACCACAGCAGAGATTTGAGTTCTGAAGTTTAAATCCCCATCAATTAGAACTCCCAGGCTACGCACATGATCAGAGCTGCGTAGATCCGTGCCTCCTATTCCCAGTGGTGAAGACTGCAAGTTAAGTTGTTTTGTTATCATGCTCTGCCCTCCAATCAGAAGGACTTCAGTTTTGTCTGCATTTAGTTTCAGCCAGTTGTCATTCATCCATTGCTGTAGTTCACGTAAGCAGGCGTACACGTAACCTATCCTTGGGACTCAGACCTACAAAAAATGCGATGCCTAAAACAGAGTTTCCAGTTCCTGGATCTGACTAGTGTCTATATCCCTCTTACAGCTGATTGTTGCAACCCTAAGGGCTGGAACCCACAGGAGCGCTTTTGGCAGCACTGCGATACGGTAGCAGTTTGCCAAAACGCTGGGCTAATGTTATGGATGGGGCAACTTCCACAGGAACGTTTGCGTTTCCCAGAAACGCAAACGCAGGACCTGCAGCATTTTGGGAGCGTTAGCGCTGTGTTTCTCAACATTTTATTGGTATGTACCCCTTTTAAAACCCTGTACTCACCAAGTACCCCCTAGCATAGTAAACATTATCAGAAGTACCCCCTGACAAATATATAGTTAATTGTAGTTTATGATAATTGGTTCTAAACAATTTCCAAGCATTTACTATTGTTTTTAAATATCTAAAACACTAATTTGATGTTGTGTAAATAAGTTATCATTTTCTAAAAACTCTAAATTTGTTATTTTTGGTTAAATATATCAAGCCCAAGTACCCCCTGGAACCATCAGAAGTACCCCCTGGGGTACGCGTACCACACGTTGAGAACCTAGGCGTTAGCGCTTCAATGTAAAGTATTGAAACGCTAGCAGAAACGCTCAGCAAAACCTAAACTGAGCGGTTTTGCTAGCGTTTTGCGGTTCAGCACACTGTAACAAAATTAAAAATAATTCACAGGACCAATCAGGATAAAAACGCAAAACGCTACACAACCGCTGAGGAAAAAAATACACTGTTGCAAAACGCGACCGAAAACTCGCATGAATCCGCTTGCAAACCACTCAGGCAAACCGCTAGCGGTTGCGTTTTGCGTTTGCTGATTTCAGTGGGTTCCAGGCCTAAGGGCCTGTTTCCACTGCAAGCGAATTTGTTTGCATTTCTTTCTGTTCGCAAAGCAATGTATTTCAATAATTTCATAATTTGTATGCAGAAAAAAACTGCACAGCAGTGTGTTTCTGCACACTGCATGCAATTTTTTTTTTTTCAGTTTTGGTGTAGGTTTTTTCCATGTTTTTGTAATGTCAATTACAAAAAAAACACAAACTTTTCTACTACTGTAATGTCAATAGAAATGTAAACAATTATGAAGCAATTATACATGCAAATTTGCATGCAAAAACTGCTCGTTTGCATGTTTTTTTTTTTTTTTTTTTTTATTTCTTCACCCGTTCCTGGCCCTAAACCTGCTACAGGAACGTCTGGCACTTGTTTATCCAGTGTGTTAGTGAGAACATACCACTGGGAATCTTGAGATGTGTAGTTCACCAGCTGTGCTGGAGCAATTGCAGATTCTGGAGGCATATCAGTGCAATAATGGAACTTCTGGAATATGCTGTTCATTTAGCATCCTGCTGAGAATTCAACTTCCATGAACACATAGGTTCAGTTTGAAAATCTAAAATAGAACCTTCTTAGTCATCCATAGGATATAACGGAGCATTGGATATATGAACAGTATGTAATCTTGGGGAGCATTAGGGTGGCCATACTAGTAGATCAGTACCCAACTTGCCTAAAGTACAGGCCTGTGGAGTTGGGAGCCAAAGACTGAGGAGTTGGATGATTGTTGTTCTAATACCCACAGCCCTGGTAAGAATTGGGCTGCGGCGTTGGTGCAATTTTGGGTACCTGGAGTTGGAGGTTTCATAAACTGAGTCGGATGATTTTTGTACCCACTCCACAGCCCTGCTAAAATATAGATTGCTCTCTGATCAAAATCTCTTCAGAGAGGGAGCGACTTCTGCCAAACATTGACATCTATTAAAAATCCATGTAAGGGCCAGTGCACACCAAAAAGCGCTAGTGTAATTGCAAACGCTCAGCGCTTTTTGAAGTGTTTTTTTTTTCTTCCTAGGCGATTCCAGGTGCCCTGCACAGGAGCGTGGTGCACGCGTGGCTGGCATGAGCAGGGCGTGGGACTGGCCAGATTACCGGGGGAGGGGATAAGTGAACAGGGCAGCCGGAGAGGATGGCGAGGGAGCCTACTCTCCTCCTGGGGCTGGAGGGAGCCCCAGAGAAGTATAAATACACACGTTAATCACGTCTCTGGTACACTTATAGAATCACCAGCAACTGTCAGTTCCAGAACCTATTCTGGTGCAATAAGGTTAACCACTTGAGGACCGCAGTGTTAAACCCCCTGAAAGACCAGGCTGTTTTTCACAAAAAGGACCACTGCAGCTTTAAAGAGACTCTGAAGCGAGAATAAATCTCGCTTCAGAGCTCATAGTTAGCAGGGGCATGTGTGCCCCTGCTAAACTGCCGCTATTGCGCCGCTAAACGGGGGTCTCTTCACCCCCAAACTCACCCCTGCAATACTTGGTTGTAGATTTGGTCGTGATTTATTGCTTCCTGGAGGCAGGGCTAACGGCTGCAGCCCTGCCTCCAGTCGTGTCTATCAGCGGCGCATCGCCGCCTCTCCCCCGCCCCTCTCAGTGAAGGAAGACTGAGAGGGGCGGGGGAGAGGCGGAGATATACGCTGACAGACGCGCGTGGGGCAGGGCTGCGGCGGTTATCCCTGCCCCAACCAGGAAGCGCTCCCCCGCTGCACCGAGGGGATTTGGGGGTGAAGGGACTCCCGTTAAGCCGTGGGCTAGCGGCGTTTTAGCAGGGGCACACATGCCCCTGCTATCTATGAGGTCTGAAGCGAGATTTATTCTCGCTTCAGACTCTCTTTAAGGCGTCACTGCAGGGCCACACAACACAGCATACAAGTGATTCTCCCCATTCCCTCCCCCCCCCCCCCCCCCTTTTCTCCCCATTTACAGAGCTCTCTGTTGGTGGAGTCTGATCGCTCCCCCATGGTTTTTTTTTATTTTATTTTTTTTAAATTTACACTGTACACCCGCCCTCCGTCCGCCACCCAGCCTATCACTGTGATCGGCGGTGATAGGCTTCAGCTATGACAGCGAATCACCTCCGAGCCCACAGAGGATTGCAGCGCTGCCGTGGATCGCAGCGCTGTACAAGCTAATTAGACGGCGGTTTTGCCATCTAACAGTCTCCTAGCGGCTGGGAGGCTGAAGGCGGAGCTGCATTAGCTCGCATGATCTCCAGCAATACAAGCCCCAAGGACTTTACGCGCATCGGTGTGACGCTGTCGGCAACAAGTTAATCCTGAAAAGACTGTCCATGTCCCGTAAAAGCAAAGCAGAGCCATGTATGCAGTTTAGTGATGAGCAGAAATTATGCCTATGTGTAATTTACATTTTTAGGGAAAACTTAATTGAAATAATGTGTATTTTTTGCCTAATTTTGTGCCGACTTTAGCGGTTAATAGCAAAGCCCCCATACATGCTATTGCTACATATGTTAAAGTGGTAGTGTCACCATACAAATCAAATTTCAACAGAAACTGGTCTGGGTGTAATAAGTAATAAAGATGCTAATCCTGCATGCCAAACTTGCAAAACTTTTTTTTTCTGCTTTTATAGTTTGTAGTTATCACATACTTCAGGAGCACTGGCCCTGGTGCCAAAGAGTTGAATGTTGGGAGTTCTTTTTATCTATAATATATTTCTCCTCTTCCATTTCCCTGCCTAGCTGCTTTATTATTGTTCTAACAAGCGACACCCATGCTAACCTAGAAATAAAAAACACATAAGTAATACTACTTCTACTTACATAACAGATGTATTGTGCTATCCACGTAATGATTCCTGTGAATTTTATAAAGGAAAAGCAGAAAATCCTATTCTAGGCAGTGCCCATCTTGCCAAGCTAATGCTGACATCATATCCTCTGACTCTTGTCCCCCCCCCCCCCTTCTCTTGCTCATTGTGTATTCATTAGCTGCCTTCCTCCCAGAGTCTTCAGACACTCCAACTGAGGTGTATACTAACTGTACTGTTTTTCTTTTTACACATCCAATCACTGAGTCACCTCAGCCTTGCTTGCAAACAAAAGTAATCAGAGGGTGATTCTGATAAGCAGCTAGGCAGGGAAATGGAAGAGGAGAAATGGATAATAGATAAAAAGAACTCCCAGCATTCAACTCTTCGGCACTGTTTGGCAACAGGGTCAGTGCTCCTAAAGTGATAACTACAAACCATAACAGCAGAAAAAGTTTGGAATGCAGGATTAGCATCTTTATCACTTAATACACTCAGACCAGTTGCTGTTGAAATTTGATTTTTATGGTGACAATACCGCTTTAAAGTGGATCCGAGATGAACTTTTACTCATTGCATAATTGTGTTCCTTTCCTATTGTTTATAAAGCATTCCTCAAGCCAAATACTTTGTTTTAATACTCTCCCTTTAAACTAAACAAGCCTCGCCCACAGTTTTTCAGAGAGCCTTGGCAGTAGCAATGGCTCATGGGAGCTCAGTCTGGGCAGGAGGAGGGGGAGGTATTACTAGCCACAGATTTCAGGGGCAGAGGGGAGGAGGAGGAGGGGGGGGGGATTAGGTTTTTTTCACAGAAGATGCAGATAAGCTTCCCTGTTTGTAATGTTTACAAACATGGCTGCTGTCATTGTATCACAGGAAGAAATAATCATATTTTATTGAAGCTGTTTGCAGCTAGATTTGCTGTGTAAACCACTTTAGATAAGATATATAGACAAGTTACTTGTTATAGATAGTTCTTCATCTTGGATCCGCTTTAAAGAGACTCCGTAACAAAAATTGCATCCTGTTTTTTATCATCCTACAAGTTCCAAAAGCTATTCTAATGTGTTCTGGCTTACTACAACACTTTCTGCTATCACAGTCTCTGTAATAAATCAATGTATCTTTCCCCTGTCAGACTTGTCGGCCAGTGTCTGGAAGGCTGCCAAGTTCTTCAGTGTTGTGGTTCTGCTATGAACTCCCCCTTTCAGGCTCCTCTCTGCACACTGCCTGTGTGATATTTAGATTAGTGCAGCTTCTCTCTGCTCTCCTATCTTTTACAAGCTGGATAAAGTGTCCTCTGAGCTGGCTGGGCTTTCACATACTGAGGAAATTCAGACAAGGGCAAAGCTGTTTGCAGGAAGAAAAGAGCAGCCTGAAACTTCAGTGCATGAGAGCAGAAGGGGGAAAGAAACACACAAATGATCTCTTGAGATTCAAAAGGAATGCTGTATACAGCCTGCTTGTGTATGGATGTATTTTCTATGTGTGGACATACTGTACATCAACCTACTTCCTGTTTTGGTGGCCATTTTGTTTGTTTATAAACAAACTTTTTAAAACTGTTTTTAACCATTTTTAATGCGGCGGGGAGCGGCGAAATTGTGACAGAGGGTAATAGATGTCCCCTAACGCACTGGTATGTTTACTTTTGTGCGATTTTAACAATACAGATTCTCTTTAAGGAAAATTGTGGGTACAATTTTTTTTTTTTTTCAAAAAGACCTTGTTTTTGAGATTCTATTTTTAAAAATGCAAAGAAAAATGTTTTTTAAACTGAAATTTAAAGAGGAACTCCAGTGCCAATAATGTAATAAAAAAAAGTGCTTCATTTTTACAATAATTATGTATAAATGATTTAGTCAGTGTTTGCCCATTTGTAAAATCTTTTAAATCCCTGATTTATATGGTGACATTTTTACTGCTGGCAAGTGATGTAGCTGCTGTATGGTGTTTTGGCAGTTGGAAACAGCTGTAAACAGCTATTTCCCACAAGGCAACAAGGTTCACAGACAGGAAACTGCCAGAAGTACCTCGGTACTCAGAGCTTCTTGTGGGAGGGGTTTCACCACAATATCAGTCATACAGCGCCCCCTGATGGTCTGTTTGTGAAAAGGAATAGATTTCTCATGTAAAAGGGGGTATCAGCTACTGATTGAGATTGAGTTCAATTCTTGGTCGGAGTTTCTCTTTAAAAAAACACTTTTCTTTGCATTTTTAACTATTTTCTTAAAATACAAGGTCTTTTTGAAAAAAAACATTTTGACTTGTACCCACTACTTTTTTTTTTTTTTTTTTTTTTTTTAACATGTAGCAATTTTGGTGATAGCATGCTATTCTCTGCAAAAGTTGCCACAGATTTACGCAGAAATGACGTGAAAATTAATGCGAAATTATGAATGATTATACAAAATCAATTGAACAATTTGTAATTACATATAGGCAAGCATAATTACAAAAATGTACACAATATTTCGCATAATTTTTATTGGCTGATTACGAACATCACTGGTGCATTAAGGGAATCCATAAAGTGTCCCAAGCAGTTGAATTACTGTAACCTAACGCTCATGGACTTCTGTGTATTGGGTTTCCAGCTGAACATCTCAGCAGGCTGTGATTCATATGGTTGCCAAATTCTGGTATCTCACCTCCACCTTGCCAAACATTCAGGGCCCATTTCCACTTGTGCTACGCGCGGCGGCACTTTCCAGGTCTGCGGTAGCGCAGGCGAATTTCAGAAGCCGCGCCATGCACGGCTATGGGATTCGCAGCCTCCCACGCGAAAACTGTGGGCAGTGTCGGCCGAATCGCTAGGGTAAGCGATTCGGACGGCGGCGCTATAGTTTCCTGTGGCAGAGTTTCCCCGCGCGATTTGCCTGCGGGGAAACTGCGGATTCGGAGCGGAAACCGCTCCAATGGAAATGGGCCCTGAGACTGCTCATCCCAGGAGGATCTCCTCCCCCCCATATGCATTAGTGTGCTTATGTGTTACACATGCAACCAGCATGTTTCCTCAGAGCAGGGAGTTGTGTATGCTATCCACAACTACTTTCTCAGGCAAATTGGATGAATTTTTGCATTTCAAAATATACTGTTTCTATGTTTAAAATTGTGATTCAAAATTACAATTGCATGATGAACAGAGGAGTTCATAAAGGGTGTGTTCTTTCCACTCCAAACTGACTGCTCCTTTTCCTGGTTTCTTTAAAGAGACTCCGTAACAAAAATTGCATCCTGTTTTTTATCATCCTACAAGTTCCAAAAGCTATTCTAATGTGTTCTGGCTTACTGCAGCATGTTCTACTATCACCATCTCTGTAATAAATCAACTTATCTCTCTCTTGTCAGACTTGTCAGGCCTGTGTCTGGAAGGCTGCCAAGTTCTTCAGTGTTGTGGTTCTGTGATGCATCTCCCCCCCTCCAGGCCCCTCTCTGCACACTGCCTGTGTATTATTTAGATTAGGGCAGCTTCTCTCTTCTCTCTTATCTTTTACAAGCTGGATAAATCCTCCTCTGAGCTCGCTGGGCTTTCACATACTGAGGAATTACATACAGGCAGAGCTGTCTGCACTCTGCAGGAATAAACAGCCTGACACTTCAGTGGAAGATAGCTGCAGGGGGAAAGAAACACACAAATGATCTCTTGAGATTCAAAAGGAAGGGTGTATACAGCCTGCTTGTGTATGGATGTATTTTCTATGTGTGGACATACTGTACATCAACCTACTTCCTGTTTTGGTGGCCATTTTGTTTGTTTATAAACAAACTTTTTAAAACTGTTTTTAACCACTTTTAATGCGGCGAGGAGCGGCGAAATTGTGACAGAGGGTAATAGGAGATGTCCCCTAACGCACTGGTATGTGTACTTTTGTGCGATTTTAACAATACAGATTCTCTTTAAGCTCAAAGGACATTTCATAGGCACAGCAGACAGACGGCAGAGAGAGTTGTGTACACATGGGGATGGAGTTAGCCGTGTACTTGTCTGGCCTGATCATTTTTGAACCATTAACATATTGAGAATAGTTCACACTGCACGCGTTTCCAGCCGCGTTTTGGAAATGCGTGCAGGTGGCCGACACGCATGACATCAGACATTGCATAGAGTGCAATGTCTGATGTTCACACTGCATGCGTTCCGGACCTGTGCGGTCCGGGAACGCATGCTGTACGCATTTTTTGTAAACACGCGTGGCTGTCCCATTCACTTTTCAGTGATGGGATCAGCCACGCAACGCACACAAACGTGGATGGCGTGCGTTCGCATGCGTTGCGTTCTGCATGCGTGGCCATCCTCGTTTGTGATGTGAACGGGGCCTAAGCAGTGTCTCTTCCTTGGAGCTTGTATCTCACTATGGAGAGGAGGCTAACCAAAACAGTAAGCTTATATCAAATTGGTTATCCAATGGTCACATAGCCTCACAAAGTATACCAAGTTGCCATTTATTGTATCAAAAGTCATAAGAGACACCAGACCTCACATAGATGTAAACACCACAAAACAATTCATCACAGTAGAAAACACACATTTAAAAACAATGATCGGATTGCATAATTGACGCAGACTGCGTTATCAACCCACATAAATTTGATTGAGTGAATGTAGAGGCCAACCATATCTGGCCAGATAATATAATTTGGCCACACTCCACTTTCGTCCGCGCACTCATTCACCACACACACGTGCCATGTTTGTAAAATACGGGGGGCCCCCTTAAGGAATCCTCCAACAGTTCAGTCCGCATAGAAGATGACATTAGGACTTGCAATGTCGGCCGTCTATTTCAAAACATGAAGGATTAGCTCTCACCCAACTTTAACATGGACATCCAGTCATCGGAATTCCGCTGCCACATGCAGTGTGGTCCAACCGCTAGGATAGCTCAAAGGCATGGTACTGTCAGCTCCAACTGAGCTGATCACTCCACCGCGGAGGACGCCAAGCCGGAGTTCCGTGATCCACATGTGTGAATGGGTGCTGCAGGACACGCAGCCGCGTCTGCTTCGCCCACCGACGCGTTTCACGTCCGCATTGGACGTTTCATCAGGGTGTGGTCTTGCAACTAGACGTCACCTCTTATGTAGTACTACAGACTCCGCCTTCTGCATCATATCACCATGTCAACCATTTGTGTTCATAACACGGCAAGATACACGTGACGCGGACTCCTTATGTTACGTTCCACATTGTAGCTGTATAATCATAGGTTAAAGGTGGGTGCTGCTCATACATCAGCACCCATATCGTTCTTATTCAGAACTGTTCATCATTTCACTTGATTTGCACAGAATGCAGTCCAACAATGCTATTTATAGGCCGAAATGGAAGGAAGGGATTCATGTCCATGACGTTCACCGTGTAACTCTCCATCGTTACATGTCCCATCACTACAAGCAGATGTGTTTGATAAAATCAGTACACATGGCTATCCAATGAACTTTAATGCTGTCATTCCTCATCCTATCATTTTCCATTTATATCCATATATATATATACACATACATATGAATGTAGGGATATTAACAGCAGGCACATAATGTCCTTAAAGGCACCATCGTCATTCACTGCGGATCCATTTAGACGCCATGCTTTACCCATCCGTGTGGATCACTCAAGATAAGGGAGGAGACCTATTCATAATGAGGAGTTCATTTCCATAGAATATATAATGGTACATAAGCCCTAAACTGCATGAAGTACAGTATCATGGGTGAACAATTTAGGATGTTAATACATCTGCTCTTCAGGTATATCTATTGGCTCTAAGGAAAGGGGAAAGATCCAGTTCAGCATTTAGACCACTGGGTACCACAGTGTTAAGTTTGAAGATCCACATTGCCTCCTTGCAATAAAGTATCTCATCAAAATTGCCTCGTCTATTTGATATCTTTAGTTTGTAGATCCCTTTGACTGTGGTCCCCCTTAAACTATTCTGATGCTCTTTATAGTGGTCATAAATAACCCCAATTGATTTGCCTTTGGTTATTTTCGCAAAGTGTTCGAGTACTTGCTCCTTTAGGGCCCTTTTTGTCTTGCCGATATACTTCAGCCCGCAGGGACATTGTATCATATACACCACCTTAGTGGTGTCACAGTTAATGAAAGATTTAATGGAATATTCCTTGTCACCATTGCCACCTTCAAATACATCGGCACGATCAACATGTGGGCACAGCTTACACTTGGAGCACTTGAACATCCCCATGGGTTTCCTACTGTCAAGCCAAGTTGAGGGACCTTTTTATTAGTTCACTATGTACTAATCGATCTTTTAGGTTAGGTGCTCCTCTAGCTGTTAGTAATGGTCTAGGACCCACTATTTTGGCAACTTCTTTATCTGAAGTATGTAGTTCTGGTGCAGAGGTGGCACACCTTACCCAAACTGCGGGTGCTATGGCCTGTGGATGCTGAGCCCCAGCATCAAAGAATTCAACAGCAAAGTAGAAAAGTCCAGGTCAGCACACCTTTTCAAAGTGCAAATTTTTCAATTTATTGCTTCATAAGCACGTGAAATTGACAATTGTTTCGGGGCCACAGCGGGTCCCCTTCCTCAGTGCAAACAAAACAATGTGTGCTGACCTGGACTTTTCTACTTTGCTCTTTATCTGAAGTAAGTATGGGCCAAAATTTAAGTAGCTCGCATAAGTTGTTCCAGTGGGTTCCAAACCCTGTTACTAGGCGCATATGTCCCTCCTCCTCAGCCTTGGGCGGCATCCCTCCTGGCGTTGGCAACCTTTTTCTATCCAAACCCCATGCTCGCCGTAGAGTATTTCGAAGTAATGAATGTGAATAGCCGCGTTCGCGAAAACGTTGGTACATGCTGCGTGCTTCTTTTCTGAAATCCTCATCCCTGCCACAATTCCTCCTAAGGCGGAGGAACTGCCCATATGGGATTCCCTTCTTCAGAGACGACGGATGGTGGCTGGTTGCATGCAGGACAGTGTTACCAGCTGTCGGTTTACGATATGATGTTGTGACAATCGTTTCGCCCTCAACTCTCAGCATGAGATCTAAGAAGGAGATCTCTGTGCCGGACGAAAAAGTCAAACAGATATTCTTTGTATTGCTATTCAGTTTGAGTATAAATTGCTCCAATTCTACAGCTGTGCCCTTCCAGACCACCATCACGTCGTCAATGAATCTACAAACTAAAAATATCAAATAGACGAGGCGATTTTGATGAGATACTTTATTGCAAGGAGGCAATGTGGATCTTCAAACTTAACACTGTGGTACCCAGTGGTCTAAATGCTGAACTGGATCTTTCCCCTTCCCTTAGAGCCAATAGATATACCTGAAGAGCAGATGTATTGACATCCTAAATTGTTCACCCATGATACTGTACTTCATGCAGTTTAGGGCTTATGTACCATTATATATTCTATGGAAATGAACTCCTCATTATGAATATGTCTCCTCCCTTATCTTGAGTGATCCACACGGATGGGTAAAGCATGGCGTCTAAATGGATCCGCAGTGAATGACGATGGTGCCTTTAAGGACATTGTGCCTGCTGTTAATATCCCTACATTCATATGTATGTAGATAGATAGATAGATAGATAGATGATGAGGAATGACAGCATTAAAGTTCATTGGATAGCCATGTGTACTGATTTTATCAAACAGATCTGCTTGTAGTGATGGGACATGTAACGATGGAGAGTTACACGGTGAACGTCATGGACATGAATCCCTTCCTTCCATTTCTGCCTATAAATAGCATTGTTGGACTGCATTCTGTGCAAATCAAGTGAAATGATGAACAGTTCTGAATAAGAACGATATGGGTGCTGATGTATGAGCAGCACCCACCTTTAACCTATGATTATACAGCTACAATGTGGAACGTAACATAAGAAGTCCGCGTCACGTGTATCTTGCCGTGTTATGTACACAAATGGTTGACATGGTGATATGATGCAGAAGGCGGAGTCTGTAGTACTACATAAGAGGTGACGTCTAGTTGCAAGACCACACCCTGATGAAACGTCCAATGCGGAAGTGAAACGCGTCGGTGGGCGAAGCTGACGCGGCTGCGTGTCCTGCAGCACCCATTCACACATGTGGATCACAGAACTCCGGCTTGGTGTTCTCCGCGGTGGAGTGATCGGCTCAGTTGGAGCTGACAGTACCATGCCTTTGAGCTATCCAAGCGGTTGGACCACACTGCATGTGGCAGCGGAATTCCGATGACTGGATGTCCATGTTAAAGTTGGGTGAGAGCTAATCCTTCATGTTTTGAAATAGACGGCCGACATTGCAAGTCCTAATGTCATCTTCTATGCGGACTGAACTGTTGGAGAATTGATTCCTTAAGGGGGCCCCCCGTATTTTACAAACCTGGCACGTGTGTGTGTGTGTGGGGTGAATGAGTGCGCGGACGGAAGTTGAGTGTGGCTGAATTATATTATCTGGCCAGATATGGTTCGCCTCTACATCCACTCAATCAAATTTATGTGGGTTGATAACGCAGTCTGCGTCAATTATGCAATCCGATCATTGTTTTTAAATGTGAGTTTTTTTTTCTACTGTGATGAATTGTTTTGTGGTGTTTACATCTATGTGAGGCCTGGTGTCTCTTTTGAATTTTGATACAATAAATGGCAACTTGGTATACTTTGTGAGGCTATGTGACCATTGGATAACCAATTTGATATAAGCTGATCATTTGTGAAGCCCTGTACAGATGCTAGATGCTTGCCTGCAACTCATGTCACTGCTAAAAGCCTGTGATAATTCATGCATTCTTGGCTGGGCTGAGTGCCATGTAACCCCTGTGGGGAGAGGAAAGAGAAGCATTAGTCTCTCTTTGCAGCTCCCAGGGACAAAGCATTCTGCCTCGCCCAATTACAACGGTTTGACCTCCGATAGCCAGAATGATCATTTCTGACGTCAGGAGTTTACAAGCAATTGGAAGGATGAAAATATCAGGGTAGAATGACCACAATTTCTAATAATAATGCTTTATTGAATTTCAGTCTGGCCACATGGAAAGAATAAAGCCTTATTTCTATAATCAGGAATGTACATTTAACTGGCCTTGTAGGTCTTTCTGCAGACCTCACATGGTCCATTATCCAGACATTGTAAAAATGTAAGATAGTCTAGAAATGGTGCAGTGTTCTCCCCAGGCTCTTTTTTTTTTTTTTTTTTTTTTTTTTTTTTAAACAATTTTTATTTGGTTTTCACAGAATTAGACTAGTCAAATATCACCAAGATGTTAGGAATAGTTATAACAACACATCAGAGGTATATGAAACGGAGGGTATTTCCCCCCTGAGAATACAAGAGTCCTTTCATCGTGGGAGGCCGTATATACTACAGGCCTGCGGGATAGCATGTCCGAATCTGGGTAAAGACACTTTGGAGTTGTAGTAATTAAACACTAACAACATTATAAACCCCAACAGTCCCCCCCCCCCCCCCCCCCCTGGGGGTGCTCTCTCCACTGGGTCCACCCTAACTTGGCTTTAGGTAGGTAAAAGTCAAATGACATCAATGAGCTAATAGGTATGTTAGGCATGAAGTTTTAAGGGTCCCAGAGTTCCAAGAAGATCTTCGTTACAGTACCAAGAAGAGTATTTGAATGGTTCAACTAATTGAGTAATTTCTTCCTGATTAAACATTATTAAAATAAAAGGTTTCCATTTACTGAAGGAGCGTTTGGCTCTTTTTTCTTTATGAAGAAGTGTCATATCTGTCCATGGAATATAAATCTAACATTACATCTTTTACATCTTGGATAGTCGGGCTAGTAGGATATATCCATCTATTTAAGATGGCTTTCTTTGCGGCTGCAAGTGTCACGTGAAGAATATCAGGATCACAGGGGGCTTTACTTGGAGTTGTAGGAGGGGGAGCCCTGTTGTGAAATAAGTAGAGTATGGGGTCTTTCTCAGTGTGTTTACATTTGAGCCTTTTAAGGAAGCGAGAGACTTGGTCCCAGAAATGTGAAATGGCAGGACAATGCCATATGCAATGTACCATATCAGCACTAGGAAGTTTGCACTTGGGGCATTCTGGAGAATATCCCTGAGGGGGGATGGAGTATTTAATATTAAAAGCATACTTTGCATGGAAAAGGAGAAGATGAGAGTCCCTCCAGCTCTCGCTAATAATGCTTTTTCTATATGTTGATATGCCTTCTATTATAAGTTTTTTTTCTAATGAGGGAATCTCAAAATATTTGTTCCATCGTTTAAAGTTATCTTGTGCTAGTTTTCCTGCATTGATAGCTAATAGGCCGTTGTGTAGCGTTGAAAGGGATAGTCTCTCGGTACCCGGTGAAAGGAATCTATCAAATGGGGTGATCTCCATCAGACAGGAGGTGTTAATTAAGTGTGATTTAACATAGGACTTTATTTGGTAGTAAGCTAAGAAGTCAGTTTTAGGTATGCTAAACAGGGTGTGTAGCTCTGATAAGCTCCACCAACGTCTACCTTTGAAGTTAAAGAGCTGACTAAGTTTGGTGACGCCCCTGGCCTCCCAACCCAGGAAGGTGTTATGTTGCATACCTGGAGAGAAGTCAGGGGCGCCCCAAAGTGGCATATATTTAGTGATCTTCCATGGCAAATGAAATAACTTCCTGCATTCTTTCCATGTGATAATGGTATCCTTTACTACAGGGGTCCCCAACCCCCGGTCCGCGGCCCAATACCGGTCCGCGGGACGTTTTGCGCCGGGCCGCGGCAAATCCCCTGCCTCACAATGATTTTCTTACTGGTGCCTGGTGTAAACCTACCGTCCCGCCCCCTCCATGTGCACGCGGCTATATTTCCGCCTGTACGCATTGTAGATGCAGAGCGCAGCCACGCAAGCCGGAAGTCACGCCTAGCCCATCCCATCTTTCTCGAGAGTGGCGTCAGCGTGTGTAGCCTGTGCAGCTGCGCTTTTCCCGGGCAGTGTGAGGCAGCGCGGCAGTGAGACAGGGAGATAGCGTGGCCGTGGCGGACGGAGTATTCCAGATACATTCTCTTCTGGGTAAGGCGGCTGACAAGTCAGTTTCTATATGCCTATTAGTCAGCGTTTTTCTACCTTTCCTTTGAATGTAGCCTCACTACCTTTCCTTTGAATATAGCCTCACTATACTGCTGTGCTGCATAGGGCAGGCCCTAGGCCTGGGATTATTGTACATGCATTTTAATACTTTGCAGTGATCATAATTATGTGCAGTTTTTGATCCACCTCTTGCTGGCTTGTTTTTTGAAAGGTATCCACGACTGAACAAAATGCATTATTATTATTCATTAGGCCCTAATGAATAATAATGTATTTTATTCAGTCATGGATACCTTTCAAAAAACAAGCCAGCAAGAGGTGGATCAAAAACTGCACATAATTATGATTAGGGGTTGGGAGAGAGAGAGATGGTGTTTCTGTGGATTGCTTGGGGAGGTTAAAAAAGGTAAAAAGGTATCCATGATTGAACAAAATACACACCATTCCTTCTATATTTCAGTCTTAACACAAAGTTTATTAGGGACTTATCCCAAATAGAGGTTTCATATACTAACTGAACTATACTGGGCTAACTGTACTTGCTATACTGGGCTAACTGTACTTGCTATACTGGGCTAACTGTACTTGCTATACTGGGCTAACTGTACTTGCTATACTGGGCTAACTGTACTTGCTATACTGGGCTAACTGTACTTGCTATACTGGGCTAACTGTAGTTGCTATACTGGGCTAACTGTAGTTGCTATACTGGGCTAACTGTAGTTGCTATACTGGGCTAACTGTAGTTGCTATACTGGGCTAACTGTAGTTGCTATACTGGGCTAACTGTAGTTGCTATACTGGGCTAACTGTAGTTGCTATACTGGGCTAACTGTAGTTGCTATACTGGGCTAACTGTAGTTGCTATACTGGGCTAACTGTAGTTGCTATACTGGGCTAACTGTAGTTGCTATACTGGGCTAACTGTAGTTGCTATACTGGGCTAACTGTAGTTGCTATACTGGGCTAACTGTAGTTGCTATACTGGGCTAACTGTAGTTGCTATACTGGGCTAACTGTAGTTGCTATACTGGGCTAACTGTAGTTGCTATACTGGGCTAACTGTAGTTGCTATACTGGGCTAACTGTAGTTGCTAGCTGTAGTAGCTATACTGGGCTAACTGTAGTAGCTATACTGGGCTAACTGTAGTAGCTATACTGGGCTAACTGTAGTAGCTATACTGGGCTAACTGTAGTAGCTATACTGGGCTAACTGTAGTAGCTATACTGGGCTAACTGTAGTAGCTATACTGGGCTAACTGTAGTAGCTATACTGGGCTAACTGTAGTAGCTATACTGGGCTAACTGTAGTAGCTATACTGGGCTAACTGTAGTAGCTATACTGGGCTAACTGTAGTAGCTATACTGGGCTAACTGTAGTAGCTATACTGGGCTAACTGTAGTAGCTATACTGGGCTAACTGTAGTAGCTATACTGGGCTAACTGTAGTAGCTATACTGGGCTAACTGTAGTAGCTATACTGGGCTAACTGTAGTAGCTATACTGGGCTAACTGTAGTAGCTATACTGGGCTAACTGTAGTAGCTATACTGGGCTAACTGTAGTAGCTATACTGGGCTAACTGTAGTAGCTATACTGGGCTAACTGTAGTAGCTATACTGGGCTAACTGTAGTAGCTATACTGGGCTAACTGTAGTAGCTATACTGGGCTAACTGTAGTAGCTATACTGGGCTAACTGTAGTAGCTATACTGGGCTAACTGTAGTAGCTATACTGGGCTAACTGTAGTAGCTATACTGGGCTAACTGTAGTAGCTATACTGGGCTAACTGTAGTAGCTATACTGGGCTAACTGTAGTAGCTATACTGGGCTAACTGTAGTAGCTATACTGGGCTAACTGTAGTAGCTATACTGGGCTAACTGTAGTAGCTATACTGGGCTAACTGTAGTAGCTATACTGGGCTAACTGTAGTAGCTATACTGGGCTAACTGTAGTAGCTATACTGGGCTAACTGTAGTAGCTATACTGGGCTAACTGTAGTAGCTATACTGGGCTAACTGTAGTAGCTATACTGGGCTAACTGTAGTAGCTATACTGGGCTAACTGTAGTAGCTATACTGGGCTAACTGTAGTAGCTATACTGGGCTAACTGTAGTAGCTATACTGGGCTAACTGTAGTAGCTACACTGGGCTAACTGTAGTAGCTACACTGGGCTAACTGTAGTAGCTACACTGGGCTAACTGTAGTAGCTACACTGGGCTAACTGTAGTAGCTACACTGGGCTAACTGTAGTAGCTACACTGGGCTAACTGTAGTAGCTACACTGGGCTAACTGTAGTAGCTACACTGGGCTAACTGTAGTAGCTACACTGGGCTAACTGTAGTAGCTACACTGGGCTAACTGTAGTAGCTACACTGGGCTAACTGTAGTAGCTACACTGGGCTAACTGTAGTAGCTACACTGGGCTAACTATACCTAGATATAGATATCTACTCACCTATATACTACACTCAAAATCGGGGAAAAAAGGGGGGGGGGGGGCTGCCACTAACCACGCCCCCCCCCAACCCACTACCCCGCCTCCCCCGGGCCCCGGAGAAAAGTTTGGTTGGGATAGTGGGCCCCGGGCTCAAAAAGGTTGGGGACCCCTGCTTTACTATGACATTGTATTTGAGGCGGACAGGGAGAGTAGACCATTTGGAGTGTAGCAGACCCACTGGGGTCCAGGGTTCCACTAGAGCTGCCTCGAGCTTATAGTTGGAGAAACCAGAGGTTTGGGATACCCAGTCACGAATGTGACGCAACATACAGGCTAAATTATAAAGTCTAATATTGGGGAGGGCAAGACCACCCAGGCTCTTAGGAATCTGAAGTCTGCTTAGTTTTATCCTTGATCGCTTTTTTTTCCAGAGGAAAAGTGAGGTGGCTCTATTTAATGTTTGTATGTCAGTGTTTCAGAAGAAAAGGGAGTACTTGCAGGGGGTATAGGAGCCTGCCAAAAGTAATCATCTTGAATAAGGCTGCTCTTCCAGAGAGGCTGAGGGGGAGATTTTCCCAGCTGCGTAGTTGGTTGACTAGTTTTTGGATAAGTGGAATTATATTAAGATTATAAAGTGATTGAGGATCCTTACCCACCTGCACTCCCAGATATGTAATTGGTCCTTTGGTGATCTTGACTCCAAGATTTATATCTGTTGGAATACTACATTTGCTGGAAAGAAACATAAGCTCGCTTTTTGTTTTATTGACTTTAAAGCCAGATTCTCTGCCTATTTCTGCTATCAGTTGTAAAATCTTAGGTACTTGAGCTAGAGGATCATCGAGAAATAGCAGAACATCATCTGCAAATAGAGCCTGAGTGGTCCTGACCCCCCCCCCCCCCCCCCCACTTTGATTCCATCAATTACTCTGTCTAGTAATCTAGCGAGAGGTTCAAGGGCTAGGTTGAAAAGTAGGGGAGACAGGGGACACCCCTTTTTCGTCCCCTTCTGAAGGGGAAAAGATGCAGACAGGAAACCTGGGGTATAAATACGAGCCTTAGGGGCTTGGTACATTAATCTGAAAAGATTGAGGAAACTACTAGTGAAACCCATTTTTATTAAGACCATATCCAGCCATTGCCAATGAACTTCATCAAAGGCCTTATGTGCGTCGAGTAAGAGGAGAGCACTCTGTTTGTTGGTTAAAGGGTACGCTTTTACCTGCTCCAGAATTAATAGTAACTTTCTAATATTGGTGACCGCAGACCTGCCTCTCACAAAGCCCACCTGGTTAGGGTGAATGAGCTTGGGCATGACTATGGCCAGACGATTGGCCATTAATTTGGTTAAGACCTTGAGATCTTGGTTGATTAGTGAAATGGGTCTATAGGATTCAGCTAGAGTGGGATCCTTTGTCTTTTTGTGAATTACTTTAATGTAGGTATCATTTCCAGAGGGCAGAAACTGTTCACCACGCAAGATTCTATTATAAACTTCAGAGAGGGTAGGAGAAATTTCTAATTGTAGTATTTTAAAAAAACTCTGAGGATAGGCCATCTGGGCCTGGTGCTTTGTTGTTGGCCAGACTTTTGATAGTTTGAATTATTTCGGGGGTGGAAATTGGGGCATTGAGGGCATTGAGGTCTTCCTCATTAAGCTTTTTAAGAGGGGCAGAATCTAGCCATCTAGTGCTATCAGCTTCACTAAAGGTGTGAGAATTAGTATAGAGGTTCCTGTAGTAGGAGAGGAAGATATCATTAATATCTTTTGGGTGATTCTTGATTTCCCCTAGGTCATTCTGAAGACCTGAGATGATGGGTCATATCCCCCTTTGGCCAATCTAGCCAGAAGTCTGCCCGATTTATTGCCGTGTTTGAAGAATTGTAGCTTTTTGTAGGGTTGGGTGAGGAGCTCCCTTTGTTTGAGCCATTTATCTGCAATTACTTTAGCTTTGAGCCACTGCTCCCTAGAGGATGGTGAGTGTGAGTTCTGGTATTCTAACAGGGCCTGTCTTACTTTTTTAATCTGAGCAGAGTATTCCTTTGCCATTTTTTTTTTTTTTGGAGCTAACATATGCCTTGATGCGTCCTCTAAGGACGGCTTTAGCAGTGTCCCAGAATAAATGAGGGTAATTTTTATGGGTTTTGTTGTCATCACTGAATTCAAGCCACCAGTTCTGTAATAGAGGGTGGAACTCCTCATCACTATAAAGGTGTGACGGGAATCTCCATATATAATCGGATCCTCTGGGAGTAAGCTCGTTTAGGGCTATTGAAATAGGAGAATGATCTGAGATTACTGCGTCATGTATGGTGGCTTTAGTTAGCCTAGAGGTGAGATCTGGAGAAGTGAACAGGTAGTCTATCCTCGAGGGACCTATGGGGATGGGAATAGAACGAGAATTCCCTTTCACTCGGTTAGAGGTATCTCCAGGTGTCCTGTAGCATTAAGAGATTGCTAAGTTTAAAAAGGCAGGTATCTTGGGCTCCGTGAGAGGACGGCCCACGTCCCTCAGTTCTTCTATCCTCGAGAGGGTGCATGACCTCGTTAAAGTCCCCTCCCACTATTAAATGGTGTGGTTCTAGTAGTAGCTGGGTGCCTAGACGTTGGAAAAAACTTTTTTTCCCTTCATGCGGCCCATACACATTGTAAATAGTGAGAGTATCTCCTGGGAGTGTGATTTTAACTGCTATACAACGTCCTACAGTATCTACATAGGTTTGCTCAACGGTGCCTTTAAGATGTTTGCTAATTAAAGTTATCACTCCAGCTTTTTTGTTAATTGCAGGTGACCCAAAGCAGTGGGATACCCATTTTTTTTTTTTTTTAAGTATTGTATTTCAGACGAGCCCAAATGGGTCTCCTGTAATAAAGCAATGTCAGTGTCTAGGGATTTTAGATGCCGGAGTATTTGAGATCTTTTTATGGGGGAACGTAAACCCTTAACGTTCCAGGATATAATTTTCATGTTATACGGATCTTAGATACCGGTGAGCAAAATGCAGATGATGAATATATCGTAAAGTACAAGATAACTATCTGAAACAGCGAAAAAATTACAATGTGGACCCAGATAGAGAGAGCAGCACCCCAAAGTACCTGTAAACAGAAAAACAAACCTATAACTAACAAGAATGTGCAGGAGAGAAAAATACTGGTAGATTAACTCCATCACATGTAGTGAGTCCCACTGTAGTGGGGACTGAGGTTCCTGCTTATAATAAAACACGGTGGCGTGTATTGCCACTAAACCTTTAGGGATTGACTTCTCCTCTTCCCTGTGAATGACACCAGCGAGCTTCCTAGCATCCGAAGCCTATACGGACTGTCCGCGGCAGAATGTCAGACTGTAATAACGTCAGAGTTATTAAAGAGGCAGGTAGACCCTCATTCCGGTGGATCATTGGAAGAATGGTTTGGAGAAGTGGATCGTCTAGAAGAGGATGAAAATCTGGTGGTAAGGTAACTATCCGCTTCCCGGGGATGCTTGAAGATTTTAAAAGTATCTTCATCCTCAAAGATCTTGAGGGTGGCGGGATAAAGTAAAGAGAATTTGATTTTCTTCAGCGCGAGGAAGGAGCAGGCTTTGTTGAATGCCTGGCATTTTTCCGTTACTTCAAAAGAGTAATCATTGAAGAGCTTGATGGTAGCTTCTTGGTATAGGAGAGGTTCGGTCAAGGCCTTAAAGGCCCGGAGTATCCTGATCTTAGCATTGTAATCCAGGTATCTGGTCATGACCATCCGGGGGGTTGCTTTAGCTGGGTTCTTTTTCGGGGGCCCTACCCTATGAGCACGCTCCACTCTGAAGTCTCCCGATAAGTTTAGCAGCTGCGGCAGGATTTTTTCGCAGAACTCAGGGATATCGCTAGGGCAGCATGTTTCAGGGAGGCCTACAATCCTTAGATTGTTACGCCTCGACCTGTTCTCCAGATCTTCTATGCGGGCATGGAAGACTGCGTTATCTTTTATAAGAGAGTCCATCTTGGAAATATTAAAGTCACAGTCCTGTTCGCACTGCCTAATTCGTTGTTCAACTTCTCCTATTCTAGCGCTTTGGGCCCTAAGCTCTTTAGTCACGCTTGCTAGAGACCTGGAGACAGCGGACTCAACGGTGGCTTGCAGGTCTGGGGCTAGCAGCTTCATCATTTCTTTGGCCATAGTTTTATAGTTAATGGGAGGTGTAGGGCGCTTACCCTCCTCGGATGGGGCATCAGAGTCTTCTTCCCAGTCTTGCTGCGAGTGGACAGCCTCAGATCGATTTCCTCTCTTCCTCGCGCTGGCGACCATCTTGCCTTGTGACTGCTGTTCCTGCGTGTCTCCCCGGGAGTTAGTCTGGCGGGTCTGGCGTGTAACGTAGCGGTCCATATGGTTGTCCCCGTGCTGCGGGGGCTGTGTGCAGCTCGGATGTAAGAGATCCGAGCGATTTGATATGATAGTATGACCGCGGGCGGCCTGGCTTGTCGGAGCTCCGCTAGTCTGCGTCCACCATCACAGGCGCCGGAACCGGAAGTCCCCCAGGCTCTTTTAAGCATGTGCTCCACCCGGCTAGTTTTGGTGAGCACCCGGCTCTCATTGGCTCACCTCCTTCTATGTTGTAAGCAGAGTTGTGCAGAAAAGCACTAGCCCTGCAATCTCTCATCTCGCCCCACCCGGCTACTTTTTCATGCCACCCGGCTGGAAAAAAATTCTGGGGAGAACACTGTGGTGGGTCACCTATTACCCAAAGCTGGTCTACAGATTAATGGTACACAATGGTCAATGTTGTGGATTGCTTTTTAAAACCTTATCACAACTAATGCAAATATGTTAAAACTGCTATTTGCAATCTATATTTCAATTGATAGAATATAGAACAGACATGTTTGTCTTGTGCGATCCAGCAGGAGTGCAGGGGAGGTGTGGTAGTAGCAGTACTTTATCACCTTTCTGTAACTCTGTAATTCCTTTGGCAGTACAAAGCTCACAACTGCAGCGGTTACACTGATATAAAACTTCTACTGAAATCTGATAGAACATAGTGCAGAGTGTAAAAAGGTGGCCATACACTTATAGTTTTGCAGAAGATTCGACCATCAGATTTCTGTCAGATGCCTGTCAAGTCAAATTTGACAGGAATCTGATGTGTGCCCCACACTAGGAACAGATTTCCAATAGATTTCAGAATGAAATTATTATTGGACCATTTGATCCAATGTAACTCTATGGGCCATCGATCTGCTGCCAGTAGTAGATTGACCTAGATTTTCCATCCTGTCAGATCAAATCTATAAATCTGCTGCAAATCGATTTTGATAGAATCGATTTCTAATCGATCATCAATTTCATAGAATCGGTCGATGGCTGAAATCGACCAGTGTATGGGCCCCTTTAGCACAGATGGATGATGGCTATCTGGAAGATATTGATCCCTATACTTGATCTGTCACTAATTGCATAGTATATGGACACCTAAGAGAAACTCCGACCAAGACTTGAACTTAATCCCAATCAGTAATTGATACCCCCTATTACATGAGAAATCTATTACTTTTCACAAACAGACCATCAGGGGGCGCTGTATGACTGATATTGTGGTGAATCATCTCTAACAAGAAACTCTGAGGACCGTGGTACTCCTGGCAGTTTCCTGTCTGTGAACTTTGTTGCATTGTGGGAAATGGCTATTTCCAACTGCTAAAAAAGCATGCAGCAGCTACATCACCTGCCAACAGTAAAAATGTCACCATGTAATGCAGGGCTGTGGAGTCGGAGTCGTGGAGTCGGAGTCGGGCAATTTTGGGTGACTGGAGTCGGGAAAAAATGCACCGACTCCGACTCCTAATGAATTTGTAACTGTAATTAAAATAGAAAATATGATAAAATGTTCTATTTCTCAGATAATAGTCATTAAAAATGTGTGTATATATACAGTAATAGCTGTGCTTATTCCACAAAAATGAAATAAACCAATCAAAATTAGTTACTTGTGCTGCTTCAATAAAGCAGTCCCCGTATTTTTAAGGTCAGATATACATATCTGATTGTGACTGTATATATGATGTGTACACAGGAATCTCTTATATATACTAAATAATATCTATGCTGTAAGAATAAAGCCTGATGTGTAGCTGTGTCACTAATAGAGATGGTCAACGAGATGGAAATAATTCTGCATTGATGCTGATTTATGCAAATGTATGCACTCCCTTTTGCTGATGAAATCAAATAATTTGATAAGTTGTTAAAATTTGGTTTGGTGACTACAAATTAAAGGGTAACTGAGACGGATGAAAAGTAAAGTTTTATACATACCTGGGGCTTCCTCCAGCCCCCTTCAGGCTAATCAGTCCCTCGCTGTCCTCCACCACCCGGATCTTCTGCTATGAGTCCTGGTAATTCAGCCAGTCAGCGCTGTCCGGCCGCATGCCGCTCCCACAGCCAGGAACATTATGCACCTGCACAATAGTGCTGCACAGGTGTAGAATGCTCCTGGCGGCGGAGTGTGTGCATGCACACTACGCCTGACTGGCTCAAGTACCTGGATTCATAGCAGAAGATCCAGGTGGTGGAGGAGGACAACGAGGGACTGATTATCCTGAAGGCGGCTGGAGGAAGCCCCAGGTATGTATAAAACTTTAATTTCATCTGTCTCAGGTTTACTTTGTTACACAGTAGTACTATACTCTACATATGCACTCCCCACAGAGCTGCAGGGAATCCACAGAGAATGCTGTGCACATTGAACACAGAGGTGTTGTCTGTTTACAATCTCCTCATTCCCCTGCAGAGTACCTGCACATCATTCTTACATGAACAGTAACATTGCCTAGGGCCTGATAGATGTTCTTTGTTCCGGTTTGTACCTTTTACAAGTACTCTTACCAAGGACTAGTTTTAGTCTAAAGGGAATAAATATAGTAGTCTACATATCCTTCTCACTTCAGTTGTCTTGTAAAATTCCTAAGCGTTGGCAGTTAAGAGACGAATTTAATGTTACATACTTTTAATCAACAAAATTGTAATATGCAAATTAGAGGAGTCGGAGTCGGTGGAATCCTAAACATCGGAGTCGGTGGATTTTTGGACCGACTCCACAGCCCTGATGTAATGTCAATGTAAATCCGGGATATAAAACATTTTACAATGGGCACACACTGACTAAATCATTTATACATAATTATTGTAAAAATGAAGCACTTTTTTATTACATTATTTTCACTGGAGTTTCTCTTTAAACCACACTGGTGACTTCTTAAAAATACGTTGGCACTTTATGAATTAAAACTAAAGATGGCATACCTGTGACCATCTGATCCCTTTCAGATCATTAACTGATCTGGAAATCTGTATGTGCCTTCTGGGTATCCTAGTCCTAGTATTTGCCCTTTTCTCCCTGCTGGCTGCTCCTTCTTGTCTCTTCTCTCCAGAGTCCCAGGGTGCTTCTGTGATTTATAAAGTGCTATAGAGCGCAAACACTGGGATCACTGTGGCATGTACCGGACATGACCACTAGAGGCCTCTACCATTTGTTGCGTCTCAGGCGCCCTGGGACTCGGGAGAGAAGATAGAGGATGAAGCAAGCATTTGGGAAGAGGAGAGACCGGAACTGTGCCAAGGTCAGGTAAGAGTAGCTTAGTTGCAAAATCGAACGGTGCTACCCATTCACTTCCTACCTGCCATTAATTGACCAACATTTTCCATCCGGCATGATCGATCAGTTAGGACAAAAATTGTGAATCCTTTTGAAGGTGGGTCCCAGCACTGGAACGGGAAGGGGGAAGCCTGTGGATAATCCTCCACTAAGGTGAGTATCTGACGTTTGCCTTTTTTAAAGTCACAAGTACCTGACATGAAATAAAGGTGTATGTGCATTGCCATTCCTGCATAGGTTGTGCTCATTTTTTTTTTCTCTGAAAGGGTTAAACATTCAGGTATGCAATTTAGTTTCTCTCTAGTCGGGACCTAGTGGGACCATAAGTCCTAGAACTCACTAGCAGTGCTTTTTTAAGGGCTGGTTCACACAAGTGCTTTTCTAAGCGTTTGTGATTTATTAAAAAGCTTTTGCTAATGTAATGCTATGGGTGTGTTCTCACCTGATCGATGTCATTAAAATAACCCCACAGCATTACATTAATGAGAGCTTTTCAAATCCTAAGCGCTTAGAAATGTGCTTGCAGTGTGAACCAGCCCTTAGGGCCCATTCACACTTGCTGATCGCAAAACGCTAGCGTTTTGCTCCGGCGTTTTTTGGCGATTAACGGCAAAAAAATCACCTTCACACCTGTCGATTTTTTTTTTTTTTTTTGCGATCGCGTTTTGCGCTTCTATAGCTCTAAAACGCAATCGCTGAGAAATCGTCTGAAAAAGGTGCAGGCTACGCGTTTGCGTTTAGCGTTTTTTGGCGATTTGCAGTGATTAGTACAAATCGCCCAAATGAGAACGGGCCCATAGACTTTTATTACCCATACACTTTGAAAAGCACTAACGTTTGAGCGTGTTGCCAAAATCGCCGGCAAAATGCTCAAGTGTGAATGGGCCCTTGAGCGTTTATTTAAAAAGCTCTTGCTAATGTAATGCTATGTGAGCAATCCCGCTTGTGGGATGTTGATTTTTTTTTTTTTTTTAACCATTTAAGCCTTCTGGACGTAGAGGCTAAATCCAGAAGGCCACGCGCACTCCCGGACCCAGATCGTTAGCCCAGAAATCAATGAATCAGGACATGGGGCCCGATGATTCCTTTCCCCGGCAGAAAAAGCGACCGCTTCTTTTGGAAGCCTCGCTTTTTTCTGCCTGTTACGTCCCCCTACGTCCCTCTAAGCGTACATGTTACGCTTAGGCTCAACACACCATACAATCTTGGTGGTTCAATCTTACCACTTTCAAGTAGTATAAGAGCTTATCCAATCAATCATTCAAGGTATTTTCAATCTGTTGGCCCTTATACTACATCAGGGGTCTCAAACTCAATTTACCTGGGGGCCGCAGGAGGCAAAGTCAGGATGAGGCTGGGCCGCATAAGGGATTTCACAATCAGCAGCTCTTGCCCACCCCAAATCACCCCCCCCCCCCCCCCCCCCCACACACACACACACACACACACACACACACACACACACACACACACACACCGTCCCTTGCATTAATTTTTATTTCAAAATAAAATTCACACTGAAGCGAACTATTTTGCCTATTTTACCTTATAGTTCGCTTCAGTGCTCCCATTACAAGTAATCCGCCGCGTCCCCAACGCAAAACGAGGGCTGCAGAGCCCCCAAATCGCCCAAGGGGCAATCCGCCGGCATTTCCTGGAAGGGGCAGAGCTTTCAGCTTCAGCTCTGCCCCTCATGACGTCAATCGTGACGCATCGCCGCCTCTGTCTGCCCCTCTCACTCTTCCTTCACAGAGAGGGGCGGGGAGAGGCGGCGATCTGTGCAGCGATTGACGTCAGGAGGGGCAGAGCTGAAGCTGAAAGCTCTGCCCCTTCCAGGAAATGCCGAACTATAAGGAAGCTTTTGCCGGCGAGGGCCACAAAATATTGTATCGAGGGCCGCAAATGGCCCGCGGGCCGCGAGTTTGAGACCCCTGTACTACATAGATTTGGTAAATCTGTACAACCAAGATTGTATGGTGTGTTGAGCTTGAGTGACGTCATGAAAACAAACTCAAGGTTTGCATCTTTTGGCCTAAAAGTAAAACTACGTGTAAAAAAAAAAAAAAAAAAAAAAAATACACATATTTACGTATAAAAATTACTATTTACATCCCACCGTCCCACAAATACCCAAATAAAATGTTTAATTCAAAAAAAAAATTACAATAAAAAAAACAAATATTTAGCTAAGGGTCTAAACTTTTGAAATATCCATGTAAAGATGAAATATTTCTCTTTTTTTTTTTTTTTTTTTTTTTATTATAAGCTTGTAAATAGTGATGGATGCAAACTGGAAAAAATCCACTTTTATTTCCAAATAAAATATTGTCGCCATACATTGTGATAGGGACATAATTTAAACTGTGTAATACCCGGGACTATTAGGCAAATACAATACGTGGGTTTTAATTATGGAGGCATGTATTATTTTAAAACTATAATGGCCGAAATCTAAGAAATGTTTCCGGGGTTTTTTTTTTTCTTCTTCTTCCTGTTAAAATTCATTTACAGTAAAGTAGCTCTTAGCAAAATGTACCACCCAAAGAAAGCCTAATTGGTGGCGGAAAAAACAAGATCTAGATCAGTTCATTGTAATAAGTAGTGATAAAGTTATAGGCTAATGAATGGGAGGTGAACATTGCTCGGATGCATAAAGTGAAAGCGACTGAAGGCTGAAGTGGTTAAATCGCCCATAGCATTACATTAGAAAGAGCTTTTCAAATCACAAGCACTTAAAAAAAGAGCTGCTAGTGAGTCCCAGGCCTTGCGGTCCTCTCACACTATATCTTCCTAGTGGTTCTGGGTCACCATGAGCTATCTGGCTATCAGGGCTGTGGAGTCGGAGTCGGGGCAATTTTGGGTACCCGGAGTCTGAGTCGTGGTTTCAGAAACTGAGGAGTCGGAGTCTGAAGATTTTTGTACCGACTCCACAGCCCTGCTAGCTATTCTGTAGTTCCTAGATTGCTGCTCTCCAGACACTGAAGACTGTGTAATTGGGTTCACACAATAAAACACCTACACTTGCAGCATTTTCTGGGCGATTCTGGAGCAATCGCAGTACAGTGCTTATGAAGCGCTGACTGTGATCGCTCTGGAATCGCGGAAGTGTCCAGTGATTTTTACCGTGCTAATCTCGGTAAAATCACTTGCGCAAAAAGCAAGCGCTAGAGTTTTGCTACTTCAGATATGAACGGGGCCTATGAGTAGCAAACTAGATACAATTATCTATCCACCAAACACAATAACAGGATATCAACCTAACCTAACAATGTATCAATCTCCCCTATTAAAGGTTACAATAGTCTAAGTACAAAATGATAGGGAGCATTAGGAATAAAGTGCCATACGAAATGTATTAAGGCATATGACAATCGAACATTTACTAAGTGTGTTCTTCAACTGAGGCCTCAGAGGAAGCACCCCTTTGTGCGAAACTGCTGTCAGGCCCCCATTCTGTGCCCAGCACCCACTGTACCACCTCCCCCTACAGATGCATGGTAGGAGAATCGCATTGATTTGAATATGGCTGGTAGGACTTCAGCATGCTTTTTATATCCTGCCATGTCACGCATGCATGTTGTTTGAATAAATATAGTCAGCAGTGCCAAATGTACCGCCTCCTTTCCTATACAGTAAGGGCCTGTTTCCACTATATGCAGATTGGATGCAGAAAAACTGACTCCAATGAATGCCTATGAGAAAATCTGCATCAGAAAAATTGCGTTTAGTGGAAACCGGCCCATAGGCTTTCATTGGAGTCAGTTTTTCTGCATCCATTTTGCATCCAATCTGTGTGTAGTGGAAGTAGGCTCATACTGAACTTTGACATTTCCTTATCCTGAGCACGTGGACAGGCTGTAGAGGACATATAACAGCAACAACTACTGCTTAACCTCCCTGGCGGTATGGTTATATACGGATTTTAGTGTCTTTAAAAAAAAAAAAAAAAACTTTTCAGACCCCAAAATCAAGAAAAAAATCATTCCACCAGAGTCTCTGCAGCAGCCTCTGCTCTAACTCACCTCCCTGGACTCCAGCGCTGCAATTATGGCGCTATAACGCTGTAGTGAGATCGATGTCTTCAATCTCACCAGAGTGAATCGGAGCCTCGGAGGACAGGAAGGAGAACGGCTACCGGCGTCTAAATCCCCTAGTGAGGTGAGTAAAAACGCCAGCTGCGTGCTATACTCTGCATAGAGCTCCCGGTGGCTAGCCCGAGCTACACTCTGGATTACCGCCAGGGAGGTTAAAGAGGAGGTTTCAGCCATACTATCAGAAAAAGATACATAAGTTACATAAATACTTGCTCTACTTACATATGTATTGCACTATCCAGATTTTGATTTTAGTTACTTTTCTATAGTAAACAAAGAGAAAATCCTTCTTAGAATTTTCCATTTTGACTGGTTCTATCTTGAAGCCAATTCTGACATAATTTCCTCCCTTAGGGCTGGAACCCACAGGAGCGCTTTTGGCAGCGTTTTGGCAGCGCTGCGATACGCTAGCACTTTGCCGCAACGCTGGGCTAATGTTAATGGATGGGGCAACTTCCACAGGAGCGTTTGCGTTTCCCAGAAACGCAAACGCAGGACATGCAGCATTTTGGGAGCGTTAGCGCTTCAATGTAAAGTATTGAAACGCTGGCGGAAACGCTCAGCAAAACCTAAACTGAGCGGTTTTGCTAGCGTTGTGCGGTTCAGCACACTGTAACAAAATTAAAAATAATTCACAGGACCAATCAGGATAAAAACGCAAAACGCTACACAACCGCTGAGCAAAAAAACACACTGTTGCAAAAAGCGACCGAAAACGCGCATGAATCCGCTTGCAAACCGCTCAGACAAAACGCTAGTGGTTGCGTTTCGCGTTTGCTGATTTCAGTGGGTTCCAGGCCTTAAGGTGCATACACACATCAGACTATAGTCTTTAGAAAATGAAAGATCACAGACCAATCTTACCACCCTTCATGTAGTATGAGAGCCATACTGTACACAGTCTTTTCTATGGAGCTGAACTCCACATCAGAAAAAAATCTTTGCAAGATGCTGCACACAGATGCTGTACAGACACAAAAGATCAGTATCTGCAAAAGATCTGTTCCTGCCAAAAATCCATTCCTGCAAATTGCAATGATAGTCTGAGATCTGCAGATCATCATACACACATGATTTAACTGACAGACACTGTGCAGCATCTTGCAAAGATTTTTTTCTGATGTGGAGTGCAGCTCCATAGAAAAGACCGTGTAGAGTATGGCTCTCCTACTACATGAAGGGTGGTAAGATTGGTCTGTGATCTTTAATTTTCCAAAGACTATAGTCTGTGTGTATGCACCTTTAGTCTCTGTATAGGATTGCCTGCCCTCCTCGCAGTCTACAGACACTCCCACCCAGCTCTGCAGTAGAAAGTGCATTGTTTAAGCATGAGAATAGTGCTACGTACACACATGCGACAACGATCGTTCGTTGTTAACGACGAACGATCTTTTAATTGACGAAAGAACGACCGGAGTAAAGTTAGTTCTAAAAAGTGTGTAACGATCACATCGTTAGAACGAACGTTACACCACGTAAAAGCACTTAATGCGCCTGCGCATAAAATTGTAAAGTTCCCTGGAGAAAAAGTGAAATGCGCATGTCCAGCCTGGTACAAACGATCGTTTCCAACGATGTACTACTTTTGCAAACGATCGTTGTTGGTTAAAATCCGCCGAGACAGAACTTTCTTTTGTAGCGATTTGGCTCGTTCGTCGTTAGACTTAATAGTCGGTGGTTCGTTTTTTGTAACGATCGTCGTTGGTAAAGATCGGGGAACGATCGTTACAAACGACTATAGTCGCATGTGTGTACGCACCTTAGGAAATGAGAAGTTTCAGCCAATCAGGCTGCATTAGTTATGTCTGAGGGGGGAAGTAAAGAGGGAAAAAAGAAAACCCAGCATGCCCAAGAAAACTCAGCATGCCCTGCAACTTCCTTTGTGCGGGAGATGTACCAAATAAGAGCCAGGGAAACAGGAATTACCTTTTGTGGAGAAGAAAAGTATCATCATTATTACTTGTTTACCAGATAAAAACAAAGAATAGATTTTTTTGATTTTATGCCTGACAGTTACACTTTAACCCACAGCTTGCCGCCTCCCATCCTGTATGGGCAGATTGTGCCCACACCTTTTTTTTCCTTATGCTGGGTACACACGTTAGATTTTTTTAATGTGATTTTGCCATCCGATCATTTTTTTTTTAGCAGGATTCCACACTCTATTTCACGCTCCATTCTCTTATCTTCATTCGTTTTTCTTATCTTTTTCCATTCACCGCTATGGGAAATCAAGCGCGGAAACTATCGAGAACAATATCGGACATGACTGATTTGATCTATCTGATCTATCTATCGCAAGGAAAATTGTACCGTGTGTACCCAGCATTAAACTCCCTATTTTTGTATTTAGGCTTGGTACAATTGTTCATCTCATCTGTTTATTTTCAGTTCAGGTTTGCATCTTCTAGCAGGCTCTGAATAGCTGATTATTATTAAATCTGGGGCCAGGGCACTGCAGGCCTACTTTAAATCCATACTCCGTTCATCAATTAAAAATGAAGACTATTCAGTCATTAAAAGCAGATTGTAAGCTAGGAAATGGGTCATGTGGAATTGATAGCATTACCTGAAATAACTTGGAGATGCTCTGTCTAAAATCAGAAGGTGGTTCTGTAAATGCTAGTTCAAAAATCAGTTTTAGGTCTCTTGCACACTACATGTGATTCCGACGTATGTATATGTATGTGTGTATGTATGTATGTATGTATGTATGTATATTCTATCTATCTCTCTCAATTGGTATTGCATGCTGTGCCTTTTTTTTTTTCCCTGCACTTTTTGTACACTTTAGAGCACATTTCGACAGTTAAAAACTATTGAAATGATCCCCGAAAGTATAGTCTATCCTGCACTTTTGTTTTTGTTAGCATCCAGGGAAAATCGGAATCGTAATTCGGATTTGCAGGGTGCCATACTCTTGCTTTATTCTGTGGGATGGAGAACCCATATAGAGAATCATCTGGCTTGGTAATAGCCATGACATTTTGGGAAAATTGGAAATCCTCATCGGGGTATCCTGTCACTAGGTTCCCTGAAAGATGGTCAAGATTTTGTAGAGCCATCCCAGGCATGATTTTTTTTTTGTTTTTTTTGTACCATTATGTGTAGTTGCCCAATTGCAGAGCTTCTTGTCTGTGTATAAAGTTCACTTTCATAATCACAGATTCGTTTTTAAAGAGAACCCGAGGTGGGTTTGAAGAATATTATCTGCATACAGAGGCTGGATCTGCCTATACAGCCCAGCCTCTGTTGCTATCCCAAACCCCCCTAAGTTCCCCCTGCACTCTGCAATCCCTCATAAATCACAGCCACGCTGCTGACAAACAGCTTGTCAGAGCTGGCTGTGTTTATCTCTATAGTGTCAGTCTGCTGCTCTCCCTGCCTCCTGCAGAACTCCGGTCCCCGCCTGCATCCCTTCCCTCCCTGCTGATTGGAGGGAAGGGACGGGGGCAGGGACTGGAGCTATGCAGGAGGCGGGGGAGCAGCTGAGACTGACACTACAGATGTAAACACAGCCTCACAACACTGCTGTGATTTATGAGGGATTGCAGAGTGCAGGGGGACCTTAGTGGGGTTTGGGATAGCAACAGAGGCTGGGCTGTATAGGCAGATCCAGCCTCTGTATGCAGATAACATTCTTTAAAGGGAAGGTCCAAGCAAAAAAAAAAGAGTTTCACTTACCTGGGGCTTCTACCAGCCCCAGGTAGCCATCCTGTGCCCTCGTAGTCACTCACTGCTGCTCCAGTCCCCCGCTGGCAGCTTTCTGACCTCGGAGGTCAGGGCCACATTGCATACATTTTTACGCATTCCAGCTAGTGCAGGAAAAAAAAATGTACACATTGCACCACTAACGCGTAAAAATGTATGTGTTAATGTTCCTGCACTAGCTGGAATGCGTAAAAATGTACGCAATTCGGCCCTGACCTCTGAGGTCAGAAAGCTGCCAGCGGGGGACTGGAGCAGCAGTGAGTGACTACGAGGGCACAGGATAGCTGCATGGGGCTGGTAGAAGCCACAGGTAAGTGAAACTCATTTTATTTTTTTTGCTTGGACCTTCCCTTTAAACACACCTCGGGTTCTCTTTAAAGTAGCTGGTGAGGCATCCAAGCACTTGCCAGTTACAGCACTGCAGACTTAAAGTGAACCAGAGACGAAGCACCCTCATGTGTTTTATCATATCAGTGGGAACATTAGAGAAAACGACTACCTGGCTCTCTTTCATTCTTTACTGCTTAGCCTGCTTCTAATCAGCCATGATAAAATCCCAGACTGAGCCAGAAGGGGGTAGGATTGGGCTTGCAAAGACATCAGACAAGACAGATTCAGCTATGATTCCTGAGCAAAGCCAGACTGAGTGCTTGGTCTGGGATTTTATCAGGGCTGATAACAAGCAGGCTGAGCAGTGAAGAATATACCGTGATTAAGGTAGGTGTTTTTCTCTAATGCCGGGCGGATCGCTCAGAAACAGCCGTATCAGTCCGCCGACAGTGCGTACACACGCCGGACTGTCGTTGGAACGCCCACCCAGTGGGAGGTAATGACGGACCCGTCGTTGCCTCCAGTCCGGCGTGTGTACGGACCTTACCTATGACTGACAGGAGCAGTGAATAAAAACAGCTCGTCTCCTGCAAGTCCGCTGATCGGATGTTGATAGTATCTGAAGCCTTCTTGGGGGGGGGGGGGGGGGGGGGGTCAAGCTTTTCTACCCTCTAGGCAGCGGAGGAGAGAGATTGGAACAAAAGATAATGACTCGTGTGCTGTTGTGCGGCCCTGCAGCTTGGCCTTAAAGCTGCAGTGGCCATTTTCACAGTCCTCAAGTGGTTAAAAAAAAACTTTTTTTTCTTTTTTTTGCCCACAGAACTCCTTTAATGAATAGGTGCAGCTTACTGAACAGGAAGAGCCGAGATTTGAACCCAGGTCCCCGGTGCCAGAGGCAGAGCCCTTAAAGGGAACCTCAACTGAGAGGGATATGGATGTTTCTTTTTAAATACCAGTTGCTTGGCAGTCCTACAGATCTCTTTGGCTGCAGTAGTGGCTGAATCACACACCTGAAACAAGCATGCAGCTAATCTAGTCTGGCTTTAGTCAAAGCACCTAATCTGCATGCTCGTTGAGGGGCTGTGGCTAAAAGTATTAGACACACAGGATCAGTGTTGCCAACTCATCCCTTTAATTACTGACACATATGAATTATACAGGTTTCGTGGCTAGGTAGATGCAGGTAAGGCACTGATTATGTGTAAGTAGCCCCAGAACCCGCATAACTTAGATGTATCAGTAATTAAAGGGATGAGTTGGCAACACTGCACAGGATCAGCAGGAGAGTCAGGCAACTGGTATTATTTTAAAAGGAAAAAGCCATATCCTCAGTTTAGGTTCCCTATAAATGATTTAGTCAGTGCTTGCCCAATCTTTCCTCTCCCTGATTTACATTCTGAAATTTTTATCATATGGTGACATTTTTATTGCTGGCAGGTGATGTCAGTGAAAGTATCTGCTGCTTGCTTTTTTGGCAGTTGGAAATGGCTGTTGTTTCCCACAATGCAACAAAGCTCCCATAGTATGTCAGCACCTCAGTGCTGTGAGGCGCTGACATCACACTGTGGGAGGGGTTTCACCACATGGCATTCTGGAGCGGGGATAGTAATTAACGCTGCCAGGAGTTATGCAAGAGCAGAGTAAACCATTTACCGGCTTTACTCTGTGCCCAAATCTTCCGGCAGGTGAATCCTATGTACTCTGTCGGGGATACCTCTTACTTTTGTAATGCCCTCACTGCACGTAGCAGCATTTAACACAGAGACAACTCCACACTGCTCTTCTGTTACCGAACAGGTTTTTGTCAATTGAAGCAGGTAAATTACCAAACTTCTACCGCACCTGTGAAAAAAATTTATGAATTGGCAAACAAAAGTGAAAAAAAAATCTGGTCATAATACGCATTCAATATTTTAATCGCCCAGTCCTTTATGAATCCAGGCCTTATGCTGGATCCACACCATACAATGTTCTGGCAGATTTACCTGCCAGATCGATTATTTCCAGCATGTCCGATCTGAGGATCAATTTTCTAATAGATTTCCATAAAAGTGAACAGAAATCGCTCAGAAAATCTATCGATTCTCAGATCGGACATGCTGGAAATGGCAGGTACCATATTTTTCGGACAATAGGACGGTGCTGACCATAAGACGCACCTAAGTTTAGAAGACAATAACCAGGGTAAAAAAAAATTATACCAGACCTGGTGCATCCATGGTGAAGGGCATCTTGTGGATTAAGCCACCTTTGTACCGCATGCCCCCTTGTACCTCTTGTCTCCCTGTATCCCCCATGTGTCTGCCTCAGTCCTCCTTGTTTCCTCCTCTATGCCCCCTTTGTGTCGTCCTCTATGCTCCTTTGTGTTCCGTGTCCTCCTCTGCATGGGCACAGTACACAGTCCTCGACCTTGTGGCGGGTTGTAGGTACGTATTGACAGGTGTTCATAAGTCAGGAACTCCCTGCATTTGGACAATAGGAGGCAGTGACTCCCCCCCCACCCCCCCCCCCCACCCCCCACTTTTGGGGGAGAAAAAGTGAGTCTTATAGCCCAAAAAATTCAGTAAATCTGCCAGAAATTGTACGGTGTGGATCCAGCATTAGTGTTACAGTATGAAATTTCCTCGTGTGATTAACCTCCCTGGCGGTAAGCCCGACCTACGCTCTGGCTAGCTGCCGCAGGGGATCACATGGCCCCGGGAGTTTTTTTTTTTTTATAAAAATTGTTGCATTTTGTTAAGCTAGCACTTCGCTAGCTGAGTACATTTAAAATCGGCGCCGGTAGACTTGGGCGCAGGATACAGCGATATATAGCTGATCCTGCTTCTGCACAAGTCCGGGCCGATTTAATTACTATTCCCCCTCCAGGCCGCCATGGATAGTGGGGGAATGAAATAATTCGGCTTCCAGCGATTGCTGGAGGCCGAATTTATTATGTTTTTAAGCAACTTCGGCTCCGTCTTCTGACGGAGCCGACGTTACTCACTGATTCCTATTGAAGTCTATGGAGGCGCCGGCTGCGCCCAAACCTAGCAGCGCTGAAAAGCACTGCTCCGCGCTAGCTAACCATGTGGCCCAAGTCCCTCCGGTCCCCACCTATCGCCGCCGTTATACGTACCCCCCAGGGATCCCGCAATGGCGCAGCCTCCCAATCAGCTCCAGGCTTCGCTATGGGGAGGATCGGGACTGCGCATGACGTCTGACGTCATGTCCGATCATCGCCATAGCGACGAGTGAAGCTCATTAGTGAAGCTGCGGCTCTCGCGGGATTGCGGACGGGTAAATGTTGCCGGCGGCGATCGGGGGGGGGTGGATGTTGGTGCACATATTAGCTAGCGAAGTGCTAGCTAATAAATAAATAAACACATTTTATTAAAAAATATACCTCCCGCAGACGCAGCCACTGAAACTGCATACCGCCAGGAGGGTTAAGGGCTAATTCACACAAGAGCTTTTCTAAACGCTTTGATTTTGAAAGCTCTTGCTAATGTTAGTGTGTGTGTGTGTGTGTGTGTGTGTACGTGTGTGTGTGTGTGTGTGTGTGTGTGTTCGTTCTCACTGAAGCGATGTGATTTTGTAAAAATCCCCCTTAGCATTGCATTAGCTAGAGCTTTTAAAATCACTAGCGTTTTAAAAGCTCTTGTAATGTGAAGCAGACCTAAGGCTGTGCCTTCCTCCTTGGATTCTGAAAGCAGAGTAACAAAATGTAGGCAATGTAATTCATTAGTCTCTGTACAAACATTTCAATATAAACGTTCTATCCTTACTAGACTGAACTAAGCCTGTTAATATAATGGGCTCTAGTCCCTTACAACCCCCCTCCCGCCCGTATGATCGCCGCATGTAAGCACGCATGCGCGTGCACACGCCCACCTGCATACTTGCGCGCGCAAATGCCCGCCCCGTCGTCATCCTGTCCCAACAGCTACACATGTACAGTAGCTAAAACAAACGGACACAGGGATTGGAGGATGACGCAGGGACAGAGGGGTTTTATTATATAGGATTGGTGTACAGTTCTTTAGCCAACCACCTAGAACCTACAGGGAGGTGTTATTATTGAATATATTACGTTAGGTTAATGGGTCTATTTTCTTATGCTATTGGCTATTAGTTCCTCATTCATTTTGAGAATGTAAGTCCTTTTTTCACAAAATGTTTTAAATATGGTTTAGTTCTTTTTATAGGGGACAAACATATTTTGCACAGTCCAGCGCTTGGGTATGATTGCTTTCTATTAGTACAGGAGCATGCTATAAGTCTTCTACAATAAAGTATTTTCATGGTTCCATAAACCACATATAAAATGTCTTTCAGATTGCTCCTTGTTGTCCAACACCAGCTGTGAGACATGTCTGAAGAATGTCAAGGTAAATTCACTTAAATTATTAAATTGCTAATTCTGGTGCTCTTCTATTGCTTGTGTTTCCCTTAAAGCGGACCTGAACTCACAACGTCCTCTCTGCTGTAAAAGATACTAAACAGCATAGTAAACTTAAAAAATAATACAAAAAATAAAAAAAGCTTTGTTGCGACTGGTATAAATCTGCACTGTTTCTACTTCCTGGTTAATGGAAGAAGACCTATTAACATCCTGTGCTTTCAAATGAGCTTATCTGCTGTGGCAGTCAAATGACATGGGAGAGATCAAATTGCAACGTGTGATTAGACACAAATAAGTAATTAAACAGGCTAAACTCTCTAAATACATACAGAGTGCATTTTTCAGTTTTCCATCTGTCCTGTGCAAGAGTTCAGGTCCACTTTAAAGGTTGAGTGGAAATTTTATTGAAATGTTATAATGAAATCTGCTCCATTCGCCAATTATTGCTATTGTTAACCATGAGTGAACAGTTCTCCTACCTTGCAAATTAGCATCACTGTAGCACTGACTCCCACAGACAACAGCAAGAACAAAGATTTACATTGCAGTTCCTGCATATGCAGTAGTGTGTAGCTAGACTGTTCACACCTCAGGACAGGAACCAGGGATGCAGCTGGCAATGATAATTAAAGCTACATAAGCACATCTGAAGTAGGGGAAGTTATATACATTTCCAATTGCAGTTTAGAGGACAAAGGAAAATTGCAGCTTGCTTTAAAAGTACTGTTATCTATTAACCGAATCAGTGGCTAGAAACTGACATTTGCTAAACCCTACTTCTCCCTAGGTGAGGCCAATTAACATACTAGTCATATGTAAGTGTTTAGTTAAGCGGAGGTCACACGACATACAGGGCAGCGTGAGCGAGACTTCCAGCGATTTGCAGTACTTTGTGCAGTGTCGTCGGGAATCTTAAAGATCCACTGTCGGTCTTAAGTCATCTTGCCACGCGGTGTCATTTGCAATCGTGCTTCTGGTCCCACCTGGCGACGTTGTGTAAAAATCGCCGGTCGTCTGGAAAATCGGCAGGTGGCTACATAGCCTGGTGGGTACATAGCTTTATCGAATGTGATGAGAGATCTGTCAGCTGCCCATACACCACAGGCCAATTCCTGATCAATTTCAGCATGAAATCGATTTAAAATCAGCCTTGTGCGCCACATCCGCCACCCTGAGGCTGTCCCCTCAATTATAAATGTCGTTCAAAGGACACCCCTCTCTCTCCCGCCCCCCCCCCCCCCCCAGTAAAGTATACATTACCTGTCCTCCACTGGCTTCCAGGATTCCTTCTCTGCATACATGCGCCCGGAGCTGCGGAGGGACAAATGCAGGCCATGGACAGGTAATGTATACCTTATGCTGGGGGGGGGTGGGGACACACGACATTTTTCATTAGGGGGGGCAGCGCTGGGGTTTTTGTTGCGTTTGATGTTCAAGCAAGTCTGCCCAATATCTTGCAACATGTTTGATTGACAATGCAAACAATTTTCACATCGTTGGTTGGACAGGATCCGCCACTTGTCAGTCTGCCAACACCTTGAACTCAGGTGCTACTGTCAGCAGAACGACTGCCCCGCGGGAGGGTCCGACGGACCCGTCATTTATAAAAATACGGCGTGTGTACGCGCCTTTATACTGATTTAGTTGTAATAGTGTGAGTATTTTGTTCTGGCTCCTAATGGGACCCCGGTTTCAGATGAAGTACCCACACCGGGTTAACCATTTCAGCGTATTACAACAAAATGCTCAATATTGCAGCTAGGTGTCCAGCGTATGCAGGAGGTGGTCAGCAGTGTTTTTTCCCATAGATTTGCGTAGTGACAGTGAAGCATACTTTTCACTGACTGTATGCAACACAGTGCAGTGTGACTTTCTCGTTTCAATGAGTTCCTGATTTTACAGGGAACACAACCCCTCACAAACGGCTGATCTATTCCAGGGATGGCAGCTCAGTGCTCTTAATAAAGGCGCTGGACTTCGGGCAACTTTACTAAACCTATTGGGTTGGTGACGTGGATAGTGTTTCCTGCTGGGTCTCCTCTTCCTCAGGCAGCACTGAGCTGCCGTCTGTGGAATATATCAGCTGGTTGTTTAGTGAGGAATCAGCCGCTATCCTACCTGACACTAGACTGTTCTGTGGGGGATATCCAGAACCGACATTGGTCGACAGCCCACTACACAAGAACCTCATAATTTTTCTTCATTTCTGAACTATTTATTGGAAAAAAGAAATGTGAACTTAATAAAATATTTGTGGAGAGGCAAGAATGAGAGATGTGGCTTGCAGCATTTTTTATTCATGCAGGTATTGAAGTATAACCTGTATAACTTGTTATCCTGCGTTCTTGGGATTACATAGTGGCTCACTGCTAGAGATGTCCAATGGGATAAGTATTCCAGATTACATGCTTAATTAATGCAAATTGTATAAAGTTTGGAATTGGGGCAACCAGTTGTGAGGAAGTTTGATTGGCCTAGTTCTAAGCTACAGCCGCTTTGCATTAGATTTGGCAATCCTAAATTATTAGTATTTCATTGATCACCTCTACTCTCTACGGACAGCATTTAATATTAACCTGTAAGGGCTGGATCACACTGCAAGAGCTTTTTAAAGTGGACCTAAACTTAGAATGTCCCCTCTGCTCTAAAAGAGTACCTAACAGCATAATGACCTTTAAACAAAAGAAAACCTTTTGTTACAGCTGATACAAATCCTAAAATCTGCTCTTTTTGTACTTCCTGCTTTCATGGAAGCGGACATAATGTTAACATCCTGCGCTTTCAAATGAAGCTTATCTGCTATCTCTGCCATGGCGGTCATATGACACAGGGAAAAAATCAAATTACAACTTGTGATTAGACACAAATGAGGGAGAATTAAAGAGTAACTGTTAGAAATAGAGAAATGATTTTGTTTTTCATGCCTATCTGTTGATCATATAAAAGAAATGCTAAAAAGGCAATGCATAACTTTAAAACCAATCTTAGGCCTCTTTTCCATGAACTGTTGAGCTGTGTGCTCAGCAAGCAGTTGCCAGGCAGCAGTGAGCAGTTACCAGGCAGCGACAAGCCGTTACCAGGCAGCAGTGAGCAGTTGTGAGAGTTTGAGAGGCATTTCACTGCCTAGAAACAGTTCATGGAAAAGAGGCCTTACTTTTTTTATTGCAGTGATTACGGTAATCCTCATGTCCCCAGCTCCTTAGTACGCAGCCAGTAATCAGCCGCAAAAGAGAAGTTGCAGTGCAGGCTGGGGCAGGGGGAGTTTCTGCACAGACACAGCTAGTTCAGCCTGATTGGCTGCAGCCTGTGTCACTCACTCCTCTTCCTCTCATTGGCTGCCTCCCATAACTGTCCGTGTCTGCCCCCTCCCCACACTCCAGCCCGACAGGCATCTCCTGATTCATGTGGGCAGTGGCTGCCACCACCACATTGCATCGCATCCATGCTACCATTTCCTTAGGGATTTCCTGCCTGAGACAGAAGTCTCGCTTTTGGTGTGGGGAGGAGGGGGGAGTAAGGGAGGAAATTACCTCACCATTGGCTACAGCTGGAGGGAGTAAAGATGGCCCCTGCCAGCGAACAGAATTCTCTCCATTTACCTTTTTTTATTTTATTTATTTTTATCTTATAAAGTTCTCTGAAATCAACACTTGGACCGTGCAATACACATGTTATGTAAGTAGAGCTAGTTATCTACTTATATATGCCGTTTTTTTAATGTGGCATAGTATGGCTGACAGCTCCTCTTTAAATAGACTCTGTAACAAAATTTTCATCCTTATTTCTTTAAGTTCCTATGCCTGTTCTAATGTGGTCTGGCTTACTGCAGCCTTTCCTACTTGCACAGTGACTGTATTATCTCTGTTATATGATCTAATCTTCTCTCCTCTGTCGGGCTGAGGCACTCAGACTGGAATGTGCAGGGCTGCTTGTGATAGGATAGAAGCTATACACACCCTTTCCAGGCCCCCTGCAGGCTCTGTATGACTCGCACACTCTGCTTATGTGAGCCTATCACAAGCTGGTTTGTTTGTGTAAACTGCCTAAAACTGGCAATTACAAGCCAGGTTTGCAGCAGAGAGTGGCAGAAACAGCACAGAGGGGCCCAGGAGAACATAATAAATAGAATGGTATGCTTTTTGTTGTAAGAATATCACAAGCTGGTTTGTTTGTGTAAACTGCCTAAAACTGGCAATTACAAGCCAGGTTTGCAGCAGAGAGTGGCAGAAACAGCACAGAGGGGCCCAGGAGAACATAATAAATAGAATGGTATGCTTTTTGTTGTAAGAATTTTAGAGTACAGATTCTCTTTAAACAGGCTGAAAGTTTTAAATGCATACAGGGTGCATTTCTCTGTTTTCCTTCTGTCCCATGCAAGAGTTCAGGGCCACTTACCACTTAACGACCACCTAACGCCGATAGGCGGCGGCAGGTCGTAAGTGGTTTTACATGGAAACTTTCCATGTCGATTCACGGAGAGTGTCTCCGTGAACAGCCTGTGAGCCTTCGATTGTGGCTCGCAGGCTAAATGTAAACAAGCGGGGAAGAAATCCCCTGTTTAAATCATACGGCGCTGCTGCCCAGAAGCGCCGTAAAGGAGATCGGCGATCCCCGGCCTCTGATAGGCTTAAGCCTATCAGAGGCAGCGCAGGACGGAAGGACACGGAGGCTGGGAATCGCTGCGGAGGGAGGGCTTTGAGGAGCCCCCCCGCTCGGCCACACAGAACGGCGGCGATCAGACCCCACCCAGCAGGACATCCCCCTAGTGGGGGAAAAAAAGGGGGGGGGGGTCTGATCGCCCTGCCTCTATCCTGATCTGTGCTGTGGGCTGGAGAGCCCACGCAGCACAGATCAGCGAAAAACAGCCCGGTCCTTAAGTGGTTAAGTGCTAGTGATTTGAAAAGCTCTTGCTAATGCAATGCTATGGGGGATTTTTACAAAATCACATCACTCCAGTGTGAACACACACATAGCATTACATTACCATGAGCTTTTAAAATCACAGCGCTTAGAAAAGCTCTTGTAATGTGAACCACTAGTGCTTAAAAGCTCTTGCAGTGTGAATCGCCCGTAAGAGGGAACAATTCACATTGACTGTTGCTAAGGGCCCTTTTCCATTTGCAACCGCAAATGCATTTGTGCTTGCAAAAGCTTTTCTTCAGTTGCGGCGATTGGGCGCGAAACGCGATCGCACCAATAATTGTGCAGCCCGATGATTGAGATTTGCAAAAAAAATTGATATGCGCTAATAGAGAAGTACATCATGATTTACATTTTAATCACTGTGCACTAGCGATCGGCAAAACGCCAGCACTTTTTTAACCACTTCCGGACTTTGATGAATGAAATGTGCCTTGTTTTGATCTCTTTACTGCTGCCAAGGTGTAGCTTTAAATTATCACGCCGCCGATCGCGTCACGCTCTCTCCCCGCCACAGATCACTTGCCCTGCCATTTATGTGACGGCAGAGCTGCATGAGCCGGTCAGGAGCCGATTTCATTGGCTCCTGACTTTGTCATCACTGTAAGCCAATCCCATTGACTTACATTGGACAGAGTCAGGAACCAATGAAAGCGGCTCCTGACCGGCTCATGCAACTCTGCCGTCATAGCGGAGGCAGAGAGAGGTGACTGCAGGAATGGAGGAGCGGTGGGTATGTGCGGCGATTCATCGGGAGGCTACCTTCTTTGGTACCAGCAGTCTCTGGTCCTTAAAGAACTATCAAATAGTTTTACTGTAAACCCCACATACTTAAGCCTCATACTCACGGGCTACAATTGTCGCCGCAACCACGTGGCACGCGCATGTTGCGGCGAAAGTTCGCCCGTGAGTATGGCCCGCGCCCTGAACCGTCGCTACTCGGAGCTGTCTCCTCGCGATTGGCGCGGTCAATCACCTGGCGACGGTTGCTTCCGCAACTGTCGCTAGTGCGCGTGTGTATGTGGACTAGCGACAGCAACCAATAGGGAATTCACGGAGCTTCCGGCGGGGGGGGGGGGGGGACGTCGGCGACAGCTTCCGTTGCATCAGTAATCCCTCTTCCACAGTTTGTATGCGGAGGGACCCGGCGACGAGCAGTCGCCGATCTGTCGCGCACACGCTCCCGTGTGCTAGCGACCAGCTACATTTGTAGCTCATGTGTACCAGCCATTATAGAGCTTTTACCCAGCAACACTATAATGCTTTTCAGAGTTCTCTCAGCACAGCCTGTGCAAAAAAATAGCTTTGTTTATACTGTACCAGCTAAATGTAACATTTGTCAGCATGGGGGGAGGGGGATGCAGAGCTGAACTATAACCTGGCTGTAAACTTTAGTTTATACTGCCAGAGAGAGAGAGAGAGAGAGAGAGAGAGAGACAGACAGACAGACAGAACACACAGACAGCTGCAGCTGATCATTTACGCTCATTTAAAGCTACAGTATATTTCTGCTTTACATAATTCTGAACACATTCTACTCACAGTATTACAGCCAGTTTTTTTTTTTTTTTTTTTTTTTCATAACACATGAAAAGGCTTTGTATTGCTATTTGCTAGTAATTACTGGAAATATATGTGACATTTTAGAATTTCAGTAAACTTTGATAGTTGGCTTTTAAGGGGGCAGAGACTGCTGGTACGGAAGTGGTTAAGTGGATCGTGGCTAGTGCAAAAGGGCCCTAATACTGTTATAGACCCTAAACAAGCTTACAGATCAGGAGCTCTGACTGATGTCTGACAAGTTTAGCTACATGCTTGTTTCAGGTGCGTGATTCAAACACTGATGCATGAAGGATCAGCAGGACAGCCAGGCAACTGGTATTGTTTAATGGACAACTAAAGCGAGAGGGATATGGAGGCTGCCATTTATTTATTTTCTTTTAAGTAAGATTAGTTGCCTGGCCAGTCCTGCTGATCCTCTTCCTCCAATTCCCTGAGCCGTGGACCCTGAACAAGCATATGCAGATCAGGCGTTTTTGACATAGTCGGATCTGACAAAGTTGCATGCTTGTTTCTGGTGTTCAAACACTATTGCTGCCAAATAGATCAGCAGGGCTACCGGGCAAGTGGTATTTTTTTAAAAGGAAATAAACACGCTAGCCTCCATATTCTTCTCACTTTAGTTGTCCTTCTAAAGAGAAGATCCGAGGTGTAAACAAAACAAAAAATTATATTCATCCAGTGCTTCCTCCAGCCCCTGGCAGCCCATATGTCCCTCGCCGCAGCTCCCCTCCAAGCCGGTGTCCCAGGGTCTCCTCCGTCGGAGATGCTGACCTCGCCAGGTCGCCATCTTTTGTGCGGCCGCCTCTCGCAATCGAGCTCATATGGCTTGGAGCGTTCTGCGCAGAACACTCCAGACCACGTGATCACGAGCGGCGCGCACAAGCTAATATGAGGCTCTGGCGAGAAGTGTATTGTTGTGCCTATGTTTTCCACATCCAAAATTTACATTCATTGTTTAAACTGTTCAGTGGACTTCAGCATGTAAATGGTGAAGGATCAAATGTCACCTTTAATCTTCAGTTCAACAATAATGAAGGGACAAACCTCTCTGTTGAAAAGTTAAATGTTTCCATGGGCGGTACATACTTTTTCGCATGACTAGGCATATGACTGATATGCTTTCTGTACTGTTCCTTGATGTACGTCTGCAGGGAAAAGCTAACCAGTGCACTACTTCCTTTCTCTAAACCAACAGATAGGAGCACACTGTTTGGGTTAGGAGCGGGCTAAATCAAGATATGATTGTATTCTCTCATTCAGTCCCCCAAAGACATACTGCATTATGAACTTCCCTCATTGGGTAAAAAAAAATAAAAATAAATGGATGCTCAATGCACTTTATAACAATAAGGGCCCAACCACAATTCCACATGTGCTTTGATCTGAATTTCAAAGCGCATATGTTTTGCCAAGGTCACTTTGAATAACATAGCAACAGCTGTGCCCCGTACAGAGTGCTACGAACCATTTTTAATCTAATTGCAAATGTAGTATATGATGCAGTTTGGTAGCGTGTGCAAATCGGAGCAAATGTGGCGCTTTGAGTCCGCTAGGAGTAAAGCGTAATATTAATGGTACCAGTATGTGTCTGTCTGTGATTTGCCCTAAGAACTTCCATTTGAGAGAAATAATAATATTATTATTATTATTATTATTATGATTCCATTTTTTTTTTTTTTTTTAATCCCACATCCGGAAACTCAATGGCACTTTCCAATTGCAGCAAAAAGCTTGCTCATAAACGTGAAAAGCACAGCGCATCACTATATTTTTCATTAGTAATCATATAGGTAGTAAATTTGCATTATTGTTTGCTCTTTAGTAGTGCAATTTTTCCTTTGACAACTTTTCTGGAAAGCTGTCCAGACTCCTCCCTCTGTTCCATCATCAGTCAGGGAGGAGCTATGAGTGTTCAGCAACTTGTCTCTTCCTATGTGTACAGATCACTTGACCCCACCTACTCCTGCCCTCTGCTGAGGTATTTACTGTACATTTTTGACCAGCACTGCAGCTACAGCAGACTCCTAAAAAGAATCTTCTGAGCTACAGTGCTGGCAACAAAGAGTTGAAGGGAACCTGCAATGAGGTGTATGGAGGCTGCCCTATATATTTTTCTTCTAAACTATGTCACATGCCTGTTGATCTAGTTCATAAGTAGTGTCTGAATCACACACCAAGAATAAGCATGCAACTAATCTATGGTAGTTATTATTATTATTTAGTATTTATAAAGCGCCGACATCTTCCGCAGCGCTGTACAGAGTATATATTGTCTTGACGCTAACTGTCCCTCAGAGTATCTCACAATCCAATCCCTACCATAGTCATATGTCTATGTATGTATCCTGTAGTGTATGTATTGTAGTGTAGGGCTAATTTAGGCCCTAACTTATCTGTATGGTTTTTGTGATGTGGGAGGAAACCAGAGTGCCTGGAGGAATCTCACGCAGACACGGGGAGAACATACGTTGTCATTGCAGGTGTTGACCTGCCTGGGATTCGAACCGGGGACCCAGCGCTGCAAGGCGAGAGCGATAACCACTATGCCACCGTGCTGCCTATGTAGGACTAATCTACATGCTTGTCCAGGGTATATAGTTAAAATTATTGAAGGAAGAGGACGATCAGTACAGCCAGAAAATTTGCATTGTTCAAGGTGCATACACCCATTGCCCATCGAGGGCAAAATTGCTGGCCAGCCTGTACAGACGCGTGTCCACTTTGTAGCGGATGACACATCCTTTGCTAAGCAGGAGGGGGGGGTGTTGAGTGATGACTGAGTGGTGTGTGCGTGACGTCACATGGTGGGCGAGGCAGCATCGCAGGCAATGTGATTGGCCAACGCGGTGGTGTGTTGAGCCGCCAGGCAGATCGCTCACGGGTTGGTGGCAGCTGTACACATGCCTGACTATCGTTTTGAATCCAACAGGTCAGTAGAAGATTAGATTGTTCACTTTCAATGCCAGATGTCCAGTTAAATAACAATCAAACTTTTGGTGCCACAGCAAGTTTCACTAGTTAGGAGAGCCCCTCTCCCTCCCTCTCTCCCTCATCACATGACTGTTTTTTTTTTTTTTTTCAAGGATTTTTCTTCAGAATGGCTGCAATAAATATGAAGATTGTGTGAGAATATGTCCTTTCCTTATTTAACTGACAAAGAAAATATCCAGCAGGGTAAACTGACAGGTAGCTTGACAGATAGCTAAGCAACATGGCTACATAGGTTATCCCTAAACTGGATCAGGAGCAAAAATTTTAGGTGAAAGTTAACCCTTAAGTGTGTGTATTTTAAAGTTCAGCCCCTAAGACTACCAAGGCTCATATTAAAGCCATTAAAGGGAAGGTTCAGGGAGGGCGGTAAAAAAATAAAAATCAATATCCACTTACCTGGGGCTTCCTCCAGCCGGTGGCAGGCAGGAGGTGCCCTCGCCGCCGCTCCGCAGGCTCCCGGTGGCCGACCTGGCCAGGCCGGCTGCCAGGTCGGGCTCTGCTGCGCTCCAAGGCCTGGCACTTCTGCGTCCCACGCGGGCGCGCTGACTTCATTGGACGTCCGCCGGGCTGTACTGCGCAGGCGCAGTAGTTCTGCGCCTGCGCAGTACAGCCCGGCGGACGTCCAATGATGTCAGCGCGCCCGCGTGGGACACAGAAGTGCCAGGCCATGGAGCGCAGCAGAGCCTGGCCAGGTCGGGTCGACCACGGGGAGCCTGCGGAGCGGCGGCTAGGGCACCTCCTGCCTGCCAAGGGCTGGAGGAAGCCCCAGGTAAGTGGATATTGATTTTTATTTTTTAACCGCCCTCACTGAACCTTCCCTTTAAGTTCATGAGGTGCTAGAGAGAGGAATTCATGAAGAACCTCCCCATTGGAGACAACAGTAAAACCCCAAAATGGTATATTTTGCACATTTAACTAAATCTAAAAATTTTTGTCTGGAGATGGGCTGTGGAACAATTGCAGTCATGGCCGCGTTCAATAGACTTCTAAAGACTTATATCGAGGACCTGTAGTAGGGATTGCGAGCACACAGCAGACTTTTAACAGAATAATGGCACACCAGAGTTATAATTATTTCCTGATGAAGAAAGAATATCGACAAGCTGTTTAAAATTGGCAGTATAGCAGACAAGTTTCAGTAAGTTCAAGCTTTCTGAACACAAGGATCTGATTTGGAAATGTTCACACCCTTGCATTTCTGGTGCTGTTGATATTGTCATTCCATTGCAATCATTGAGTCATGCATCGGGGAGCAGTCATATGACTTCACACTTAAAGGACCACTATTGCGAAAAATGGTAAAATTTTAAAATGCGTGTAAGCATCTACAAATAAGTATTTTTCTTGCAGAGTAAAATGAGCCATAAATTACTTATCTCCTATATTGCTATCACTTACGGTAGGTAGTAGAAATCTAAAAGAACAGGTTTTGGGCTAGTCCATCTCTTCATGGGGGATTCTCATCAAGTCTCTTAATCTTTATAAAGAGATTCCCTGAAAAGGATTTATACAATGATGCTGGCCAGCTTCCCTGCTTGCTGCATACTTTTTTTGGCAGCTGGACGGAGAAACTGCCATTCACTAAGTGCTTTTGAAAATAAACAAAACCCTGAGAATCCTCTTTGAAGAGATTGGCTAGTCGACAACCTGTTGGTTCTGTCAGATTTCTACTACCTACTGTCAGGCCTGGTGCACACCAAAAACCGCTAGCAGAACCGCAAAATGCTAGCAGATTTTGAAACGCTTTTTCTTTTTCTGCAGCGTTCTAGCTAGCATTTTGCGGTTATGTGAAGCGTTTTTGGTGTAGTAGATTTCATGTATTGTTACAGTAAATCTGTTACTGAACAGCTACTGTAACAAAAAACGCCTGTCAAACTGCTCTGAAGTGCAGTTTTTCAGAGCGGTTTGCGTTTTTCCTATACTTAACATTGAGGCTGAAACGCATCCGCAATCCAAAATCTGCAGCAGCCCGGGAGTATGCATTTCTGCAAAACGCCTCTCGCTCTGGTGTGCACCAGCCCATTGAAATAATTACCCTAGCGGATCCGCACCCGCAAGCTGATCGCAAACCGCAGCAGAACCGCTCTGGTGTGCACTAGGCCTCTGTGACAGCAACACAGGAGAAAAGTAATGGCTCATTTTACGCAAAAGGTGGACCAGCGCAACACCAGGCCGCCTCCGAATGGCCTCCAATCAGAGGTGCGCTGAGCCCCCCCAGAAACTACAAACGCACCTTGAACCCAAACAGAAGCTCTGCATATACACCAAAAGCATGGCTGTTAAGTGGGAGCAGCTGACCAAAAACGAAATAAATTAGTACATAGCAAGGAAATGAACAGCGCTACTTAAAAACAGGCAAGTGCCTACCTGCAAGAGAGTGCAAGCCCTACTTGTGGGATATAATACACACCGAGCATACACATGACCTGTCTACCACTGGAGGAGGATGTTAGTTTCCTGTAACAGGCCCTCCCATGGAGGATCGACTTCTACGCAGTGGGAGGGACGAGTACTTAATAGGTTGCATGTAAGCTGTTACAGGAAACTAACATCCTCCTCCAGTGGTAGACAGGTCATGTGTATGCTCTGTGTGTATTATATCCCACAAGTAGGGCTTGCACTCTTTTTTGCAGGTAGGCACTTGCCTGTTTTTAAGTAGCGCTGTTCATTTCCTTGCAATGGCTCATTTTAGTTTGGAAGAAACGTACTTATTTGTATGTGTTTACAGATATTTTACATTTTATGATTTTCACGATGGTGGTCCTTTTTAAAGGGAACCTAAAGCGAGAGGGATATAGAGGTTGCCATATTCTATTTCCTTTTAAACCATGCATATTGCCTTGCTGGCCTGCTGATCCTCGGCCTTTAATACTTTTAGCCATAGACTCCTGAACTAGCATGCAGATCAGGTGCTCTGACTGAAGTCTGACTGGATTAGCTGGATGCTTCTTTCAGGCGTGTGATTCAACCACTACTGCAGCCAGAGAGATTTAGCAGGATGCCAGGCAACTGGTATTGTTTAAAAGGAAGTTAAATATGGAAGCCTTGCTTTAGGTACCCTTTAAGGCTGGTACACATGCTAGTGTCTTTGCTGAGAATCTAACATGGGTCCAGCTGCCCTAAGGAGTTGGCAAAAGGTTCAGTTTTTGAGTTTTGACCTCCCCAAGGAGGGTGTTCCTTTGTCCACTGCACCATCATCCAGCCTCCTCTTTCCATAGCAACAGTCTGTATGGAAATCTGCCCTGAACTGTCACCTGAGGGATAAACTTCCTCGACCTGCAAGTGTTTTTGGTAGTATTTGGGAAGCCTTTGGAAGTACGCACATCACCGAGTATTTATGAACATTAGCATATCCATACTGCACACACAGGAGTCGGGGCTTGCGTATGCCCAGTATGTATGCGTTAGTCTTAACTGCTTGGGAGTACTAGTATTTCCAAAGGCTTCACCAAAACAACTGAAGTGATATTCGACCTAGCCGGTCGAAGAAGTTTTAACTGGGCATGGCGCAGCAACAATGGCCAGCACAGAGGAATGGAAAAGCTACTCTGGAACAGTACAAGTACTATGCAGTCTTCCCTCGTCTTGGGTGAGTATTGAACCTGAAGCGAGTTGCCTTACTTCAGGTTCGCTTTAAAGATCTACTTACCTGGGGCTTCCTCCACCCCTAGCAACCTATCTGTCCCTCGCTGCAGCTCTGCTTTCATCCGGTGTCACAGGGTCCCCTCCATTGCAGATGCCAGCCTTGCGGCCACGCCACTCACGATTGTGCTTTGGTAGCCTGGAGCTTTCTGCGCAGGTGCAGAACGCTCCTGGCCATGAGCGCGCACGCGGCGTGGCCACACGCTTGTGCAGGCGCAGAAAACCTCTCTAACAGAGGGGACTCTGGCTGGGCAGCAGAGCTGTGGCGAGGGACAGATAGGCTGCCAGGGGTTGGAAGAAGCACCAGGTAAGTAGTTCTTGGTGTTTTTTGTTTTTACCTCGGATGTGTCCTTTTTAAGTGTTTCTTTCTTATGGTCTGGGACCCACTAGCAGCCTTTTCTAAGTGCCAGTGATTTGAAAAGCTCTTACTAATGTAATTCTATGGGTATTTTTTTTTTTTTTAAGTGGGATCACACACACAGCATTACATTAGCAAGAGCTTTTCAAATCACAAACGCTCAGAAAAGGCTTTAAAAATTTGCTGCTAGTGGGTTCCAAGCCTTACTCAGTATCCAAATCCAGGGGAAAATCTGTTGCGTTAATTCGCTTCAGTAGTGAGTAATCTTTCTGGATAATCATTTTGATCCTGTCCATATTGTACTGCATGAATCCATTTCCTCTGTAAAACGAGCAGTAATTTCCATGACCTAACCCGGCATCTGTGGTGATGGACTGTGTGCTGAGGCTGTTCAGTGAGCTCTGCATGCTGGCTTCTGTGACTGGTGCACAACTTGTTGTTGTACTGGGCTGTGTAGGTGTCGTAAGGTGTACATTGAGACACAAGTAACCTTTATTGCGTATATTGTTACGGTGATCTGACGTATAGATTAGCTTATCTCAGCCTTCCATTCTTTCCCAGTGCGTGCTGCAGAATTGTATGACAGGATATGTTCTCACACAGTAAATCCAGACCACACACTGAGACACACAATAGAATTTTTTGGTGTTGCCGCATATTTTACGAGGAGAAACTTAACAGAACTATTATGCATCACAACGCCTAGGGAATTAAGTGATATCTTCACAGCTTAAATGCCCGTACACACGTCCGTTTTTTGCGAACGACTGGTCGTTTGAACGACCCGTCCAGTCTTTCGCCCGCTAAATCGGGCTTGTGTACAGACTATCGTTCGCGTGCTAAGAGTGAGTTTGAGCGATCCGCCCGGCGGACGCTAACGACAGTCTGTACACACGCCCGATTTAGAGGGCGAACGACGGGTCGTTCGCAAAAAACGGACGTGTGTATGGGCCTTTAGGTTACCCGTGCATGATTATTTTGGGCCACACAGAACCCATATATCTTGGCTGCAGGTGACCTGATCAGCTAGAGACCTGGATATAACAAGGTAATGGCCAAATCGGGTCGTTATTTGGAAGTTACTGGAGTTTAAAATTATATTCACATATATAGACTAAGGGCTGGTTCACTTTTGGGCGATTCTTATGGACTCCCACGCTAGTGTTTTGACAATCGTTCATGCTGACAGTTTCCATAGTGCATGATTTTCAAAGATGGATCAGGCAACGATCATTCGTTGCTGCGTTGTTACCGCACATCCCCCGATCCATCTTCTGGCGGTCGCTAAGGCGACACTGCAAGGTATAAACCGTGTACAGACATGTTGCTTGCCTATAGCACGTACTGTCCATGAAGGGAGGAGGCACTATAGGGCAGTGCTGGAGCAGGTGCCTTCCAGCAACCATCTATGTACTCCGCTGAGGTAGCAGTTTAGGACCATCTTGACCGAGAATCTAGCATGTATACAGGTGTCTCCTGATGTTACAAAAAGCTCTTTAATGTCAATGACATCTGAGCAAAGCCTGATCCCATCTTTGCCCTCTTCACCCCAACCGCTGGAAGTCGCTCCATCGTCCACCATGTCGTCATCCTGTCTCCATAGAAACATTGGGTGCCTGTATTTTAAAACTTGCTATTTCTGTGACCTTATGTTAGCTTTTGTATAATGAGCTTTTGTGATTAGTCATTGCATTTACCAAGTCTCTGATTTCCTCTTTTCAGTGTCTTTGGTGCAACACAAACACAAAGTGTGTAGAATATCCTGTTAGAAACATCCTGCCTCCCTCATCGCTATGTAAACTGAGTGATGCCCGCTGGGGAATATGCTGGGGTGAGTAAATATTTATTTGCAGAATGTGTGTGTTCCTTATTCTTCATTGTAGATTTTTGAAAAAAAAAATACCACAGTTTTAAGGGTCTTGTTTATTGGTATCTATTATTTATTTAAGTCCACTAAATTTGAGTAACAGTATCCACAGTTAAATGTAAAAAAAAAAAATCACATTTTAAGTGATTAGGTGGTGTTTTGCCCTGGCAGGCCTGAAAAGCAGGCATTTTCTACAACCAAGATTTCTATACTTAGCTCAGATGTGTATTGTCTTTAGTCTGTCCTAGTTGTTTGTTTGGAATATTATCATTATTATTTTTAATCAAACTAGCATAACAGATCAAAATATTAAATGGGAACTACATGACTGGTTCATGCAAGATGAACTTTTTAATATTAAAAATGTACAGTTATATTACAACTAAATATATGTACATGTTCACCTATATTTCCAGCAGCCATTCTGGATGGTTTTCTATAGAATGTCCTAAGGAATTCCCACAGTATGGTCAACCACAACACAGTTTTGCAAAAAAAGTCTCCCATGCCCTGGCAGCATCCCACAGAAAGTGAGTCCGAGTTCTTCCAGTGGTACCAGTTGCAAAATTCAGGAAGCAATCTTTAAAAAGCAAGATTTGCATATGTTAGCGCAAAACAGTTGACACAAGAAATGAAAGAATTTACTTCCTTCTGCTGTGCCTGTAAATGGCGAATTTTATGTACCGTATATATTCTTTTTAAAGCTGTGTTTTGGGCACAGGAATTAAGAGATCTTTGTTGGCACTGTTTCCCAGAATATTTCTGGCTGTGCATCAACTACCCTGTTTAGCTGATGGCAAATAATGCACCTTGGAGCTGGTGCTATCTCACTGTAACTACCTACGGTCCCCTTTTGCTCCTATGCTTCTCAGACAGCTTTTGCTACAGATACGCGCGCATACACACACCCCAGGCTTCACAGTAAAATAATTTTGCCTATGTGGCCAGTCTTTAGCAGCTTCTTGCAGCAAAAATGACTTTATTTATTGTATTTATAAAGCGCCAGCATATTACGCAGCACTGTTAAAACTACAATGTGTTGCATAGTGTGAAAGAGCCCGAATATAGTGTGAAAGAGCCTTACTATAGTAATATATTAATAACCAGACCTAGATGGCAGACAACAGCTACTACAACTCCAACACAAACATATGCTGGTCTGACAGCAATCCTACCATGAGAATCAATTACAACTGCACAGTACGATATCCGCTCACAGGTTACAATATATTGCGAATGACATAAGAAATGTAGCGTTCATTTTTGCTGACATTTCATTTTGTTGGTGTGGAGGGAAGTCAAAGCTAATAATAATAGTGGATATAGTGAGGTTCAGAAAACCAGTAACAAGAAAACTAAATATAAACTGAACTCTTCTTATTACAATTGCTTAAATCAAGTTTAGATGGCGATATGAACCTGGTACCAATAAACACCTCCCTTCAGTGAAGCAAGCCATTCTGTCACAGACCAACAGACTGCAAGTTCCAGTTAATGTCTGACACTGAAAAAAAAGACATCATAATGATAGTGGGACTTCAGAATATGCTGGAAGCAGGGCTGTGGAGTCAGTCTAAGCAATTTGGGGTACCTGGAGTAAGAGGTTTCATAAACTGAGGAGTTGGATGATTTTTGTGCCGACTCCACAGCCCTGGCTGGAAGCACACAGACCAATATTAACTGCTGTCTCTACAAAAACACTGCCTGTCAAGTGAAGCTTCTCAGACGACAGACATCTCCAGATGGAAGAGTATACCTCTGCTTAGGGTGAAGCACAGAACAGGAACTGTGGCAGGCAGGCTTCAAACTGGCTGCACTGGTGAAAGTTTTCACCACTTGGAAAATTGCTATTGCTCGCTGTATTGTACCATGCCATTGTCAACTGCCAACTTGTGTAGGAAAGTAAGAAAAGGTAGGAAAAAGTCATAAGAATTAAGGAATCTGTGCCTATTCATAATAATGGGACATTCTTCGGCTTCCTTGTTACTGACATATGACACATTACCGCTAAGTAACCAGGAGAATGCCCGCTGGAAGCTTCTGCCAGTTGGTGAGAATGGAGGTTGGCCACAGGAGGAACAGCAGGCAGGTGCATTGTGGCAGAGCATTCCGGCCTAACAGTGTCCTGCATGGGGCTGCTTTGGCCCAGGTTGTTCTAGAGTAGACCACTTTTTTTTTTGTTTTTGTTTTTTTTGTTTGTTTTTTTTTTTTACTGGAGTTTCTGCAACTTGCAGGCAGGTCTCTATCCTCAGGACTGTCATTTGTGTGTGTGAGAAATCTTGTGCAAAGGTAATGGACTGCAGTCCAAACTACACTCCACTGATTATGTGCCCAGTGAGTTGTGTATGCTTTAGTGCTGTGAAAAGCAGCCGAGTTCCGTCCAAACAGTTGTATTTTTCAGAACAAAAAAGGACTTGGCTGTGTCTTAGTTTTTTGTAATTTTAGTGACTGTGAAGTTATTTTTAATGTCTTAGACTTAAAGAGATTCTGAAGCAAACAAAAATTGCTATTTTTACCTTTTTTAGTTTGCTTCAGAAGTCTCATTAGATGTAAACCGCTGCAAAAAGAGCGCTTTAGACCCCCCCCCAAATCCCGGGCAAACATCCCTAAGAGGCAGAGATTTCTGCTGTAGCTCTGCCTCTCCTGATGTCAATCGCCGTGTGGATCCCCACCTCTCCCCCGCCCCTCTCTGCTGGGCCGATTTGCGGAATTTTTTTTTTTTGCTAGCTGCATGAGCACACCGATCGCCGCCGATTTGCCGCTATCCGCCGCGCCCCAGACCCCGTGTGTTGCCTGGCCTATCAGCGTCAGGCAGCGCTGAGGGGTGGATCGGGACTCCCTTTGAACGGGATTTCCTGATTGCCGATCGCCGGAGACGATCAAAGAGGGTAGGGGGATGCCGCTGCACAGCGGCTATCATGTAGCGAGCCCTAGGCTCGCTACATGATTTAAAAAAAAAAAAAAAAAAAAAAGCTGCGCTGCCCCCTGGCGGTTTTTAATAGACCGCCAGGAGGGTTAAGTAGTATTCGCCACAAACCTTCATCTGTTGTTTTTCCTGTGATTGTTTAAAGTTTGATTTATATTCAAATTCTGTTGTTTTCTTATCCTTAGTGAACATCCAGACTTAAAATCTACTCCGCAGCACTGAAAAGGCTTGGTGTTTAACAGTTTCACAGCATCAGAACTTTGTTATTCTTACCCAAACCTCGTTTTAGCTGCACAGAAGCTAAGCTCCGCCCCATCAAAGAAATATGCAAGGGCATTATTCCACTGATGCTGTGCAAAGCATGATGTGATTCCTGATGATGTTGTTCTCGTTGCCTAGCATGTGCAGCTGGGAGGGGTGATCAGGAAACAGGACAGTTGGAACTGTCTCATGCTCTCGATCACCTCCTTTGAACCAAAAAGATGGCTTCCCCGATGAAGCCCTCTTATGTTGGGTTCATTTTGCATCATTGTTTCATATTTTATTAATTTGTTTGCTTAATTAAAAAAAAAAAAGGGCAGAGTGTAAATGACAAAATGTACAGTTAATTCACCCTCACTCCATCCAGCACCCTCTGTCCCCCTCCCCAAACTGGACGTTGGCAGAGAGATCTGCGCAACCTTGACCCCAATGTACTAGCCACACCCCTCCACTCTCTCTCCTCCTCCCTCCCCAGCCTAACCTGCCCCAACAAAGCGGCAGCTCAATACAACAGCAACCTCTCCGCAGCCTTAGACCATGCGGCTCCCCTGACCTTTCGTACCAACAGTCGCCCCAACCCCCAACCTTGGCACACTGCCCTCACAAACTACAAAATGAGACACGAGCTGCAGAACGCAAATGGAAGAAATCCTGCAACAATGATTTCTTGGGATACAAGACCAAGTTGCAGACGTACCATACTGCCCTCGCTGATAGTAAACAGATATACTTCACTCACTTGATCACTACCCAAGCCTCCAACCCATGTCGTTTTTTTGCCACCTTCAATGCCCTACTTAACCCCACACCTCCCCCCTCCACCCTCTCAGCCACTGACCTATCTAACTACTTTATCAACAAAATTACAACCATCCGGAGGGATATTTCTCTCCTCCACTCTATCGCCCCCGCCTCCCCACCACATCCGATTCCTGCCTCTTTCTCCTCCCTTACCTCCTTCAATCCTGTCACGGTGGAGGAAGTCAACCAGCTGCTGGCAACTTCACCTGCCACTTCCTGCCCCCTAGATCCGGTCCCATCTGATTCTCTGCGCCCACATTTTTCTGATCTGGCCCCTGTCCTCACCCATCTGTTCAACCTCTTTCTCCACCGGCATCTTCCCCTCCGTATTCAAACAGGCCACTGTGCTTCCCCTGCTAAAGAAATCTTCACTTGACCCTGCTCTGCCATCCAACTACCGCCCAATCTCTCTCCTCCCTTTTGCCTCAAAAATTCTTTTAACGCCTGGCCCACCAACGCCTGACCAACTTCCTTAACTCCAACTCCCTTCTCGATCCCCTGCAATCTGGTTTTCGCACAGCCCATTCTACAGAAACCGCCCTCACCAAAGTGGTAAACGACCTTGCCAAAGCCGAAGGTAAATACTCCATCCTGCTCCTCCTGGACCTCTCCTCGGCATTTGACGCTGTCGACCACTCCCTTCTCCTCCACTCCCTGCAGCTAATGGGCATTCAGGACCTAGCCTTAGCCTGGATCTCCTCCTACCTCTCCAACCGCTCCTTTACAACATTTTTCAATGGCTCCTCATCCACTCCTGCACCCCTTTAAGTTGGTGTTCCTCAAGGTTCCGTCCTAGGACCCCTACTGTTCTCACTCTATACTGCCTCAATTGGCAAAATCATCTCCTCCATGGGTTTCAATTACCACCTGTATGCCGACGACACCCAGATATCTCCACACCCCAGACCTCTCCTCCTCTACCATGGACAAAGTCTCTGCCTGCCTCACATCCATTTCCTCCTGGATGGCTGCCAGGTACCTGAAGCTTAATTTGGACAAGACTGAGCTTCTAATATTCCCACCCCGCACAGCTGCACCCCTCCCAGATCTGCACGTCACTATTGAAAATACTACCATCCGCCCTACCTCCCAAGCCCGCTGTCTAGGCGTTACTCTGGACTCTGAACTTTCCTTTACCGCCCACATCCAAGGTATTGCCGGATCCTGCAACTTCCACCTCCGCAACATCTCCAAGATCCGCTCCTACCTGTGTCCTGACACCACTAAACTCCTTATACACGCCCTTGTCATCTCCCGCCTAGACTACTGCAATTCTCTTTTATCTGGCTTCCCCTCTAACCGTACTGACCCACTTAAATTGGTAATGAATGCGGCAGCCAGACTGATGCATTCTTCTCACCGCAGCGCCTCTACAACTCCGCTCTGTAAAGCACTACACTGGCTCCCCATCAGCTTTCGGATCAATTTCAAAATCCTGTGCTTTGCCTACAAATCAGTGCACAAGACCTGCCCGACCTACATCTCTGATCTGGTCCACAGGCATATACCAGCCCGCCCCCTCCGATCCTCCAATGACCTGCGCCTAGTCGCACCACGCATAACTCAGTCACACGCACGATTGCAGGACTTCACCAGGGCTGCCCCTACTCTCTGGAACTCTCTCCCACCAGCCGTCAGACTCGCCCCCACCTTTAATACCTTCAAACAAGCTCTCAAGACTCACCTCTTCACGCTTGCATACCCCCCTACACCAGCACCATAATATGTTCTGTTAGACCCCCTCTCAAAAGACGCACCTGTTGTCTCCACCCCACTTTTTAGATTGTAAGCCTCCGGCAGGGCCCTCCTCCCTAACGTATCCAGCTTGATTATGCAGTCTTACTCACAACCACCCCTCTTGTAGACTCAAACAGTCTCTATTTTGACCTATGACACTATTGTTATCAAATCATTTGCATGATCTTGTTTTGTTGTGAGTTTCCGTATGTTCTACCTGTATGTTAACCCATTTATCTATTGTGCAGCGCTGCGTAATATGTTGGCGCTTTATAAATACAATAAATAATAATAATAATAATAAATCATAGTTGTCCAGCCTCAAATGGATACGCCTTGCTCATTGTCTCCCTCACCATAGTTCCATCCCATTCATCCCATTAGATATTCTACCTTCACATAAACACATTCAGCCTCTCATTCACCACCTAACCTAAAAAAGGTTCTTGTAAAGGCCATCCAACCATTCATCTATCCATACATATCTACACCTTCATTCCTCCTAACCTGATATTTTCACCTGTCTTCTGTGTTCTCCCTCCCACCAGCTAGAGGCCCCTATGTGCTCTTTTCTCTCAAACCCTCAGTCTTTCATTTAACTCCCCACTCCATTTCCCTTTACCCTTGTTAAATCCTATGTCTCGATTGCCCCATCCCTTGTCTCTACTAGCCAACTGAAAGTTTTTACTTGACCCGCTTTCAGTTTCTACTCCTCATCTGACTCCATTAGCAGCAAGTGTGATGAGTCTTTCATCCATCAGAGGATGTAAAGTAAAATTACCATGCTTTTATTTTCCACCTTTAGGCTGAGCCCGAACACTGCTACCATGGCATTTATATCGCCTTTAAATTCATCTGTTTCACGATTTCTAACTGGATGTTTTTTTTTTTTTAAATAAATATAGTAGTCTCAGTCACCCAGTGACCAGCTATGCAAAGTTTGAAAATCCTACCATTAAGGTGGACTCAAACTAAAAATACAAGATTTCAGAAATAAAATCTATTTTCTAAATTATAATAATAGCAGCCTTTTTTCAGCTGCATGATGACAAATATAATATATTTTACATATATTGGAGAAACCCCTCCCTTCCTTTCATATTGCCGGCAAAAAAAAACGGCAAACTGGTGATGATGTTGAAAAACATTACATTGACTCAATGTATTGATTCCCCCCCCCCCCAATCATGCCCGGAGGAGAACTCCCAGCAGCAGCATTCAGTCTTGCGGCGCCCAAAGAACGTCTTTGTGCACCAGACAGTGAGGGCCCGTTTCCACTATCGCGAATCCGCATGCGGATTCGCACAGCCAATACAAATGGATGGGCCTGTTTCCACTTGTCAGTATTGCTGTGCGGTTTTTTTTTTTCTGTGCAGGATTTTTCTGCACGGCAGAGCCCTCAGAATTCGCCTGCGTGTGGAATGCAGGCGAATCGCACACAATGTATTTAATAGGGAAATCGCATGCGTTTTCCCATGCGGTTTTTGCCGCGAATTTGCATGCGAATTCGCATAGGTACCAATGTAAATTCACACAGGCAGTGACATGGTTAAAATCGCATATACCCTCACCTATGCGAATTCGCGGCAAAAAACGCATTGCGGAATCGCATCCGCATGTGATTTCATCAGTGGTGGAATCCAGGCGATTCCGCACCTCAATAGTGGAAACGAGCCCTTAAGCATATCCAGGTGACACCCTGACGTTCAATTGGACAGCAGTGTCACCTGATGCAGAATTGGAAGCCAGCGAATGACTGCTCGCTGGCTTCTACAGTATGTGGATGGGTGATGCTAGCACTGCTATTCTATATGCGGGGTGCGACATCTAAAGGTGCAGAGTGCCACATATATGTTATACATTTTGTTTTTGGGGGCCAGTGAAAAAGCCTTGGAGGGCCACATTCGGCCTGCGGGCCTTCGTTTGAGGACCACTGCTCTAGCAGGACGTTTTTATAAGTCAGACAGTGCTGCTGTGCGCGTGCACGTGGAAATAGTGAAAAAAAAAACAAAGAAAAAATACACCTTTATTTCCAAATACTAAATTGTCACCATACTTTGTACTAGGAATATAATTAAAATGTTATGATAACCAGAACAAATAGGCAGATAAAATGTGTGGGTTTTATGCACAGTAGCAGTGTTTTTATTAAAATGATAGGGGATGAAATTGGGGAAATAGTGTATTTTTTCATTTTTTTTCCTTTTTTCCCTTTTAAAATGCATAGAAAATAAAGTAATTGCTGAAAACAAATATCCCCCAAAAAGCCCAATTGGTGGTGAAAAAAACAAGATATAGATCATTTCATTGTGATTAGTAATGATTAAGCTTTTGGCAAATGAAAGGGTTGAGTACTGAAAGGTGAAAATTGCTCTTGTCCGTTAGGGTAAAAACGCCTTTGGGGTGAAGTGGTTAAGCAATCGAGTCATGAGTATCCTCTTAATTTTTTTTTTTTTTTTTTTTTTTTTTTTAAAGATTTCAGCCGTCCGGACGTGATCCTCACGTCAGGCGGCTGCTCTTGTGCAGTGGCGCTCTCCCGCATGCAATCGCGTCCCCGTGCTGTCCCCCGGTAGCCGAGAGATCAGTGAACGGGAACATGGTTCCCGTTAACCGATCCGTGTCCCCTGCAGAAAAACCGACTGTTATCAGAGACCGCAGTTTTTCTAAAAAAATTTCCCCGTCCTCCTTGTGCTTCTGGTTAGCGAGAAGCACAAGGAAAAAATCAAAAACTCAAGGCCAGATAGTAAAACTACATCTACATACATTTTTCAACTCCATTTACACACATAACATTAAAAATGAACGGTTTATTTCCCAACACCAAAAAATTACCCAAATAAAATCTTTATTTGGAAAAAAAAATTTCAATTAAAGACAATTACCTAAGGGTCTGAACTTTTTAAATATGTATGTGAAGGGGGTATACTACAAACATTTTTAAATTCTAAGCTTGTAAATAGTGATTGAGGCAAAACTGAAAAAATGCACCTTTTATTTCCAAATAAAATATTGGCGCCATACATTGTGATAGGGATAAAATTTAAATGGTGTAATAACAGAGACAAACGAGCAAATAAAATACATAGGTTTTAATTATGATAGCCTGTATTATTTTAAAGCTATAATGGCGGAAAACTGAAAAATTAACTTTTTCCATTTTTTTTCTTAATATTCCTGTTAAAAATGCATTTATAAACAATAATTCTTAGCAAAATGTACCACCCAAAGAAAGCCTAATTAGTGGTGGAAAAACAAGATCTAGATCAATAAATTGTGATAAGTAGTGATAAAGTTATTAGCGAATAAATGGGAGGTGAAAATTGCTCAGATGCATAAGGTGAAAAATCTCTGCGGGCTGAAATAGTCAATTTATTTCCTATCTTGTTAACCATACTACACCAGAACTGGCTCCTGTCGTCCCTGCGTTTCTTCTTTTACATGAGCGACTTGCTGAACTATACCTGCTCAGTCCAACTGCCAAAATAGTGTGCAGACAGGTAGGGAAGGCGCAAAAGGGGTTGCTTTTATTAAGAATAAAGGTAATACTGAGAATCCCCTATAAGGAGATGGAATAGTCCAAAACATGTCAGATCTGAATTTTACTGTCTACTGTAAATGACAGCAACGTAGGAAAAAGGTAATTTTATACAGCATTTTATCCTGTGAGAAATGTAAATTTTATATGTATGCATTTTACAGTTTTTCAAAGTAGTTATCCCTTTAAAGAGGAACTGTAACCTTTAACTGCTCACTGCCTTTGAGTAGAGAACATCCACTTTATAGAAAAAAAAACTGGCTTTGATTCTCATTTGAATTCAATTTTCTTTGTTCTTTTCACTTTACGTCTGAAGCCACGCCCACTAAGACTTCATCCGCGGCAGTATATTAATTAGCCCTACCCCGAATTGCCTCATGGGTAGTGACCTGTAGAAACGACACAAGAAGCAGTTAAGCTGGCCATACACTGGCCCGATATGCCGCCGTTTCGACAGCAGATTCGATCACTGGGATCGAATCTGCTGCCAATCGTTCGCGCTAAACGCACCCGCCGATCCGATTTCCTCCCGACATCGGATCGGTCCGTCGATCGTGCCGTGCTGGAAATTAGTCGATCGCCCGCGGGTAGGGAGTGCGTTGCTAGCGGCGGCCGATCCGATACAAGTATACATTACCTGACGCTGGCTCCCGGGCATCTTCTCCGCGCTGCACAGCTCTGTTCCTGCTTCCATCCCAGCGTACATTAACTTCCTGTGTCACTCCAGTGACCAGGAAGTTCAAATAGAGGGCGCTCGGACCCGGAGCCAGCTTCAGGTAATGTATACGTGGGGGGCGGGGGGGAGACAGGCGGCAGGAGCAGCTCAACAGATTGTGATCGGTTTCAGGCTAAAATCGATTCACAATCTCTTTGCAGTAAAGGCAGCCATACGATCCCTCTCTGATCAGATTCGATCAGATAGGGATCTGTCAGTTGGTCGATCTAATGGCAAATCGACTAGTGTATGGCTACCTATACTGTGTTAGGGGGGAAAACTTCAATGTCACCAAGGCTAGAAGAGTCCACCCTGCAGAGGGAAGAAAGATTCCTGCACAGTGTCAGCCCAGACTGCTGTGATTAGCTGATTATCTCTTCTTGATAACACACAGACTTTCAGAGAGTCACTGCTCTGTAGTAAAGCTGGCCATACACTGGCCCGATTTGCCGCCATTTCGACAGCAGATTCGATCACTGGGATCAAATCTGCTGCCAATCGTTCGCGCTACACGCCGAATTTAGATCCATTTCGTCCGATCCCGTCGATTGCTCCGTGCAGAAAATTACCGTCGATCGCCCGCGGGTAGGGAGTGCGTCGCTAGCGGCGTTCGAGTGCCCGACGACCGACGCAATAGAGCGGCAATACATTACCTGCTCCGCCGCCGCGACTGCCCCGGTCACCGCTGCTCCGTGTCCGCGCAGGTCTCCGGCATGCTTCAGTACCTCCTCACAAGCTTGCCTCAAGCAACACGCATCCCACATGGTTGCTGGAGTGATGTGAACATGTGTGACATCATACATATGTCCACGTGTAAGCTAGCAACCACGTGGGGTGCGTGTATGGAAAGAGGAGCCCAGAGCCAGCGGCGGCCACAGACAGGTAAAGTATACGGGAGGGGGGGGGGGGCACATTAAGAGGACAGCGTTGGGCTGGCAAGGCAGCATATGTGGCGTCACAAGGCAGATTCCGGATCCATTTCAGCATGAAATTGATTGGGTATTGGTCTGCAGTGTATGGGCAGCCAACAGATCTCTCTCTAATCAGATTCAATGAGAAAAAAAATGTGTGTCTTGTTCGAATCTGCCCATCATCACTAGACTTATGGCTACCTTTAGCCTTTCACTCATGCACCAAGCTTGCATCTTCAGTCTAACGTGAGGGAGGGTGCCTTGATTCAGAGGGGGGACGTGAAACAAGCAGCAACTATTTCATGCACTGTCCTTCGGGTCTATTTCGGTGTATCAAATTTCACCTTGATCTGCTTACTCTATTCCTGTTCTTCATAATAAAACATCCATTTATTTACCCTGTGACCATTACTGACTAAAATAGTTTTACACCCACCCTTCCATTACTTTACATATACAGACAACACGCTCTCATCTTTTAGGCTCCTCTAAACAATATCCAATAGCTATTTACGTCATTTGCACATACACAAAATTTTTCATAATTTCCTATGACTTCCACCTTATTTCTCCTACTCTGTTCAGCTAAAACAGCTGTGCCCAACCTACGGCCCGCGGGCCATTTGTGGCCCGCGAGGCCTGTTTATGTGGCCCGCGCGGAGTTGTCCTGCAGAGGGAGAGGATCGGGTGGTTATAGGCTGAGGACGGAGGCTGCACGCGGAGGGAGAGGATCGGGTGGTTATAGGCTGAGGACGGAGGGAGAGGATCGGATGGTATTGTTACAGACCGTTATCCTTGCATTGGCATTCGGCAAGTAAGTAGTTCCGCGCATACACCCGCGTGTGCTGCGTATTCAACCCCGGGTAGCGCTGGGATAGTTAGAAAGCCTTCCTCATTGGTTACTGCAGGAACCTTCCTCCAATAGGAATCAGGCTGATTCCTATTGGAGGAAGGTTCCTGCAGTAACCAATGAGGAAGGCTTTCTAACTATCCCAGCGCTACCCGGGGCTGAATACGCAGCACACGCGGGTGTATGCACGGAACTACTTACTTGCCGAATGCCGATGCAAGGATAACGGTCTGTAACAATACCACCCGATCCTCTCCCTCCGTCCTCAGCCTATAACCACCCGATCCTCTCCCTCCGCGGGCAGCCTCCGTCCTCAGCATATAACCACCCGATCCTCTCCCTCCGCGGGCAGCCTCCGTCCTCAGCATAATTACTAAGGCACAATACCACCCTATCCTCTCCTCCTCCGCAGGACACCGCGGGGAACCCCCTCAGGCCCACACAGAGCCGACAGCCCCCTCAGGCCCACACAGAGCTGACAGCCCCCTCAGCCAGCACAGAGCCGACAGCCCCCTCAGGCCCACACAGAGCCGACAGCCCCCTCAGGCCCACACAGAGCCGACAGCCCCCTCAGGCCCACACAGAGCTGACAGCCCCCTCAGCCAGCACAGAGCCGACAGCCCCCTCAGCCCCACACAGAGCCGACAGCCCCCTCAGCCAGCACAGAGCCGACAGCCCCCTCAGGCCCACACAGAGCCGACAGCCCCCTCAGGCCCACACAGAGCCGACAGCCCCCTCAGGCCCACACAGAGCCGACAGCCCCCTCAGCCAGCACAGAGCCGACAGCCCCCTTTTGCAGAAACACGGCCTGAAAATGGTCACAACTTTTGCCAGTACTTATGTCTGTGAGCAAACTTTCTCAGTGATGAAAAGGGCAAAAACTGGCTCACGTTCTCGCATCACAGATGATCATCTTCATTCTGTATTAAGAATAAATGTTACAAATTTGGAGCCAAATATCCAGAAATTGGTTTCTGAAAAACAGCCGCAAACTTCTCATTAAGAAAATGTGCATCAAATGGTGAGTACAACAATTCTTATATTGTCGTTTTCTTTCCATTTCCAACACCATGTTAACTGTTACTAGAAAAACGTTAAAAGTTTTACATCGAAATTTTGTATGCATGTGTTCCGGCCCTCGAAATTTTTCTTGATTTGAAGTTCGGCCCTCGGGCCAAAAAAGGTTGAGCACCACTGAGCTAAAACATTACAATACACTTCTCAGCATCTACAGCTGATTCCCTGTCTGCTTCTATTAAGGCCCCGTTCACACTTGTGGTTCGAGTCCGCAAGTGTCCGGGTCCGGTGGCCGCAAAGAGACCGTACAGGTCTCTGCGGTGGCCACAAGGCGGCACAAGTTGCGGATCCGGAATGTATCAGTTCCAGCTACAATAAAGTAGCCGGAACTAGATACATTGCAGTGCCGGAAAGGCACTGCAAGCATGGGGGATACCAGCGTGTAGTCCGGGCCCCCCAAGTGGCATAGGACCGGTGCTGGAAGCATCCGGTCCTATTGCCAGTGTGATGGGAAACATCCGTTTCCCATTGCACAGCATGGCCGCATGCGAAGGGTCAGGATCCGGCCCGGGTCCGCAGCCGCACCGGGACGGACTGAAAAATAGCGCATGTTGGAAAAAAAGCCGGACCGTCCCGGAGCTGCGTTCCCGGATCGGATCCGGACGGCGCACGAGTGTGAATGGATACATTCATTAACAATGTATCCATTCACCATCTGCTGTGTACGGAGCGTTCCGGGTCCGGGGAAGCTGGACCTGGAACGCTAATGTGAACTGGGCCTTACACATGTGCATATTACACTTCTTGGGCTTCTGCAAATTATGTCAGTTAGGAAAAAAAAGTTGGAAGAGGGAGGGTGTAACAACCTTCACTGTGGGCGTGTTTTCAACTGCTAGAGGGAAGAAGAAAAAACTTGCTAATCCTGCCAGGAGTAAACAGGGATCCTCCCACACTGCCTATGGCATTTTTACAGCACCTCCCTGACAGGGTTTAGATGTATTGGTCACTTCTTCCTATCTATACACCTAATTACTGTCATATACTAATTTTTAGGGGATATTTTATTCTCCTTACAGTTCCTCTTTAAAGGGGCACTACAGTGAAAAGCTGTAAAATTTAAAATATGTGCAAACATATACAATTAAGAAGTACGTTTGTTTTTTTTGTTTTGTGTTTTTTTCCAGAGTAAAATGAGCCATAAATTGCCTTTTCTCCTATGTTGCTGTCACTCACAGTAGGCAGTAGAAATCTGACATAAATGACAGGTTTTGGAGTAGTCCATCTCTTCATAGGGGATTCTCAGCAAGGCTTTTATTCTTTATAAAGATATTCCCTAAAAGGGATTTATACAAAGATGCTGGCCAGCTTCCCTGCTTGCTACACAGTTTTTGGCAGTTGGACAGATCAACTGCCATTCACTAAGTGCTTTTGAAAATAAATATATCCCTGAGAATCCCCTATGAAGAGATGGACTAGTCCAAAACCTGTCGCTTCTGTCAGATTTCTACAACCTACTGTAAGTGACAGCAACGTAGGAGAAAAATAATGTATGGCTCATTTTACTCTGGAAAAATGTACTTCTTTGTACTGTATATGTTTGCACATATTTTAAATTTTACATTTTTTTTGCTGAGTGCCCCTTTTGAAGCAATCTGGAAAAAAGCTCTCAAGACCACCTGCTGATAGGATAGCAATGGTGCGTGTCTTGGTGCTCACCAACTCAGACTGCTGACTAAATTGGCTCCACAGAGTTCTAGCAAGGCACAGTGTTTGGATAGACTATTTGGTTCATAAGTCAGCCATGTGTTTCTCACCATCCAACCCAGTCATGGGCCTCTTTGGAGATTTGGAGGTTGTATCTGTGAGGGGAAGTAAAGTCCTGGCCTTTAATTTAGAACCTCTGACCCATGGAATACTTGGAGAGGTTTTGTTTTGTTTTTTTCATATCAAGAGGAGAAATAAAGATGTATTGTGTATCGGTTTTCCATTCCCACATTTATGGTGCTTGTTTCCATTTATGCCTTGGTTATCTGTGTGAGCTTTTTTTTTTTTTTTTTTTTTTGGCTCTTGCTTACTATTTTCGGGTTATACAGGACATTTCTTATTAGAATGATTTGGCCCCTAAGCGCACATCATGTGCTCTCATGTGATTTGCTTTAGGCACTGTTAGCAGTGCGCATGCAGTTATGTAGAACATAGTCATTCTGAGTCATTCTTCCTGACGAGTTTAAATCCACCTGGGCGTATTGCATTCAGCCTCGTGCTTAATCAATTAGATTTGGTGTTAAAGTGAACCTCCGGACTAAAAATCGACTTAGCAGCACTGAAAAGGCCTGGTGTTTCTTTAACAGTTTCACAGCATCAGAACTTTGTTTCTCTTATCCAAGCCTCATTTTTAGCTGCACAGAAGAAAACTGCCCGGGCTTTTTTCCCCTGATGCTGTGCAAAGCATGATGGGATTTCTGATGTTGTTGTTCTCGTTCTGCTGTTTTGGTGCAAATTTTTTTTTTTTGAATTTGACATTTGAAGCCTAGCGAGCGCAGCTGGGAGGGATTATCAGGACACAGGACAGTTGGAACTGTCTCCTGCTCCTTGTCACCTCCTTTCAACCAAAAAGATGGCTGCCCCCATGACAAAGATGGCAGCCCCCATGAATCACAAACATTTGCCTGTTCTTTTAAAACAGGGTGGGTAAGAGATTATATGACCTATCTATTCTAATTAACATAACTAATGTAACTTAATGACAGTATGTTTGTTTAGGCTGAAGTTCCCCTTTAAATATTGCCTACATGGGCGCTGTCATCTTGCTTGTGACATCCACATGATTTACAGTGGCTATTTCAGGTATAGAAATCTATTCTAAGGGCTTGTTTACATTGAAGGTGATTCTTGGCATTTTGTGGTACTTTTCTTCCAGCAAGATAGATACTTGTTTTTGCTGGAAAATCCAACTGCAGGCATTTTTAAGACTTGTGATTTTTTTATAGAAGTCAGCGGAAAATACACTACAGCTGGAGTGATGGAGCTGGCAAATGCTGGTGCCAGTAATCACCTGCTAAAAATAGTCAGTGCTGGTGGCTTTCTGCTCTTCCAGTGAGAATGTGCTTTCTAAAAAAAATAAATTAAAAAATCCCTCTAAGAACAGCATAAAATATAAGTTGCAGTATCTTTTCTGCACAGGCTTTTTAGCTATTTGTAAACTTTATATCTGTGCATTCAACCTTCTTATTTTAGGACCTGTTTGTCATTGGGAAGAATGTGTAGTGATGGATCTAACCTTTTCACCTCACTGTAGTAGCCATGATGGTTTCAGTTGTACCCCACTCCTACATGATGTGACCATCTATGTTCATATTGCTGGAAACCCGGGTCCCGGCTTGATGACGTCATCAAGCCGGGACCCGGGTTACTGGCATTACGTGGCTGACTGCAGAGCGGGGATCGGAGGCTTGGACTTCAGGATAGTCGCAGGACCGAGGTAAGGTGAGTGACTGCTTGCTTGTGCATTTTAACCATTTCTGCATGGAGGGGGCTGCCTGATGGGGGGGCATCTGACTATCGATTCTTGGGGGGAAAGATATGTCGGGGGGGGGGGGGTTAAACTGACTGGGGACATCTGTGTAACCAAGGGGAGGGGGGTAATAATTTGGCACATCTGGGCACCCGAGGGGGGCATAACTTAATACTGGGGGCACATTTGGCTATAATGGGAGGGGCAACGCTAATCCTGGGGGTACATCTGGCTATCCAAGAGTAATGGTAAAAAATCCCGCTGCACCAGATGTTATAAAGTGAAAAAAATCTTTATTCTGTTACTCCATGTCAGTGTTACAAGTAAAAGCTCACGCGTATCGGAGTAGAAGATGGCTCCTTAATCATGATTAAGGAGCCATCTTCTACTCCGATACGCGTGAGCTTTTACTTGTAACACTGACATGGAGTAACAGAATAAAGCAGGGCTGTGGAGTCGGTCCAAAAATCCACCGACTCCGACTCCTCAGTTTAGGATTCCACCGACTCCTCGACTCCGACTCCTCTAATTTGCATATTACAATTTTGTTGATTAAAAGTATGTAACATGAAATTCGTCTCTTAACTGCCAATGCTTAGGAATTTTACAAGACAACTGAAGTGAGAAGGATATGTAGACTACTATATTTATTCCCTTTAGACTAAAACTAGTCCTTGGTAAGAGTACTTGTAAAAGGTACAAACCAGAACAAAGAACATCTATCAGGCCCTAGGCAATGTAAGTGTGGGTACATGTAAGAATGATGTGCAGGTACTCTGCAGGGGAATGAGGAGATTGTAAACAGACAACACCTCTGTATTCAATGTGCACAGCATTCTCAGTGGATTCCCTGCAGCTCTGTGGGGAGTGCATATGTAGAGTATAGTACTACTGTGTAACAAAGTAAACCTGAGACAGATGAAATTAAAGTTTTATACATACCTGGGGCTTCCTCCAGCCGCCTTCAGGATAATCAGTCCCTCGTTTTCCTCCTTCACCACCTGGATCTTCTGCTATGAGTCCAGGTACTTGAGCCAGTCGGGCGTAGTGCGCATGCACACACTTTGCCGCCAGGAGCGTACTACACCTCTGCAGCACTATTGCGCAGGTGCAGAATGTTCCTGGCTGTGGGAGCGGCATGTGGCCGGACAGCGCTGACTGGCTGAATTACCAGGACTCATAGCAGAAGATTCGGGTGGTGGTGGACAGCGAGGGACTGATTAGCCTGAAGGGGGCTGGAGGAAGCCCCAGGTATGTATAAAACTTTACTTTTCATCCGTCTCAGTTACCCTTTAATTTGTAGTCACCAAACCAAATTTTTACAACATATCAAATTATTTGATTTCATCAGCAAAGGGAGTGCATACATTTGCATAAATCAGCATCAATGCAGAATTATTTCCATCTCGTCGTTGACCATCTCTATTAGTGACACAGCTACACATCAGGCTTTGTTCTTACAGCATAGATGTTATTTAGTATATATAAGAGATTCCTGTGTACACATCATATATACAGTCACAATCAGATATGTATATCTGACCTTAAAAATACGGGGACTGCTTTATTGAAGCAGCACAAGTAGCTAATTTTGATTGGTTTATTTCATTTTTGTGGACTAAGCACAGCTATTACTGTATATATACATTATTTTTAATGACTATTATCTGAGAAATAGAACATTTTATCATATTTTCTATTTTAATTACAGTTACAAATTCATTAGGAGTCGGTGCATTTCTTCCCGACTCCGACTCCAGGCACCCAAAATTGCCCGACTCCACGACTCCGACTCCACAGCCCTGGAATAAAGATTTTTTCACTTTACCCTACCATCTGGTGCAGTGGGATTTTTTACCATTAGGGCCTGTTTTCACTACACACAGATTCTGCATGCAGAAAACTGACTCCAATGAATGTCTATGGGCCTGTTTCCACTGAACGCAATTTTTCTGATGCAGATTTCCCATAGGCATTCATTGGAGTCAGTTTTCTGCATGCAGAATCTGCGTGTAGTGGAAACAGGCCCTTACTCTTGGATCATCTGGCTTTGGATTTCCCTGCTCCCACTTGGGATATTATATGTGAGTGTAGCAGTCTCTTTTTCTATGTACTACATCTGGCTATAAAGAGGGGCACTATTCCTGGGGGCGCATCTGTCAATTTATTCTGGGCGTGGCAAACAGGGGACACATCTAGCTATACTGGGGGGGGGGGGGGGGTGATACTGGGGACACATCTGGATATTTATACTGGGGAGACTTTAACTGGTGGCACAGTTTTTGTCAATCGCACTTTTTATTTTTAAACAGAAATTGGTCAAAATTGAGAAATAATGCTTTTTTTTTTTTTTTTTATTTCCCCCCCTTCTTTCCCATTAAAATGCATAGAGAGGAACATTTTTATTTGGGACCAAATACCCCCCAATGAAAGCTTAGTTTAGTCTTGAAAAAAAACGATATATAGATCATTTAAGTGGCACGACTACAGATGAAGTTATTGGTGATTAAAAAGGGACACCGCTAAAGCGTCAAAACTGCTCTGGTCCATTAGGGGAAAACAAGGTCTGGATGCAAAGTGGTTATAGTTCACTTTTATAAAAAAATTGCCAATGTTCTAACCTGGGGGCTTGTGGTTGCTTTTTCAGGGAATGGGTCACATGACCTAACCCTTACTCCCTGAGGTTGAGAACTCCTTTAATGGAGTATGGCATGGACTTTGTAGGTGGATGGGTACCTCGTTCGGTTAGATGGGGAGTTTGTAGGTGGATGGGTAGGGATGATCAATGATATGGAAATTTTTCTGAGTTTATGCAAATGTTGACAGCTTAAAAATGGACCAATCATGTGTTTATGTTTAAATTGATTGGTCCATTTTCAAGTTGCATATATTTGTAAAAACTCTGAAAAATGTGCGTATCATTGCTCACCCCTACGGATGGGTACCTTTAGTAGGTTAGATTGGGTGGAGCAGGGATTAGCTAGAAATATATGCATTTGAGCTGTAAAGCTGAACAGAAAACCTGAGACAAACCATCTAAGCTACTAGACGTGTATAGACGGTAAGAGATTTGCATTTCTTTACTGTTTTACGTATAATTTATGCAGTGTCCTGTAGCATATAGCTGTTTAGGACAACACACAGGTAAGTGAGATGCTTATGCCTTGCCTGCTTCACTGCTTGGCATGGTTTAATGTACCTGAGGAATCGATCCATGTCTTGTGAAATGTGGTGTCCTGTTGTGCTGAATAAATGGTCTACTAAAGTGCTGGTTAGTAACTTTGTTAAAGTAAGGACCTGTTCACTACATGCAGATTGGATGCAGAATGGATGCAGGAAAGCGGACTCCAATGAATGCCTATGGGCCGGTTTCCACTAAACGCGATTTTTCTGATGCAGATTTTCCCATAGGCATTCATTGAAGTCAGTTTTTCTGCATCCAATCTGCATGTAGTGGAAACAGGCCCTTAAGCAACACCTACCTCCATTTTTAAACTGATTTTCTTTATTTTGTTCCAGCTTTTAGCTCTTATCAGAGTGAATGTCTCTTGCATTATAAATCACGTAATTTCACCAAATGTATGTGGTTGTTGTATACGCACTGTTCTGTTAAACAGATTTTGTAATACTTACTGCAAAACCTCAAAATCTAAAATGAATGGATAAAAACTGTCACTGAGCTGTGTTTTGAATTGAATTGTCAGTCCATGGTAAATACAGGAGTGTGGCTGGGGCTGGAGCCTTTCTCTGATAATGAGAGGTGACACCACAGCATGACACACAACTGTTACTACCTCACAGCTGATTCAGTTTAGGCTTTTCTGTTACAAACATAATTTAGATGTGTGAAAGTTGCCTAAAGTTAGTCTTACAATCTATTTTTCCACAGTGAACTTTGAAGCTTTGATCATTGCCATGTCCGTGGTGGGAGGAATTATTATCTTGTCTCTGCTAGTCTGCTGCTACTGCTGTTGTAGGAAGAAGAAGAACAGAAAGTAAGTATAGTTAGACCACAGGAAATCTGCTTTGTTTGTATAGGCTGCAGGCTTGTACATTGTTGCTAAAGCAATCAGTTCACTCCAGCCAGCTCTGCAACCTTTAAAGGGACATCCAGTTTGTGTAATCTGCAGGCCCTAAAGGAAAGCTATCACATTGAGGACATAGATAAATTAAACCATCATCTGAAAACTGTTTTTTCTTCCATTAGCCAGCCTCTTTTCCTAATTGATGCAGGATTATGCAAATGTATGCATCTTAAAAATGAACCAATTGAATTCCACCTTGGTGGGATTTGATTGATCCATTTCTAAGGTGTGTAAATTTGCATAACCCCACATCAACAGACATGACAGAAGGTATCAGCCAGAAACTAGGAGGCTTAAAGGACAACAGCAGTATGGGAAAATATGGAAGCTGCAATATGTATTTCCTTTTAAGCCATGCCAGTTTCCTGGCAGTCCTGCTAATTTGTCTGCAGTATTGTCTGAATCACACCAGAAACAAGCATGCAGCTAATCCAGTCAGATCTGACAATGTCAGAAACACCTGATCTGCTACATGCTTGTTCAGGGTCTAAAAGTATTAGACAGAGAATCAATCAGCAGGGCAGCCAGGCAACTGGTATTGCTTAAAAGGAAATACAGTGGTTTGCAAAAGTATTCGACCCCCTTGAAGCTTTCCACATTTTGTCACATTACTGCCACAAACGTGAATCAATTTTATTGGAATTCCACGTGAAAGACCAATACAAAGTGGTGTACACGTGAGAAGTGGAACGAAAATCCTACATGATTCCAAACCTTTTTTTTTTTACAAATAACTGCAAAGTGGGATGTGCGTAATTATTCAGCCCCCTTTGGTCTGAGTGCAGTCAGTTGTCCATAGACATTGCCTGATGAGTGCTAATGACTAGAGTGCTCCTGTGTGTAATCTAATGTCAGTACAAATTCAGCTGCTCTGTGACAGCCTCAGAGGTTGTCTAAGAGAATATTGGGAGCAACAACACCCTGAAGTCCAAAGAACACACCAGACAGGTCAGGGATAAAGTTATTGAGAAATTTAAAGCAGGCTTGGGCTACAAAAAGATTTCCAAAGCCTTGAACATCCCACGGAGCACTGTTCAAGCGATCATTCAGAAATGAAAGTAGTATGGCACAACTGTAATCCTACCAAGACAAGGCAGTCCACCTAAACTCACAGGCCGAACAAGGAGAGCGCTGATCAGAAATGCAATCAAGAGGCCCATGGTGACTCTGGACGAGCTGCAGTGATCTACAGCTCAGGTGGGGGAATCTGTCCATAGGACAACTATTAGTCGTGCACTACACAAAGTTGGCCTTTATGGAAGAGTGGCAAGAAGAAAACCATTGTTAACAGCAAAGCATAAGAAGTCCCGTTTGCAGTTTGCCACAAGCCATGTGGGGAACACCGCAAACCTGTGAAAGAAGGTGCTCTGGTCAGATGAGACCAAAATTGAACTTTTTGGACAAAATGCTATGTGTGGTGGAAAACTAACCCTGCACATCGCTCTGAACACACCATCCCTGCTGTCAAATATGGTGGTGGCAGCATCATGCTCTGGGGGTGCTTCTCTTCAGCAGGGACAGGGAAGATGGATGGAGCCAAATACAGGGCAATCTTGGAAGAAAATATCTTGGAGTCTGCAAAAGACTTGAGACGGGCGGAGGTTCACCTTCCAGCAGGACAACAACCCTAAACATAAAGCCAAGGCAACAATGGAATGGTTTAAAACAAAACATATCCATGTGTTAGAATGGCTCAGTCAAAGTCCAGATCTAAATCCAATCGAGAATCTGAGGCAAGATCTGAAAACTGCTGTTCACAAAAGCTGTCCATATAATCTGACTGAGCTGGAGCTGTTTTGCAAAGAAGAATGGGCAAGGATTTCAGTCTCTAGATGTGCAACGCTGGTAGAGACATACCATGAAAGACTGGTAGCTGTAATTGCAGCAAAAGGTGGTTCTACAAAGTATTGACTCGGGGCTCAATAATTACGCACACCTCACTTTGCAATTTTTTTTTTTTTTTAAATGTTTGGAATCCTGTATGATTTTCGTTCCACTTCTCACGTGTACACTTTGTATTGGTCTTTCACATGGAATTCCAATATTGATTCGATTGTGGCAGTAATATGACAAAATGTGGAAAACTTCAAGGGGGCCGAATACTTTTGCAAACCACTGTAAATATTGCAGCCGCCATAGCCCACTTGCTACAGTTGTCCTTTAATAATGGAAAGATGGCAGGGAAGTTAAAGTTAGGTTAAGGCTGGTTTCACAGTGGACGTTAAAGTCCCATGTTACAGCAGCCAGTAACGCAGCCTAACACACAGCACTGTAAAAATCAATGTGCTGTTCACAGTGCACACGTTGCGTTACATAGTAACGCAGCACGTTTAAACAAAGTGCTGCATGCTGTACGTTCTACTGGGCTAAGCCACGTTAGACTGTTTGCATATGCTCAGTAATGTTAGAGGAGGAGGTCTCCCCTCCTCCTCTGCGGCCAGCCACATGGCTAATTATTAATCACTGCACTGTGGTGACTTGTGGTGGGACTGTAGTGTTGTCCGGATCATGAACGAATCGTTCATTTGATCCGGATCTTCACAGTCGAATCATCCGGATCATCACAATGAAAGATTTGGTTCACAGTGGATGTCTGTCTGGAAGAAACAGGAACATACAGGATGTACAGTGCAGGGAAAGTCCTGTCCTGCTAGTCATTTCACCCAGTCTGCTTCCCTAGTACAATGTTTCAAATGATTTGGTTCAAAGATCCGGATCTTTTCAATGATCCAATTCAAATGATCCGAATCCTTAAAAAAGATCCGGACTTCCTATCACTAACCTAGAGCGGCTGCTTTGAGAGCTGCATAACGCGGCTCAATCTGACGTCCAACTTCAACACCACCACGCGTTGCGTTAGGGGCACGTTATGCGACCTTAACGTCCCCTAAAACGCATAGTCTTGGTGGGAAAGTAGCCTAAAGCTTTGGCACCAGAGAGTTTATTACAGTTTAAAAAAGGGGGGGGGGGGGGGGGGTCAGAACTGCAAGGCTCTAACCCATTAAGGACATTCGGAGCCTTTATTTGAGGCAAATTAATCAGTGATCACAGGGTCAGTGGTACAGGTGACATTGCAGGGCTTAGGCTGTACTGACGCATCGCTAGCACACACTAGATGCTCAGAAGAGGCGGTCGTTATTGGCAGAGTTTCATCTATCGTGTTTTCAGGGCTTAGGTGGTTGACCGTGATGCACCAAACCACAGAATTCAAAATATTGTGATAGAAGATAGCAGCGTAGTGGTACTCCTGTTCTTCTGTGAATGTATTCTAATGGCTTGACTGGGAAAAGATAATTTAGCCTCTGAACTCTGCTTAATATCCCTCTGGGGTACATATACCGTGTTTTGAGAGCCTGGGGTGTAGACCGCTTAGAATGTTAAAGGCCTACAACACCATACCCCATGACTGACTGTGAATTAATGTTTGTATCATAGACTGCATTTGCTTGAGTTGGCAGGAGCAGATGTGGGAGTGGCATCCTCTGTAGAATGCTGATTATTACAATGGCATTTATATTACTAGTACTTGAAACGAGAACAGCCAAACCGCTAATGATTGATCTGGTTGTCTTTCAATAGCTCCAGCCTGGAGACTGAAAAATCAATGAGAGAAAAAGAGGAGAGAAAAGTACGCCAGGAAGAAAGGTAAAACAAATATTGTTACAGTAAACACCAGTCCATTTTGATCTGTTGAGCCCGCTTGGATGAAACTGATTTATCAAATCTGTTCCTGTGCATCTGCCTTGAGTTTTTTGTTTTACCATATAGCCAAGAATTTGGGGGGGGGGGGGGGGGGGTTGAGTTATCTATGAGACAGACCTAAATTTCTGACTGCTGGCAAAATTGTTATGGGGGGGGGGGGGGTACAATACCTCTTTCCCTATGTTCCCCAAGGGCGTTTGTGTTAGCCTCTCTCCCCTCCCCTGTTCTTACACGCAGAGACCTCCTCTTCAGTGTGGCTGGTGTACATTAGCCTCCCTCCATCAGCTCCTGATGTCACAGGGAGCTGACTAACGCTAATGCATGCTGACTGAGCTGCACTTAGGAGGAGATAAAGGGCCTGGTGAGGGAAAAAGTATGCCCATTCTGCATTAGGGCCTATTTCCACTACATGCGAATTTGCAGTGCGAATTTTCACATTCAAAATGCAACACGTTTGTGAATGGAGCTACAGTATTTCCATTCAATGCGAAATTCTAGACTCTGAAGAAAAAATCAGCATGGTATGCTGCTTTTTTTTCGCATTCCGTGGCAAACTGGATGCGAATCGCGGCTAATGAAAGTCAGTGGGGCCGCATATGTTAGCGTTCCAAATGCGGAAATTCGCGTTCCAAACACGAGTGTACCCAGCATGCAAAGCTTCATTTCATTGCCTTCTACAACCCAACATACACAGGAAAGGCCTACACAGGCAGTTAATGCTAAGGAGCTGCTGGGCATGTGATGCATAAACACGCATGCGTTTTTAAATTCGCAATGCGGGCTATTGGAAATAGGCCCTTATAGGTAGGTGGGAGGAGAGAAGTGGGCACCCTTGGGGGACATGGGAAAAGAGGGAGGCAGTCGCTCTGCATATAGGCACTGGGGGACATGAGGCTGTGGCCCTTGGAGAAGACGAATTAATACTGCCCGATGGGATTACTGATTATTGGCCACACTGATTGGGAGGTGAGTGAGGATGCCGCCCGCACTAATCAAGGGGGGGGGGGGATAAATAATGGCCACACAGATTACCAAGGTGGGGGGGGGGGCACAAGGAGTTAATGGTTGCATTTCAGGACCAAAAAAGGTCAATAGTCCTATAATAGTACATGGGGACTGGGAGGGGTTAATGGCTGCAATACTTTACACAATGCAGCCATTAACCCCTCCTGGATCCCAAGTGCAGACATTCACATCACTGGTTCGACTTTTAAGTCAGTAAAAAATTCCAGCTTAACATGGCCAAATATTGAGGTTGACTGGAAATTGAAAGTCTGGAATCTTTTCATACTGCTCAACAGCAATTTATTACGGTATTTGTTGTTCTACGTTAGTAATCGGAAAATCCAGGCGTATGCTTAAGAAACCCATTTCTGGTTATTCTAATTTTTATTTGTGGGAGTTCATAAATAATATACTTTTTTAAATTTATTTTTTTTTTTTTAATAGGAGGGTCCAAATGAAGTCACGACATGATGAAATAAGGAAAAAATATGGTAAATGTTGCTTGCCTCAGCTTTCAAGCTTTTGTCAATCTGAGTAGGATATTGGTAACGTTTCACTATGGGGCACATTCCTGAAGAGATGCCATTATGTGTATTTATCACTGCATTATCTCATTCATTTATGTTTGTTACTGCTAGAGATAAAATGTGCTATGGTTTTGTTACCATTTTATCAATTCTTCTTGCTGCATTATTGCTGTTATTTATAGATACAGAAAAGCTGTGTTTACTGAAGCTGCTCGAGAACAAAAGGGAATACAAAAAAAAAGTCAAGACATGTGACTAATATTGAGCAAGTAAAGCAGGAGTGTCATGAGAGCAGTGGCATAGCAATAGGGCATGCAGAGGTTGCATCCTCACCAGGGCACTTGGGACCAGTGGGGCACTCCTTCAACCTTTGTATTAGTTCTTCACCAGTGCTGTGCTAGTAATGATGGCCTCTGTATATTCTGTGAATAGTGATAATAGGACTATTGTTCCCTGCTTATACCTCTCTGCCACTGGCTGTGCTCAGCAGGTTTTGGAGTGTTATCTCAATTGCTATCTATAGAGTGCTCCTTAAATTTGGCCATACATTTTTAGATTTGCAGCAGATTCAACCATCAGATTTCTGTCAAGTCGAATCTGACAGGAATCTATCTGATTTGTGCCACACACTAGGAACAGATTTCCAACAGAATGAATTCTATTGTAAATCGATCTAAATGCATTATTAGATCCAATGCAACTCTATGGGCCATCGATCTGCTGCCAGCAGCAGATTGACTTAGATTTTCCATCCAGTCAGATCAAATCGATTGAAATCGGCCACAAATCGATCGCCTGATTTGATAGAATTGATTTCCCGTCGATCGATTCTATAGAATCGATGGCTGCAATTGACCAGTATATGGACCCCTTTAGCCATGCTGCTGTATGATGGGTTTCTTTCACGTACAGCGCCAACCAAGTCACTTTAATCATTAACACTTTTACTACCTCAGAGAGTGGAGTACTTATCAGAGTACTATAACCACTTAAAGAACTGTAGGAAGGGGGATATGGAGGCTGCCATATTTAATTCTTTTTAAACAATACCAGTTGTCTGGCAGCCCTGCTGATCTATTAGGCTGCAGTAGTGTCTGATTAACAGAAAGCAGAAACCAGCATGTAACTAATCATGCCAGATCTGACAACCTCAGAAGCACCTGATCTGCTGCATGCTTGTTAGGGTTATGTGGCTAAAAGTATTCGGGGCAGAGGATCAGCAGGATATCCAGGCAACTGGTATTGTTTAAAGGAGCACTACAACGAAAAACTGTAAAATATGTGCAAACATATACAAAGAAGTACATTTTTTCCAGAGTAAAATGAGCTATAAATTACTTTTCTCCTATGTTGCTGTCACTTACAGTAGGCAGTAGAAATCTGACAGAAGTGACAGGTTTTGGACTAGTCCATCTCTTCATAGGGGATTCTCAGCAAGGCTTTTATTCTTTATAAAGATATTCCTGAAAAAGGATTTAAACAATGATGCTGGCCAGCTTCCCTGCTCCCTACACATTTTTTTTGGCAGTTGGACAGAGCAAAATGCTTTTGCTTTTTGGACAGCGCTTTTGAAAATATATCCCAGAGAATCCCCTATGAAGAGATTGACTAGTCCAAAACCTGTCCCTTCTGTCAGATTTCTACTACCTACTATAAGTGACAGCAACATATGAGAAAAGTAATTCATGGCTCACTTTACACTGGAAAAAAATGTACTTCTTATTTGTATATGTTTGCAGATATTTTAAATTTTAGTTTTTCGCTGTAGTGCCCCTTTAAAAGGGAAAAAAGTGGCATCTTCCACATTCTCTCACTTCAGTTGTCCTTTAAAATTACTTCAGACTCTGGAACCCTAATTGGCCACCCCTAAGATTGAACCAGGCTTAAAGAGTAACTGTCAGGCTGCAGAAGCTAATTTAAACCTCTATTCTCCTGTGTTAAACAGTTTAGACAGAAGCCAAAAAGACATTACTAAAGATAAAAATCTCTCTTACATTTAATGTGTGCTTATCAGCACAGCTAAGCTCCTAAGGAGGACGCAAGCCGCATTCCATACTGCAAAGCATTCTGGGGCCCTCCCCTCGGCTGCTAAGGAGAAGAGGGGATCAAGTTTCAGCAGCTTCTAACTCAGTCCAGCCACAGCACAGATAAATCTCCGGGGCAGAGTACACTGCAGGAGTCAGCTATTGTTCCTAGCCACATGGCTCATTAATATTCACTGCACACTGTGTTATTCTGTACGAGCTCCTCTGTGATCAGAAGCAGGCAGGACATGACGACACATTTGGCTTCACAAACAGGGAACCTGCCATGGGCTGTCAGGAGCATCATTCTCTGCATATACTATATAAAAATTCTGTGAAATCCAAACGTGGACAGTGAAATGCATATGTAATGTAAGTACAGCCAATCTTTAGCTACTGATATATGTGTTTATTTTCTCTGAGACCTTATACCTAACAGCTCCTCTTTAAGAGCTGTCACCACGCAACTCCCCTTAAAGGGAAGGTTCAAGCAAAAAAAAAAAGATTCACTTACCTGGGGCTTCTACCAGCCCCATGTAGCCATCCTGTGCCCTTGTAGTCACTCACTGCTGCTCCAGTCCCCCGCTGGCAGCTTTCTGACCTCGGAGGTCAGGGCCACATTGCATACATTTTTACGCATTCCAGCTAGTGCAGGAACAAAAATTTACGCGTTTCACCACTAACGCGTAAAAATGTATGTGTTAATGTTCCTGCACTAGCGGGAATGTGTAAAAATGTACGCAATTTGGCCCTGACCTCCGAGGTCAGAAAGCTGCCAGCGGGGGACTGGAGCAGCAGTGAGTGACTACGAGGGCACAGAATGGCTGCATGGGGCTGGTAGAAGCCCCAGGTAAGTGAAACTCATTTTTTTTTTTTTGCTTGGACCTTCCCTTTAACTTACTATGCACAACTTGCTCTGCGTTCTGTCACCTCATTGGCTGCATGAGATGAGGGGAGTGGGTATAACACCCACCAGTGTGATGTCAGGACCTGGAGACTGGTACATAACCTGAGGTGGTTGTATACTGCCACTTAGCAGCGTCTTTGTTCTGATCGAATACTCAGTGCAGGAAGTTATGTAATCTTTACCAGTGTCCTTTTTAATCCTCACAATGCACATTTAAATATAGATATTTGAATTTGTTAGGTGTTATATATTTTCCTGGGTATTTTTAAATTTTCTACATAACTATTTTTTTTTTTTACTAATATAAAAACCATCCATTCCTAATTGAATAAAGGGACTATATTACTGTGGTATACTAATAGGAGGATAGGCGTACTCTACACTGCAATATCCTCCTGTATTCGAGGATCCGCACAGATGAAGCCCCTTCCCTAAACCTTTCCCATATCTGGTTCACCACCTCCTCCCACACATTAGGGATGCATCCTGTGCTTTCTCTGTTAATTCTCTGCCATGATATACATTACTGATGCCTTACTGGTTCATGTTGGACAGCCTGTTCTTTGTATATAGAGGGGTGACTAAAGGGGTCATGGTAGAGTTTTTTTCTCCTTGTTACAATGTTGGTTATGTTTAATTGGTTTGAGGATGCTATCCTTATTCAGATCCTTACAAGGAGAGGTTGGCCAGAGGCTAGCTTGTTGCAGTTATATACAGTAGATCAATATAGATATATTGTATTCCCCTGCAGCAATTTGTGAGCAAGCTAGGCAGAGTGAACCTGTGTGTAATATTACCACTAGACAAGCAGACTATATGCTAATAAAATCTGTATTCAACTACAGCCAGATCAGTATGTTGAAACGCTTATTATTCATTCGTTTGGCAGTGTAAGAATTGATACATTAGCTTATGTAATTGGCTTTTTGCTATTAATAGACACGCTTTTTCACCCATCTATGTACTGTGGAGTGATTTACTGTTTAACTGAGTACTCTTAAAGAGACACTGAAGCGAAAAAAAAATTATGATATTATGATTTGTATGTGTAATACAGCTAAGAAATAAAACATTAAGATCAGATACATCAGTGTAATTGTTTCCAGTACAGGAAGAGTTGAGAAACTCCAGTTGTTATCTCTATGCAAACAAGCCATTAAGCTCTCTGACTAAGTTAGTTGTGAAGAGGGCTGTTATCTAACTTTTTTATTATCTCAACTGTAAGTGAACTGTTTACTTTTCCTCTGCTAGAGGAGAGGTCATTACTTCACAGACTGCTCTGAAAGAATCATTTTGAATGCTGAGTGTTGTGTAATCTGCACATATTATAGAATAATGCAATGTTAGAAAAAACACTATATACCTGAAAATAAAAGTATGAGAATATTTTCTTTGCTGCTAATCTTCTAGAAATGATTCATAGTACACAACCAATTCATTACATCATTTTTTTCGCTTCAGTGTCTCTTTAAAGGATACCAGAGGTGAAAAAGGTTGGAGAAAAGGGGGGGGGGTTGGGGGAAGCATGACGTCATAGGCATGCGCAGAGCGCTCCCGGGCGCTGTAGGATGCAAGCAGCTGGCTCGACATCTGTGCAGTGATAGCGACTCCCCGTGACCCAGAAGAAGCTGGGGGGGAATATTTGGGTAAGAAAGAGGGATGTCAGTGGAGAACTGGGGGGGGGGGGGAGTGGGGGGCATGGCCATCAGGACAGCTCCCCCTAATAATGCCTGCTCCATCTGTTTCTCCAACGTTTTTCACCTCTGGTATCCTTTTAAAGTGTTAACTGAGGGAAAATCTCCCTGCCATGGTCAGACATCTACAATGTGAAATAACACTCTCTCTAGGCAAAGCAAGAAGAATAACTGGAGTTTAGATTAAAAGCATGCAGTGTTTTTGTGTGTGTGGTTCATTTGTTTTGGTTTTGTTTTGTTTTTTCCCTGAGGATTACAAACACAATTTGTTTTTACATTCCCTGCCAAAAAAATGGTGAAATCTGCCACCTTGTGGTGCATATCAATAGTTTCCATGTTTACATTTTTCATTTGTGTATATATTCTGGTCAGCAGCTATCACAGGCTGGAGGTTAAATATGCTCGCAACTGGGGGTGCCCAAACCCCTAAGTATATAGAAAAAAAGCACGTGGAGTTGTAGCACACAGATCTTCTCTTTATTTAGAGCAAATAAACTTGCAAAACAGCAGACAGTTTCGGTCGTCCCCGACCTTTATCAATGCCAAGTAACAAATGAAAGCATGGTCATATATATCCGCCCCAACAGGAAATGACATGACAAAATGGGATACACCCCTTAAACACATCAGCAAACATAAATGTAGGATGTGCACACAATATACACTTACCTATCTCCTTAATCATAAATCCGTCCATGAACCAAATCATCTCTATTTTTGATTTTTTTTTCCTTTTTAATCTCTATTTGTACAAATAAAAAAAGTTGCAGTACCAGTGAAAGCACATTTGAAAAGGCGGTAAGATAATTAACAGTAACGACAAGTTACTGGCTAAAAGGGGCACTAGAGTGAAAATGATGATACTTGGATAACCCTTTAATACAACACATGCAATTTAATCATCACAAAATCTATTATCACTTGAGGTTTGTTGTAAGTCAATAGATTCTATATATATATATATATTAGATTTTATATATTTTTTTTTTATTATATGGATGGTAAAGTATATTTTGCATTTCATTAGTAACATTTATTTTTTCTCTGTTTGTTGTAGGTTTATTTAAAGAAGATAATCCTTATTCAAAGTTTGATAATTAAGCTCAGGAAGTTCAAGTTCTCAGTTTCTTCAGATTGCCAAAGCAAAAATTGTTAACTTCCATCTCTACTCAGTTACTCATTTGCTCTATTGATAGCCAGCTGAGTCAGTGACTGTTAAACTCGTACATTGCTGTTCAAATTATCCTTTTTCTGTTTCAGGGGTTTGTGACTTAGATTTTGTTTCAGAACTGAAAATATTAACCTTAAGGGCTTCTTCAGTTTATCTACCCCCATCCCCTGACCTCTTATGTCCTATTTATAGGAGAGCTCTAGAATGTGTGAAATAAAGGCATCACCCTAGTTTCATCAGTCATTGCAACCAATATTGAAACACAGAATATTCCTTATTTATACTTTAGATCTTGAGTGTAAAGCAAATCTGTAGTGAAATTAAAAAGTCAGAGGTAAGACTCTGTATCCTTTAGAGCCTTCCAGTTCCTCTCGCAGTCCCCGCTTTGCAGGACTGTACCCGGGACAGTTCCCCAGTGGTAGAAAAAATTTGTCTCTGCATCCACAAAGTTTTTTTTCACTTTGTGGCTGCTGAAAGGTTAAAGTGTAGCAGAGATGTTGTAATAAGCAGCTTTTATATTTACCTGGGGCTTCCTACAGCCTTATGCCAGCCATGGGCTCTATTGTCGTTTTCCTGGGCCCCTCCGTTCCTTCACTGTGTCCCCGGTTTATAGCTCTGTCGCGGGCAGTCGTGGTTCATCACGCATACTCAGCTCGACCACGCTCTCCCGTGGCCAGGGTTATTCTGCCCCTGCGCAGACCTAGCTGCACACGTGCAGAACGCTCCCGGAGACGGCCGTGCATGCGCGGTGAACCACAATTGGCCTCGACTCAGCTATATACCGGGGGACACAGTGGAGGAACAGAGGGGCCCAGTAGAACAATGATGGAACCCATTGCCGGCATAGGGCTGGAGGAAGCCCTGGGTAAGTATAAAAGCTGCTTACTTCATCATCTCCGGTTTCTTTTAATTTGGCTTTTGGAAACCATTTTACACCTTTAGCTGTGTTGAGTTGTTTTTTTCAGAGACCTGAACATCTTTTCTGCAAAGTGAACCAATGTGGCATGTCCCCCCAGCTGCTACATTTAAAGAGGTATCTGTACCAAAAAATAGTAGTAGGAAGAAAAAATAAATTACTACATTGCAAACTGAGATTATAAAATAGAAGAGATTAAGAAATTGATATACGCCCTGGAATTCATTCATGTTGTTTGATACACTGTCAACCTTCACATCATCATCTTTACTACTGGTAGACAAGAGGAAAACTAGTCAGCAACTACCCTTATCTATAACCACACCCTTTTTGGGTTATTAGCTACTGATTGGGTTGAAGTTGAATCCTGAGTTAAAGTCCCTTTTTAAGAAGGCTGAAGGTTGTAGTAAGACTGAGGCCCTGGATGTGATTGTTTAAAAACATTCAAACCTATGATTGTACATGTGTACTATAGTCACAGGCCAGTTTAATAACACTGTGTAGATCAAGTCAAACTACATTCATAAACTCAAGATTGCCTGTTGGCAGTAAGCTCCATCCTCGCCCTACTGTCACTGGTTCCTAATAGGGGTTTTCTGAGATCCAAAATAGTCTTCTGCCCAAAAATCATGGTAACAGTGCTGGTAAGTGACACCCATCCAATATGCTTTCATGTTGCCTATACTTCTGGTCATAGAATCTCTGGGCAAGGTAAGAGGGTAGTGGTAGTCAAAATCTATGCCTTTTTTTTCTCATAGAACCTGTGAGCAGAAGAGGAGGGACATGGGAACTAACATTTTTCCTGATGTTACTCTATCATTCACCACACTTAGGGATGGGATTTCAAGTAGTAAAGTACTCTAATTCAAAATTCAAATGAAGTTTAATGACTTCACCTGTGAACGCGGGGTAGGGGGGTTTAATTTACCCAGAAGTTTTCGGGCCTTCTGTGTTCCATTACAACGCGATAGGCGTAATAAAAGACGCGTTGCATTACTCACTACCACGCTTCATCTTTCAAGCTGGAAGGAAGAAGCGCAGAAGTGAGTGGTGGAACACTGCTTTTATTACGCCTGTCACGCATAATGGAACGCAGAAGACCCGAAGACTTCTGGGTAAATTAACCCCCCATCCCGTGGTCACAGGTGAAGTCATTAGAATATTTGAATTTGAGTACTTTACTACTCGAAAGCCCACGCTTTTAGAAGGAAGACTTCTCTGCATCTCATAAGATTTATCTGGAACCAGAGACGTTTGAAACTTTTTTTTTTTTTTTTTTTCCCCTCTACAGATACTTTAAGTTGCACTTTACTATGTAGATTACAATTGGGTTGCCTGAACTGTCTAGACCAAAGGTGTCAACTCCAGGCCTGGAGGGCCAGATCCATGCCAGTGTTTAGGATAGACTGAGACAGAGAAGAATGTGTTCTACCTGATGGACCACACCTTTCCTGATTCAGACCCACCAGTTAATTTGAGCTGTGTCAGAAATGTGTGAGGACCTTGGCCCTTGTAGGACCGGTTTGATATCCCAAGTCTAGACCCAAGTTCCACATTCTAAGCTCTCAATACAGCAATGATTATTGCTGAAAGAGATGCACCTTGTTTCCTTTGATAAGTTCCGTTTATGAATGTTAATGTATTTCAAAGAAGCCTCTTGCTGATATGTAGCTACTGGAAGTACAATGTAAAAATATGTGAAGGCTGTTCTGCTGCCACGCTGATAACTGTGAGCTCACTCTTCTAGCAATGAGGTTGTGTGTATATCTTCCTATTGAAACACTCCATACATTCTTCTCTTATATTCTTGTAGTTCATCAGTTGCTGATGGCTGTTTCATTTCACCTATGTGTATTACCTTGTCTGTGTTTATAATACTCACTAGGGGATTTTCACTTTTTTACCCTGCAATCCTATTTTTATTGTAGGAACATGAGACCTGGGATCTAACAATGATCCGTATAGTACCCATTAGTAAAGATGAGATGCAAATGTTATGTTCATTTTCTGCAGCTTGGAAATAGAGCAGTCAAAATGATCAGATACAGCATTTGATTGGTCCAAGTTGCATATATTTGTATTTGAACAAACTCTGTTAGAGCCCTTTTCCACAGGTGGCTGAAGTACACGCTCAGTGAGCAGTTAGCAAGCGGCAGCAGGTAGTTGCCAGGTAACAGCAAGCAGTTATGAGAGTTCGACAGTCTTTTTACTGCCTATCAACTGCTTGTGGAAAAGGGGCCCTTAGCTTCTCATTCACACTATTTCTACTCATTAGAATAGAGGCTAAATCCAGCTTGCATGCACCTTTTTAATACAATTTGTATGCAGCTTGGAAATGAGCCTAGCAAAATCAGCAGTTGGTGGAATGGATTTGCCAATTCCGAGCTGTTGTTGCATGCAATCCAAAATATCTCTTCCTATCGACCATCTCCAGTACTCGCACAAATGATCATTTTCTAGACAGTTTGATATTCTGTAATGCTATATTATTTATCCAGATTTACCAAGTTTGAGGTGGATTTGTTGCACGTGTGTAACAACTGACAGTGGCAATTTTGAAAGGTTACACATGTGGCCACCATAAAAATGATCATTTGAGTAATAGTACATTCTGATTGCTTTTTGAAAGAGAGCAGAAAAAAATGGATGGATGTGTTTGATTACTCTTAATACAAAAAGTTGAGAAATTAAACATTGGAAAACTGAATCCATACTTTCTCATAAAAATACTTTTTTGTACTTTTTTCTATGAAATGAGATTCTTACCAGTTTTGGCCAGCTGGGAAGCTGACTAGAGATGGACAATAACATGCTAATAATCCTATTTTGAATGCAGGTATAGTGTGAAAAAAGAGGAAGTGCATTTAATTGATTCAATTCCAAGCTGAACATGTTGCATTTGTCCTGTTTGCATTGCAAACCAGAGTTATTAGCATACCTAGTGCTAATGAATAAACTGGGAGGGATGGGGAACAACTCTTTTGACAGAGAACAATGGATGAGAGAATTCTTCACAGTGGGTGTCTGCAGCAGCAACCTTTTGAGATTTCTATGTAAAAAGCCATTTTAGGTTGCCAACCTAAATATTTGCCTTGTACAAGCTGTTGTGCTCAGATTTCAGATAATCCTATGCACTGATCACTAGGACATTCCATTGCCTTTCAGAGGAGCCTTGTGGTACAACCTTATTTATGAAATAAGTCAACTTTATCTTTTACAATGGCTGATCGCACAAATTAAACTTTTTTTTTTTTATTATTATTATATAAAGTAAATAGGGTTTATATTATACTACTTTGATTTTATATGCTGTATTCTAGTGCCTAATCTAAATGTGCCGTTAAATAAGTCTAATCTATAAACTAAAAGCTGTTATTTGTACACGCAGTAGGTACACTTCCAGTAGTAACACTTTACTAGGCAGTTCATATGTGTTCGTTGATCCCTCTTGAGGTGACCACATTGTACTGATTAGTATATATTTTTATTCAATAAAAATTAAAGTACTAGTTTGTTGCTTTTTGTCTTCATTTATTTTCCTACTCAGAGCCTTAAAGGGAACCTAAACCGAGAAGCATGTGGATTTTTCCTTTTAAAATAATACCAGTTACCTTGAGACTGGGGTGGAGGTTCACCTTCCAGCAAGACAACGACCCTTAAAGCCCATACACACGTCGGATTTTTCCGAACGACGGGTCGTTTGAACGTCCCGTCGTTCAGTCGTCCGCACACCAAATCAGGCGTGTGTACAGAATGTCGTTCGGGTGATAAGACTGATTTTGAGCGATCCGCCCGGCGGACCCGTCGTTTGGAAAAATCCGACGTGTGTATGGGCCTTAAACATAAAGCCAGGGCAACAATGGAATGGTTTAACTACATAACGACCGGGTCACGCCCATGGCGTCAAGTCTTGGGTCTGCAGTTTGCAGGAGATTGCGTGCATCTCCTGCTTGGGAGGGGGGGGGGAGGGAGGGGGGAGGGGCAGAGCTCCGCCCCGCTTTCAGTCTCCCGCTCGGGAGACTGTTAGACGGCGAAACCGTTGTCTTTACACATTGTACAGCGCTGCGATCAGCAGCAGCGCTGTACTGGGGGCAGCCATGTGACACGGCTGTCCCCCTGGGGCAGAAGAGTGATCGGTTCTCATAGGCAAAAGCCTATGAAAGCTGATTTGGATGGCTGGGGGGAGGGAGGGGAATAAAAAAAAAAAAGGAAATGGTAATAGGGGAGGCGATCAGACCCTACTAACAGAGAGCTATGTTGGTGGGGAGAAAAGGGGGGGGGATCACTTGTGTGCTGTGGTGTGTGGCCCTGCAGCTTGGCCTTAAAGCTGCAGTGGCCAATTAACAGAAAAAAAGGCCTGGTGTTTAGGGGGGTTAACAACTGTGGTCCTTAAGTGGTTAAAACAAAACCTATCCATGTGTTAGAATGGCCCAGTCAAAGTCCAGATCTAAATCAAATTGAGAATCTGTGGCAAGACCTGAAAACTGCTGTTCACAAATTCTGTCCATCTAATCTGACTGAGCTGGAGCTGTTTTGCAAAGAAGAATGGGCAAGGATTTCAGTCTGTAGATGTGCAAAGCTGGTAGACATACCCTCAGGCTACTTACACACCAAGACGTTGCGTTTTAGAGGACGTTATGGTCGCATAACGTGCCCCTAACGCAACGCATGGTAGTGCAGGAGAGGACGGTAGAGTGAGCCGCGTTAGGCGGCTCTATCCGCATAAGGAACTCCCAGGGTGGCGCTGATTGGCCGGTGGGACCACGTGATGCGGAGTGAGACACTCCACATCACGTGGTCCCGCCGGCCAATCAGCGGCCCCCAGTGCAGTGCATATTAAGTAGCTATGTGCGCGGCTACTGTAGCGGCATCTCCCCGCCTCCTCTCCGCCCCCCACTGAGCATGTTCAAACAGTCTAACGCGGCTAAAGCCGCTAGAACACACAGCATGCTGCACTTTCACTACAACGTGCAGCGTTACATGTAACGCAACGTGGGCAGTGTGAACAGCCCACTTGTTACATTGCTGTGCGTTGGGGGAGCGTTACAGGCTGCACTAACGTGCGCCTGTAACGTCCCTGTGTGGAAGCAGCCTAAAAGACTGGCAGCTGTAATTGCAGCAGGTGGTTCTACAAAGTGTTGACTCAGGGCTGAATAATTACGCACGCCCCACTTTGCAGTTATTTATTTGTAAAAAATGTTTGGAATTGTGTATGATTTTTCGTTCCACTTCTCACGCGTACACCACTTTGTATTGGTCTTTCACGTGGAATTCCTATAAAATTGATTAATGTTTGTGGCAGTATTATGACAAAATGTAGAAAGCGTCAAGGGGGCCGAATACTTTTCCAAATCACTGTAAATAATATATATTTTTCCAAGACAAACTAACTTTCATTGCTTTTTTTTTTCCTATGCATTTTAGTGTGTGTGTGTGTGTGGGGGGGGGGGGGGGGGAACAAAATTGAAAGCAAAAAAACTTTACCAATTCCAGTTTAGAAATAAAAATGCTACTGTAGAAAAAATAAAGTTTGGCTATTCTCCCAGAACTAAGATTGTTACAATTTATGGTGAGGATATTTCATTCTGAAATAATGCTAGTGTATTTTTTACTATGAACTAAGAAATTTAAAAGTGTTTTTCATGGTAAAAATCAATTTTATTGGCTCTGATCATATATTCCCTTTCACCAATTAATGGTGCAGCAGACAGTGCCAGAAGTCTGCACAGGAGCAAGCACAATCGTGCACTGATTGTGCTTTAGCTACAAGACTTATATGTACGCCCTCATGGCTTAGATGGAGTCACAGAGGACAGATATACTGTAGCTGAGGCTAAAATGGATAAAGGGAAATTACACCTTTGTTACAGAGACTCTAACAAAATGTTCAGCCTTATTCCTTCTATCCTATAAGTTCCTATACCCACTCTAATGTGGTCTGGATTACTGCAGCCTTTTTTAGTTGCAGTCTCTGTAATATATATAATCTTCTTTTCTTTGTCAAGCTTTGTCAACCCAGTGAGGAATGTGCTGCCTCTGCTGTGATAGGGAGAAGTTATGCATGCCCCCCTCTGCTCTCCTGTGTGCTAAGTGTATGAGTCACAGGCAAGGTCTCTGCTCATAACCAGCGCGTCTGCAACTCTCACAGAGCTGTGACCTTGAGAACAGCTGTGAGTGCAGAAAGATCAGTTCAAAGCCCAGGCCAGCAGCTAAGGCAGTGATGGCTAACCTTGGCACTCCAGCTGTGACAAAACTACAAATCCCTTCATACCTCTGCCTCCCCGAGTTATGCTTAGAGCTGTCAGAGTATTGCAATGGCTCAAGGGACTTGTAGTTCCACCACAGCTGGAGTGCCAAGGCAACACTGGGAGTAACATTCCAGCAGTCAAGTCAGGCTTGAGAGGAGCCACTGCGAACAGGCACTTGCTCTGATCATGCATATCCTGTTTGGCAACCATCTTCATTGTTTACAAAAACCATGAATAAAACAGTGATTTTATCACCAAGAAAACAGCCGGAGCAGCAAAAATGTCACAGGGGGATAGAAGACAACAAACAAGCTGGTACGTTTATTTATGTAAGATTTTCACAGTACATATTCTCTTTAAGTAATCTCTTCAAATTGGTTTTACACATTAGTATTTGCATGCATTTTCAATGCTCAAATTGTGTACGGGAAATCATGGAAGTGGTAAAACTGGGTGAATGCACTTCTATTATTGCAGAATGTAAATTACCAGCTCCAATTTGTATGAAGCATACATCTGGCACCAGTGTCATGCAATAACTGAAGCATCCAAACAGTGTATGTACCACGTGGATATTACTGATGGTCCATAAAGTAGTTTGCAGGCATAATTAGTTCAGGAAAGAAATATCTATAGACACTGTTAACACTTATTAGGTACAGTAAAATGTGGCGCGCACCTATGCAATATTATCTCTAGGAGTACTAGAGATGTCCACACCCGAGCAAAAGTGAGTCTGGGGAGTAAAATACTCAAGTACCACCATGGGGGGGGGGGATTAGTAGAACCCTATTTCAAACAGCACAATTAAATGTGTCCAAGACCAGATATTCAATGGCTAGGTACTGGGGTTGACATGCAAGTGATAACCAACATGTTTCACCATAAAGGCTTTATCAGGGTGCAACAGCAAACAAAACATACAACACTCACCAAAACCCCAGAAATATTAGATCTGCTCACAAGGCGGCTAACAGCTCTGACTTGAGCGTTAGATGCATACTAATGCATTTTAACCAATATTGCTGGAGTTTTGGTGGGTGTTGCATGTTTTGTTTGCTGTTAATGTGCCCTGATGAAACATGGTGGTCATTAACACTTTTGTATAACACTTGCACCTTGTTACCCTTACCAGTACCAAGCCATTAAGGATCTGGTCTTATGGACTCATTTTGGTGTGCTTTAGGGGAGAGAGTGCTCTGATTTTTGGGGATTATGACAGAATCTCCTTACATTTTTTAGGTGGCCTACCTTAAGTAATTTGCAGTAGGTAGTGTCCCATATACACTGGGCAGTGTATATATAGAAGACTTCTGTATATACAGGGGAGCGTCCTGTAGTGGTGTTGTACAGTGTGTAGGCTGAAGATGAAAATGGTGGTGGTGCCGCTCTCTGGAAGCCACTGTATAGTGGTGCAAGTATCTGTATAGACAAGGGGTGGGGGGAATGGGAGGAGAGAGAGGAGAGCGCACTCAGAAGGGTAGCAGTTGTCCCTGGCAAGGCTGCCGGGGAATGATCTCACCTTTAGGACTGACTAGCCCATATGGGTCTGTCAGCAGTCTAGCGTTGTCCCTCTTTATGCCGGGGACGCAGGCAGCAGTGGTGCTTTCAAACAGGATCGGTCACATCAGCTGATCTCCATAGATGGCCGCTCACTGGGTCTTGCTGGATGTAGTTCCTGGAAGGTGCAGTGCGTGCAGAAAGGATACACGGCAAAGTCCGTGTTTGGTTGAAAAAAAATAATAAAATGTTTATTACGCAACGTGTTTCTGAAGAGAAACTTTCTCCTCCCTTTTTTTGTTTTTGTTTTTGTTTTCGCCTGAAGAGAGGAGAAAGCTTCTCTCCAGAAACGCATTGCGTAATAAACATTTTATTATTTTTTCAACCAAACACGGACTTTGCCGTGTATCCTTTTTCTGCACAGACTGCACCTTCCAGGAACCTTCAGCAGCACACTCTATCCCCACACATAGTGGGAGTTCAGAGTGCAGCTAACAAACTTGCACACATAGCCTCCCGGGCACTACATCCAGCAAGACCCAGTGAGCGGCCATCTATAGAGATCAGCTGATGTGACCGAACCTGTTAAAGCACCACTGCTGCCTGCGTCCCCGGCATAAAGAGGGATAATGCTAGACTGCTGACAGACCCATATGGGTTAGTCAGTCAGTCCGTCCTAAAGGTGAGATCATTCCCTGGCAGGCTTGCCAGGGGACAACTGCTACCCTTCTGAGTGCGCTCTCCTCCCATTCCCCCCACCCCTTGTCTATACAGATACCTTAAGTAATTGACTCCCCTGACACACTTTTGCTTGGATGTGGGTACCCTAGAAACACTTCACTACAATTGTAGGATAGGGTATGGAAAACAAACACTGGGACTGTAACCAGACCCTGAACATCCCTTCCTCAACGCTACTATTGTACCTAAAATACAACTTTTATTAATGCATTAAAATAGTACAACGGGCCATACCACCAATAGACCAAGTGTGGGAAATGACAGTTTAAACATAAGGACTACAGTGCTGCCCATAATTATTCATAACTCTGGCAAATTTAGACTTAATGTTACTTTTATTCAGCCATCAAGTAATTTTTTTGATGAGAAATGACAGGTGTCTCCCAAAAGATATTATGTACAAGAGTCATTATTTGGAGGGGGGGAGGGAGGAGAGAGACATTTGTCAGCTTTTATTTACATTTGAGCAAAAAGTGTACAGTCCAAAATTGGACTGTCACAGTCTGGGAAAATCCAAAGTTCTACACCATTCCAAATTCCAGAGAATTTGGTGTGCATCAAACCAAATTATACCTGACAAATCTGGCCTAATTGGCTTCTCATGAGGCATTGCTCATGCAAATATGCATTTGCTTTCACATGACAAATTATGCAGGGTCAAAAACCAATACTGCAAAGCAGTTGCCCTGCAGGAATTAGCTCCTGGATAGTGCTAATGTAGCATGAACTAATCCCTGCAAGGCAACCGCTTTGCGGTATTCGTTTTAGACCCTGCACATTTTGGAATGCGAAAGTAAATGCATATTTGCATGAGCAATGTCTTGTGATTAGTCAATAGGCCAAATTTGCAAAGCCAGATTTATCAGGTTCTGCTTAGTTGATGCAGTCATTTTCTTTGTTGTAATCAGTATACCTTTCCAAATAATCCATGCTGTTCTAAAGCATCCGAAATATCCTGATTAATTGGGAACAGCTGTTTTAATCAACTCAACAGGTGAAAAACCACAGTTCTCTGCAGTCGGTTTGTGGACAGTCATGGCTAAGACAAAGGAGTGTAGTGAGGACCTGCGGCAGCGCATTGTGGCTGCTCACAAGTCAGGAAAAGGCTACAAGACCATTTCTAAATGTTTTCAAGTTCCAGTGGCTACAGTGCAAAGTATTATTTAAAAAATACAAGATGTTCCGCACTGTGGAAAATCTCAGAACATGGTCAGAAGCCAAAAGTGACACCTGTGCTGGCCAGGAGGATAGTGAGAGAGGTGAAAAAGAATCCAAGTATCACCACCAAGGCCATCCTGGTGAATCTGGGCTGGTGGCATGTCTCAAGGTAGACAATCCAACGGACACTGCACAATGCTGGGTTCCACGAATGCAGACCAAGGAGGTTGCCACTTCTCCACACGAAAGCTCGCTTGGCCTTTGCAAATGCTCATCTAGACAAAGAAGAAGACTTCTCGTCTTCTGGTCAGATGAAACAAAAATTTAATTGTTTGGTTAAAATGATGTTTCTTTCATTCGGTGTAAAAAAGAAGCGTTCAACCCAAAGAGCAGCATCCCCACTGTCAAACATGGTAGTGGGAACCTAATGCTTTGGGGGGGGGGAGGGGTTGCAGCCAATGGACCAGGGAAACTAATCACATTAAACGGCTCCATGAAAAAAGAGCAATACATGAGGATTCTCAATGACATCATCAGGCAGTCTGTAGAGAAACTTTGGGCACCGGTGGACATTTCAACATGACAATGACCCAAAACGCGCAGCAAAAGTGGTGAAGAAATGGTTAGCAGACAACAACATTAACATTTTGGAGTGGCCCAGTCAGAGTCCAGACTTAAATCCAATTAAGAATCTGTGCAGGGAGCTAAAGATCAGGATGATGGCAAGAAGACCCTCCAACCTGAAAGATTTGGAGCTCATTGCTAAAGATGAATGGGCAAAAATACCTGTGGAGACAAGCTGGTCTGCAATTATAGGAAGCCTTTGATTGCTGTAATAGCCATTAACCTCTTGAGGACTGCTGTGCTAAACCCCCCTAATGACCAGGCCATTGTTAGTAAAATGTGCCACTGCAGCTTTAAGGCAAAGCTGCAGGGCCGCACAACACAGCACACAAGTGATTCCCCCCCCCCCTTTTCTCCCCCACCAACAGAGCTCTCTGTTGGTGGGGTCTGATCGCTCCCCCATGTTAATTTTTTTATTAATAAATATTATTGTTAGTGTTTTTTAAGTAAAAAAACGCTGTTTCTTTAAAGAGACACTGAAGCGAAAAAAAAATTATGATATTATGATTTGTATGTGTAGTACAGCTAAGAAAAAAAACATTAAGATCAGATACATCAGTCTAATTGTTTCCAGTACAGGAAGAGCTAAGGGCCCTTTTCCACCAGCACGTTTGCGCTGGCTGAATCGCAAAGTTGCAAACCGCTAGCAATTTTACAATCGCTACGGTTTGCTTTTTAACATAGAAATCGCGGTAGGTCATTTCCACTACCGCGATTCATTTTTTACCCGAACGCGAACGCGCGGCGGAGCGATATTTGCCACGATTTTGCTATGCAGTGCATAGCATAGCAAAATTGCGGCCGCAAAACGTCGGGGAATCGCCGGTTTTGCGATTCAGCAATCGCTAGCGTTCAGCGTGAACGCTAGCGACTGCAGGTGGAAAAGGGCCCTAAGAAACTCCAGTTGTTATCTCTATGCAAAAAAGCCATTAATCTCTACGACTAAGTTAGTCGTGGCGAGGGCTGTTATCTGACTTTTATTATCTCAACTGTAAGTGAACTGTTTTCTTTTTATCTGCTAGAGGAGAAGTCATTACTTCACAGACTGCTCTGAAAGACTCATTTTGAAAGCTTAGTGTTGTGTAATCTGCACATATTAGAGAATGATGCAATGTTAGAAAAAACACTATATACCTGAAAATAAAAGTATGAGAATATTTTCTTTGCTGCTAATCTTCTAGTAATTATGCATAGTACACAACCAATTCATTATATCATATTTTTTTTTTTCGGTTCAGTGTCTCCTTAAAGGTCTTCCCTCCCTCCCCACAGCCAGCCAATTACGGTGATCGGCTGTCATAGGCTTCTGCCTATGAGAGCCGATCGCTCTCTTGTCCCCCAGGGGGACAGCCGTGTGACACGATTGTCCCCAGTACAGTGCTGCTGCCGATTGCAGCGCTGTACACGTAAATAGACGGCGATCACGCCATCTAACAATCTCCCGAGCGGCAACAGCCGCTCGGAGACTGAAGGCAGGGCGGAGCTCCGCCCCCCAAGCAGGAGATGCGCGATCTCCTGCATTAGCTGGCCCCAGGACTTTACACCAATCGGCATTAGGTGGTCCTGGGGCTGTGCCCATCGGCATGACGCGGTCGGCAACAGGTTAAAACGGTATAAAACCCTAACTTAATATTCAATAAAAATATTCCTACTTTTTATGTGCCATACGGTTTATCATATTTGCTTTTGTGCATAAGTATTATTTAGAAATTGCAAGTTCCCAAAGTACATTTTTTTTTTGCTCTGCGAGCTGCCTTTGCATTTTATACATAACTGGTTTTATATTTTTATTGATTATTGAGAAGGGTATGAATAATTTTGAACTGGACATTTTTTGCTTAAATGTAAATAAAAGCTGAGAATTTGTGTCTGTGTGTGTGTGGACACATACACACCAAGGGATGAGCAGCACAAACCAAATTTTATGCAAAGCATGCATGCAGCACTGGAGATCCCCAGACTCCATAAGAAATATATAAATATAGATATGTAAATAAAGAACCGAGAGCCCAATATAGTGTAGTATGTCAAGGCAATTGATCAAATGGAATGAGTATAGAGTAATACTCACAAACCAGGATTACCTCCAGGCAACCACTGTATAAGCAGGTGAGATTGTCCTGTCCCCACTCAAGAATAAGAAGTCGCTCTCGGTAGACATGAAGGAAGAGAGGTATCCCCCTCCACCAAGGGTGGATATTAAACGTATTGTAAAAGAGAACAGAGGCGCCAAAAGGATAAAATCAATAATTAAAATATTTAAAAAATTGCTTAGGAGGCAGTGGTGGACTTACCTCCTACAAGCAGACACAACAAGCTGTGTATTCAAGACGAGGTACATTTATTGGTACACTCCAGGGGTTAATCGAATCGTGTTTCGCAGGCCTAAACCCGCTTCTTCAGGCAATAAAGGATAGGAGCACACGACTAGGGACAAAAAGCACATAATGGTGTATATCCGGACGCAAGAACATGTATACATATCTAGTTTTATGAATAGGGTGTAAAAGAATTGTATATTCAAGTTGTATAATTACGTGCCAGACAGGTGCTGTAAATATATATATGTGTGTATATACAGTGGGTTGCAAAAGTATTTAGCCCCCTTGAAGTTTTCCACATTTTGTCATATTACTGCCACAAACATGAATCAATTTTATTGGAATTCCACATGAAAGACTAACACTAAGTGGTGTACACATGAGAAGTGGAACGAAAAGCATACATGATTCCAAACATTTTTTACAAATAAATAACTGCAAAGTGGTGTGTGCATAATTATTCGGCCCCCTTTGATCTGAGTACAGTCAGTTGCCTATAGACATTTCCTGATGAGTGCTAATGACTAACTAGAGTGCACCTGTGTGTAATCTAATGTCAGTACAAATACAGCTGCTCTGTGAGGGCCTCAGAGGTTGTCTAAGTGAATATTGGGAGCAACAACACCGTGAAGTCCAAAGAACACACAAGACAGGTCAGGAATCAAGTTATTGAGAAATTTAAAGCAGGCATAGGCTACAAAAAGATTTCCAAAGCCTTGAACATCCCACGGAGCACTGTTCAAGCGATCATTCAGAAATGGAAGGAGTATGGCACAACTGTAAACCTACCAAGACAAGGCAGTCCACCTAAACTCACAGGCCGAACAAGGAGAGCGCTGATCAGAAATGCAGTCAAGAGGCCCATGGTGACTCTGGACGAGCTGCAGAGATCTACAGCTCAGGTGGGAGACTGTCCATAGGACAACTATTAGTCATGCACTGTACAAAGTTGGCCCTTATGGAAGAGTGGCAAGAAGAAAGGCATTGTTAACAGAAAGCATAAGAAGTCCCGTTTGCAGTTTGCCACAAGCCATGTGGGGGACACAGCAACCATGTGGAAGAAGGTGCTCTGGTCAGATGAGACCAAAATGGAACTTTTTGGCCAAAATGCAAAACGCTATGTGTGGCGGAAAACTAACACTGCACATCACTCTGAACACACCATCCCCACTGTCAAATATGGTGGTTGCAGCATCATGCTCGGGGGGGGGTGCCAGACGCGTATCTGGAGCCGTGCAGATGGGGCTCCTGCTATAGGCGCCCTTGTGACTCACCTCCCAGGGGGCGCATCAATCAGCAAATCACCCCTCCCTCCCAACCAAACCTGTGGCCGTATAGTACATTCCTAAGAGGGAGAGGACTCTGTCCCGTCCTCCTCCCTCCTGCCAGCTACTGTCCTAGCCCCAGCAACGCTGCTCACAACCCTCTCCTGATTGGTCTCATGCCTGTGCTGCTGGGGCTTATGGGGCTGGAAGAGGAGAGGAATATGTGTGTGTGTGTGTGTGTAGCAGCCAGCCACGAGGTGACACACGACACAGAGCAGAATGGATGGAGTGAGTGGACACACTGCAGAGGACTGCAGGCAGGGAGAGAGATCATCACGCTGGTCAGTGCTCTTAAGGCCCATACTCACGGGGGACGGCCGTCGCCGCAACCGCGTGGCACGCGCGTGTTGCGGCGACAGTTCCCCCGTGTGTATGATGCGCGCCCCGAACCGCCGCCCGTCGGAGCTGTCGCCAGGCGATTGACCTGTTCAATCGCCGGCTACAGTCGTCGCCGCAACCTCGCCGGAACTGTCGCTAGCCCCGCATGTGTATGCGGGCTAGCGACAGCTACCCACACACACCACACGGAGCTTCCGGCGGGGGGGAGGAAACTCGGCGACAGCTTACGCCGCATCGCTAATCCCTCTGCTGCCGTGTGGATGCAGAGGGATTTGGCGACGAGCTGTCGCCGACCTGTCGCGCACACGCTCCCGTGTGCGGCGACAGCTACAATTGTACCCCCGTGGGTACTTAGCTTTAGGATGATCTCCTGCAGCGGCGTTTATAAAAGCAAAGGAACTGTGAATTTTCTCACCAGCATCTGTGCACTGTGAGCCTCAGGAGAGCTGCTATATCAGCATTGTCAGATTTACAGTCTACACTGCCCACATTGCTCTCAGCAGACTCACTCTACACAGCAGCAGGTCAGAAGACTCACAGGTCCTTTCCTTTTATCAGCCCTGCTGCAGGAGATCATTCTGATAAGAGCACTGACCAGCAATGACTAGATAAGGAAACAGATGCTGGCGTAGGAGGAGGGTACTGAACATTCTAATGCTGAATACACACTTGCGATTTCCTGATCGATCGACTATTTCCGACATGTTCAATCGGGTTTCAATCGATACAGCTGTCGATTTTGTATGTTTAACATGCAAAATCGACTGCTGTATTGATTGAAACCCAATCGAACATGTCGGAAATAATCGATCAATCCCACGGATCGAGTGGGAAATCGCAACGTGTGTACCCAGTATTAGGTCAACTCACTGTCTTCACTCACTGCTCTTCAGTCCAAGTCTCAGGGTGAATATTCACCAGCACAACATAGGAAGATGTATCCAGCGAAGTCCCCAAATGACAAGCGTTCCCCAATCCACCTTCCTGCGGGCAATGTTACACAAGCAACGTTACACTGCGGGCAATGTTACACAAGCAACGTTACAAAGTCAAGCGCTTGCGGCTTTTGCAGTCGTCAGGGATCTTAAAGAGACACTATAACTTGAAAAAAATCCCTCTGGGGATACTTACCTCCAGAGGGGGAAGCCTCTGGATCCTAATGAGGATTCCCCCGTCCTCCTGTGTTCCAGCGCTGGCTTTCCTGAAACCACTACCGACAGCCTGTGGCGGTTGTGGCGCAAGCGTAGTAGCGCCTGCAATATGTACCTTTCCCTGCTCCAGTGCAGATGCAGTAGTGGCTTTCTAGATGAAAAAAGCCAAGCCCAAGCAGGGCTAATCTACTGGGCAGGCAACGGGGGGGATGGGGGGGGGGGGTCGCAACTTCAGTGTTTGCCATAGGCGCTATTTTACTCAGATACGCCCCTGGGGGGTGCAACTCTTCAGCAGGGGCAGGGAAGCTGGTCATAGTTGATGGGAAGATGGATAAGGCAATGAAAAATCATGAGGGTGCACACCTATAAATCAGCATATATAGTCTTAATAAAAACTCGGGTGCTGTGTATAAAAAGATAGCCAATAAATATGTAAAAAAACACGCACACCATGCGATTACCAATGCAAAAGAGATATATTATATACAAATAGACCAACAAGTTCAGTCACAAACATGTAAACAAATTGTTATTGTGCAATAGTGAACAAAACATCAGCATCATCTCTAGGTTCAGCTAAAGTGGCAATGTACATATATAGCGTGCATGAATGCACAGCCAGTAGCAGAAGAAATATAGTGGCTGCTGTAACTACAACAAGATGTGCCGGCTACCAACATGTAAAAAGTTACATCAAAATATGAACAAAGCTGACATAGAGTCCAACATGGACTGAGAGACAGAGTAAGAGCTGGGCACAAACACCGCTGCATTACCCAGACGCGGCGTTTCGGAATGTCCTTTCTCAATGGGATAAGCAGAGGAGGCAACCGGAGCAATGAGGCAAAGCGTGAATTCCTGGAGTTTGAAGACGCTGCCAGCTGATTAAATACCGCACTATGCGGAAAGAGGAAATGAGCCATCACACCGGGGCCGGCCCAGCAGAGTAGTGACGTCACGCGTCGTGCGTCGCCGCGTCACCACCCTGCGCGTTCAGACACCGCCCACCTCCAAAGCGATGGCTGGCATAAGTGGGGAGTATAACTACTCCATCCACAAGATGGCCACCGCGCTACGTATGGGGATGGGAGGGACAAACTTATAACCAATGGGGAGAGAAGAAACACGGCAGCACAGCAGCAACAGCAGGCAAATCCCCAAGATAGCGATTATGGTGTGATGTTGAGTAGACGGTGTGAGGGCTCCAAAACTGCAATTATAAACAAACAAAGACATATATAAGTATATAACATATATACACAATATACAGATCCAGAACATAATAAATACATAAATAGGCACTGGAATGCCAAAACTAGACACAATATATAAATCAATAGGGCAGTGTAAATGCCCCTAGTGGACAACCTGATACAGCAGTCCAATTCAGAGAAAGCAACTCAGCATAGCTTCCTCATTAAGACCACGGGGATGTACAGAATCCAGCTTATACATCCAAAACAGTTCTCTCTGTAGCAATTTTCTCGCAAAATCACCCCCCTCGAATTGCACAAACTAACCAGCAAGGTCATGGTGACCCAGAACTTATTGGAGTGTGTAAGGGACTACAATGGTCCTAAAAGCCCCCTTACTAAGATGTTAAGAAAAACAAAAGTTTGCTTTCCTAAAACAGAAAGAATTTGCGATAATTCAGGTTGGAGTGAGCTTGAGATGTCTCCCAGAGCAACACTGCTGAATATATGCAAATTAACCATTGTACCGTTAGAAGCTAAACACACCTCCAGAACCGCTGGAATGCAATGATGTGTCAGCTTGTTAATTTGTACAGAGCCATAATAATCCAACATGCATACAGACTGTTTCGGATTGTTTGATCCTCATCAGTGCATGGCATGGATTAATTTGGCTCTATGGAGTAGGGCTTGTGAATCCGAGAGGCACAGACTAACCAGCAAGCTCATGGTGACCCAGAACTCATTGGAGTGTGTAAGGGACTACAATGGTCGCAGATAGGAGGCTCCCCAAAGGTGTCTCTCAAGCCAGGGTCACTGCTCAGGATATGCCAATGTCCACGGACTATATTAGCAGCCTGTTGGGATAAAGAGGAAAATGTGAGCACCATGGGAATACGGGAGGAATCAGTACTAGGCCTAAAAGTCAAAAGTTCATCCCTATTCAGTCTCGATGCTCTATCCAGAGCATCCCTCAAGATCTCTTCACTATATCCCCTCTTCCTGAAATTGTTATACATATTACCAGCTTCTGCAAAGAAAACACTGTCATCAGATGAAATACAGCGAATGCGTACAAATTGGCTGTATGGTAAGCCACGTTTGAGTCTAGTGGGATGAAAACTATCTGCAGATAAGTACGTATTATGGTCAGTAGGTTTTCTGAATGGACTGGTCTGTAAAAAGTGGTCTTTCAGACTCTACGTTACATCCAGGAAGTGGATTTCAGATGGATGATATTCAAGGGTGAACTTAATAGTGGGTACTGCTTTATCCAAGTCCTCCTTAAACCGCAACAGGTCGGTCTCGTTCCCTTGCCAGATAAAAAAGATACCACAGTATGACGGTATACGGTATTAAACAATTATTTGGACCTGGGCCCCACCCCCTTACATTAAATAATGTGCCCCCACCCGCCAGTAATAGGTGGCTGCAGCATAGGTAGCCAGGGATAGGTGTAGCCAGTGATAGGTGGCCGCAGCATAGGTAGCCAGGGATAGGTTTAGCCAGTGGTAGGTGGCCGCAGCATAGGTAGCCAGTGATAGGTGGTGCAGCATAGGGAGCCAGGGATAGGTGTAGCCAGTGATAGGTGGTGCAGCATAGGCAGCCAGGGATAGGTGTAGCCAGTGGTAGGTGGTGCAGCATAGGAGCCAGGGATAGGTGTTGCCAGTGGTAGGTGGCCGCAGCATAGGTAGCCAGGGATAGGTGTAGCAGCATAGGTAGCCAGGGATAGGTGTAGCCAGTGGTAGGTGGTGCAGCATAGGCAGCCAGGAATAGGTGTAGCCAGTGGTAGGTGGCTGCAGCATAGGTAGCCAGGGATAGGTGTAGCCAGTGGTAGGTGGTGCAGCATAGGCAGCCAGGGATAGGTGTAGCCAGTGGTAGGTGGCCGCAGCATAGGTAGCCAGTGGTAGGTGGTGAAGCATAGGTAGCCAGGGATAGGTGTAGCCAGTGGTAGGTGGTGCAGCATAGGCAGCCAGGGATAGGTGTAGCCAGTGGTAGGTGGCCGCAGCATAGGTAGCCAGGGATAGGTGTAGCAGCATAGGTAGCCATGGATAGGTGTAGCCAGTGCTAGGTGGTGCAGCATAGGCAGCCAGGGATAGGTGTAGCCAGGGATAGGTGGCCACAGCATAGGGATAGGTGTAGCTAGAATTAGGTGGAGAGGGAGACAAATACTCACTTGTCAGCAGCCAAGTCCTCAGTCCTAAGTGCTTAATTCACTTAGAATGCAGAGACGCTGGGCAGGAACGAGCGTCATTGACGCCAGCCTAGGACTCAGAAGTGCTCTGCATAGTACGCCGCTGGTGGGAGCCCGGGAGGCAGTCTGTACGTTCCAGCAGCCGCGTCCTCACTGGACGCGCGTCATATCCGGCGCCTGAGAGCCGACTCGGTGAGTGGTGACGGGCGGTAAATGCGGAAGTGGAAAAACCGGTATTTTGACAATGTGCATGGTATGATAACTATGCACATTGAAACCGCGATATATCGCGATACCGGTATATCGTGACAACCCTATTCGAGTCAGAACAATACGAAGCAGTTCAAGCAGGAAATGCATCATAGGCGGTGTGAATAACATGGTGCTCAAGACTTGTTCTATAACTCTCATCCTCCACTCATGTGGGATAGAGGTATATAAACTTGAGACGTCCATTGTGCAAAGCAGACCAGCCCATTTTCTGAATGGGCTGGTCTGTAAAAAGTGGTCTTTCAGACTCACCGTTACATCCAGGAAGTGGATTTTAGATGGATGATATTCAAGGGTGAACTTAACCTCCTTAGCGGTAACCCCGTGTGTGACGCTGGGCCGATTTACCTAATTTTTTTTTTTTGCTGGACGCAGCTAGCACTTTGCTAGCTGCGCCAGCACACTGATCGCCGCCGGCCTGCGCCCGATCGCCGCTATCCGTTGCGGCGCGCCCCCCCCCCTAGACCCCGTGCGCTGCCTAGCCAATCAGTGCCAGGCAGCGCCGAGGGGTGGATCGGGAGACGTTGGGCTTAAGTGGTTAAATAATGTGCCCCCACCGCCAGTAATAGGTGGCTGCAGCATAGGTAGCCAGGGTTAGGTGTAGCCAGTAAAAGGTGGCCGCAGCATAGGTAGCCAGGGATAGGTGTAGCCAGTGGTAGGTGGTGCAGCATAGGCAGCCAGGGATAGGTGTAGCCAGTGGTAGGTGGCCGCAGCATAGGTAGCCAGGGATAGGTGTAGCAGCATAGGTAGCCATGGATAGGTGTAGCCAGTGCTAGGTGGTGCAGCATAGGCAGCCAGGGATTGGTGTAGCCAGTGGTAGGTGGTTACACGGGCGTCTAAACTGGCGTCTCTTGCCACGCCTAGTCTTCTTCCCCGGCCTCTTCTGTTTGGGCCTAAAAAAAAAAGCACCTGAAGCAGAAGAGCCCTCAGCTGAACTATTGTCAGAACTCTGATTGGAGCCAGTAATTGGTTGGGGCTGGTCTCTAGGTCCTCTGCCAAATCGTCTATTGTCACGCCACATATAGACACGATCTTCCTGATAATCAATGGTGTCCCAACGGTATTTGTATTTGGATGGAGCCAAATACAGGGCAAACTTGGAAGAAAACCTCTTGGAGACTGCAAAAGACTTGAGACTGGGGCAGAGGTTCACCTTCCAGCAGGACAATGACCCTAAACATAAAACCAGGGCAACAATGGAATGGTTTAAGACAAAACATGTATGTGTTAGAATGGCCCAGTCAAAGTCCAGATCTAAATCCAAGCGAGAATCTGTGGCAAGATCTGAAAACTGCTGTTCACAAACCCTGTCCATCTAATCTGACTGAGCTGGAGCTGTTTTGCAAAGAAGAATGGGCAAGGATTTCAGTCTCTAGATGTGCAAAGCTGGTAGAGACATACCCTAAAATACTGGCAGCTGTAATTGCAGCAAAAAGGTGGTTCTGCAAAGTATTGACTCAGGGGGCCAAATAATTACACACACCCCACTTTGCAGTTATTTGTAAAAAAAGGTTTGGAATGATGTACAATTTTCAATCCACTTCTCACATGTATACCACTTTGTATTGGTCTTTCACGTGGAATTCCAATAAAATTGATGCAAGTTTGTAGCAGTAATGTGACAAAATGTGGAAAACTTCAAGGGAGCCGAATACTTTTGCAACCCACTGTATACACACACACATACATCGATATCATTTGTTCGTCGTACTGCATGATCGTTTGGTAAAGTTCTTTACCAGATTGTCGGCAGACCAATCGTTAAGCTGCTGCTAGTAATGATCACAGTCGCAAGTGTGTACGTAGCATTGGTCCTTTCCCACAATTGGGCTATTGGTGGTGGTTGTATGGCCATTTTAATGCATTAATAAAAGTTATATTTTAGGTACTGTAGTACCAGAGAGGAAGGGTTGTTTAGGGTCTGGTTACAGTCACAGTGTTTGATGTGGGTACCCTAACCAGCATCTCTTGTACACCTAGAGATGATTACTACATTTCCACATTTTATTATACCCAATTAAATAGTTAAAAAAGACAAAAAAAGCACCTGTTAGTCTTACCGGTAACAGTGTTTCTGTACAGCAGCTGGGATACCCTCTGAGTGATGGCTCCGCCCATCCTCTGGGGAAACACAAAAAAGAAAGTATAAAAAGCTCCCGCCCCCCTCCAACCTCAGTGTATAAAAAGTAAAAGACCGAAACACCGGGAGAAGAGGAGCGAAGCACCTCCTAGTGACCCACTCATGACAGAAGACAGGTATAAGGAAGTGCGACAGGCAAAGGGAGGGTAGTAGACGGTATCCCAGCTGCTGTACAGAAACACCGTTATCGGTAAGACTAACAGGTGCTTTCTCAAGTCCATCAGCTGGGATACCCTCTGAGTGATAAACAAGTAACACACCCACCTAGGGAGGGACTACTGCCTGTAGCACCTTTCTGCCAAATCCTGTTGCGATAATACATCCACTCTGTAGTGCTTGATAAAAGTGGAAGGACTCGCCCAGGTAGCCGCTTGACATATCTGTTGAATCGAGGCCCCAGCTCTCTCTGCCCAAGATGTTGACAAGGATCGTGTAGAATGAGCCTTGATGCTTGATGGTGGAGTGGAGTCTGAGACCTTATATGCTAGAGAAATACTTTCACAAACCCATCTCGCTAAAGTCTGTCTAGATGCCTGCTGACCCTTATTTTTCCCCGAAAAAAGAATAAATAAATGAGAAGACTTCCTAAATTCTCTTGTCCTCTCTAAATATGTCAGGATTGCTCTCCTAACATCTAAGGAATGAAATTCAGCTTCTTTCGCACAGGAAGGATTGCTGCAAAAAGAAGGTAAAACAATATTCTGGGTACGATGAAAATCCGAAGACACCTTAGGTAAGTAATTGGGATCTAAACGTAAAACAACCTTGTCTGGAAAAATGGTAAGAAAAGGGTCTTTAATTGAGAGAGCCTGAAGATCCCCTAGGCGTCTGGCCGACGTAATCGCCACCAAGAAGGCGACTTTCAAGGTAAGAAATTTAAGTTAAATTTCTTCCATAGGTTCAAAAGGAGTCCTGGTTAAAACATTCAAAACTAAGGATAAATCCCACTGCGGCAAAACTTTTTGCCTTACAGGGGTGGATTTCTGGACTGCGCGAAAAAAATCCTTCAACAATCTTTCCTGTGCCAAAGGTCTGTCCAGTAATATTGACAAGGCTGAGCACTGAACTTTTAAAGTGTTTAAGGCCAACCCTTTTTCTAGACCCTCTTGTAAAAAATCTAGAATTACTCCAATCTCATTCTGATTTCTGTTATTGGAGGAACACCAAGACAAATAAACTTTCCAAGTCTTCCTATAAATCTTATGGGTAACTGGCTTCCTGCATTTGAGAAGTGTTTCAATCACTTTCTCCGATACACCCTTATTTAACATCACCCTCTCAGGGTCCAGGCTGAGAGCTTGAATAGCTCCGGTCTGGGATGCAACAATGGACCCTGCTTCAATAGATCTGGCATGACTGGTAGTCTCAGGGGTGGTTGAACCGAAAGACTGAGAAGAGTGGAGAACCATACTCGCTTGGGCCAGGCCGGGGCTATCAAAATTAGATTTGCCTTCTCTTTCTGCAATTTCTCCAACACTTGTGGAAGCAACCTGAGAGGAGGAAAAGCATAAGCTAGGCTGAATGTCCAAGGGATTGATAGGGCATCCAACCCCAGAGAATTTGGACAATCGTGGATCGAGAAGAATTGCGGAAGCTTTGCGTTTTTTGGGGAGGCGAAGAGGTCTATCTCCGGCTTCCCTAACCTTTCCGTGACCCAGAGAAACATTTCTGGATTCAATTCCCATTCTGCATGATCCACTTCGTGGTGGCTTAAATAGTCCGCCTCCAGGTTCAAAATGCCCTTGACATGGACCGCTTCTAATGACAAGAGATTTTCCTCTGCCCAAACCAGAATTTCTGCCGTCAGCTGCCCCAGAATCCTCGATCTGGTTCCCCCTTGCTTGTTGATATACGCTATTACTGATACATTGTCCGAAAAAATGAGAACATGTCTGGCTAGGATCATGTTCTGGAAGGCTAAAATCGCCTCCTTTACTGCCTGCAGTTCTCTGAAATTTGATGATTTCTTGGCTATTGGTCTGAACCATCTCCCTTGCGCATGATGTCCCATTGCTGTGGCCCCCCATCCCCAGGCACTGGCATCTGTATGAATTCTTACCGGATCTGATTGTCTCCAGATCCTCCCTTGCATTAAATGTGTGGTTTGCAACCACCAGTGAAGACCTTGTTTCACATATGCTGGAACTTGTACTGACTGAACTAACATTAGTTGCGACTTGTCCCACGTCTTCAACAACCAATTTTGAATAGCACGACTGTGGGCCTGGGCTCAAGGAACCGCTGGAATGGAAGCCGTCAACAGACCCAACACCTTCATTATCTGTCTGATTTCCATCTCTTGAAGCAATAACAACTCTCTTATTGCCTCCTGCAATTTCTCTATCTTCTCTGTAGTGAGACAAATCCTTTCTCCCACTGAGTCTATCACATACCTCAGAAAAACAATGGACTGGGTTGGATTTAGATTCGATTTTTGATAATTCAGAATCCACCCCAAACGTGATAGAATCTGAATCACCAAGTCTCTGTGTATTCTGACCTTCTCCTCTGAATTGACAAAGATGAGAAGGTCGTCTAGGTAAGGAACAATCATTATCCCCTGTTGTCTTATCACCTTCATGACCTCCGATAACACTTTCGTGAATATTCGGGGGGCCGAGGCAATCCCGAACGGTAGGGCCTGGAATTGAAAGTGGTAGGTTTGCCTCTCTATTCGTACCGCAAATCTCAGGAATTTTTGGTGGGAATCTGCAATCGGAATATGCAGATTATCGTCCTGTAGGTCTATCGACACAAAGAATTCCCCTCCTTGTAGAAGAGACCTTACAGAGTATATGTTTTCCATCCTGAATCTTTTGTATACCAGAAACGGATTCAGGGACTTTAGATTCAGTATAAACCTGAATTCTCCGTTTGCTTTGGGAACTAGAAACACATGAGAGTAATATCCTTTTAGCTCCTGAATTCGAGGAACTGAAACAATTACTCTTTTTGCAATTAACTTGTTTGTTTATGAATACCCTGGGAGGAGGTCGAACAGAAAATTGGGGACAATATCCCTCTCTTATAATTTTCAAAATGAACGGATCTGGTTCGATTGCTTCCCACTCTGACTGAAAATAATGAAGCCTTCCTCCCACGGGCAAAAAGTCATTTGTTGTCTTTGGGGGATTTGGTTTTGCAAGCGCAAACCCTCCCCTACCTTTACCCCCAGAAAAGGACCATTTCCTTTGCTGAGGCTGATTTTTTGGCTGTTCCACTATCGTTTTTTTGAAAAGACCCTGAGGCCTATTTTTAAAACTTTTCCGCTTGGTCGGAAATTGTTTGCCTTTCTCTGCAGATCTAGAAAGAACCTCATCTAATTCTTTCCCAAATAAAAGTTCACCTGAAAAGGGAATGGCACATAACTTGTTTTTGGAGGTTAAATCACCTTCAAGTTTTTAGCCATAAGGCTCTTCTGGCTGCGTTAATAAGTGCCGTAGTTCGAGCTGAAATACGAACTATTTCCACTAATGCATCCGCCAGAAAAGCTACCGATTTAAGGACTACTGGCAGGGACTTCACATAATCATTTAAGTCTGAACCTGATTTAATATGGGTTAGTAAATTATCCATCCATACCCTTAAATTGCGAGAAATACAAGTAGCCGAAACACCTGGTAAAAAGGCGAAAGACGCCGATTCCCAAGCTTTTTTAAGTAAGAGATCTATCTTTTTATCCATAGTGTCCTTCAGGACCCCCGCATCTTCAAAAGATAGATCTGAACCCTTGGAGTACTTTGATAAGGCTGCATCCAATTTCGGACACTTAATAAATTGATTGATATCAGACTCCGAAAAGGGAAACTTCCTTTTTGCTGCTTTTGGAATAAAAAGTTTCCTCTCTGGTTCTTTCCATTGTGATTCAATAATTTCTTTGATTGACTGATGGAACGGAAAAACCCGACCTGACTGATGGGCAAGACCCGAATAAACTAGATCCTGAGCTGACAACTCCTTTGGTGTCTCAGGAATCTGCTCCGTGGCGTAAACAGCCTTTAATAATTCATTAATATCGTCTGTACTACACAAAAATCTAGACGCCCTTTTTGTGTCATCCTCTGAGTCTTCCCCTGAAAAAATATTTTCACCCTCCTCTATCTCTGAAACATATTCCCTGCCTTCCAACTCTTCCTCCTCCTCTTCTCCTAGCCCGGGAATTAACGGAAAAGGTACTGGCGGTAGGTCAGGAGCAGGTGCAACTGGAACTGGGGGGATTGTTGGAATAGGGGCAGGTGAAGCAGTGTCTGCCGCAGAAGAAGGCCCTTGAACAGCTACAGTGGCCGAAGTAGAGGGTAAAATAGACTCTTTAAATTTTTCTAAAGTATCATTCATATCTTTAACTGATATCATAATGTTCTTAAAAATAGAGGATGACTCAGAAGCAATCACTGCATCTATACATGCCTGACAAAGTTTTTGCATAGCTAGAAGACAGTTTAGTGAAACATTGGCAACATTTTTTAGACCTCTGTCGCCCTGCTGAACCTGTACTAGGTCCAGACTCCACTCTAGCCTGAAAAAAATAACACAGGATAGAGGACTGATTAGGATAAACATAATCATGCATCCCTCAGAAGAACTCAGGGATCAACGACCCCCACCCTCAGCGTGTGCGTGACTTGCGGCTCCGCTGGATGAGGAAGATGCCGTGGATGCATTCAGGGCTGTGGAAGCAGCAGCCGGGACAGAAGATTCCTCCATAATGCTGCACCTCCACACGCCAGGCGTTTCTCTTAAAACCACGCCGTCCGCAATGCAACTTCCGGCCCGCCTCCTATGACGACTTCCGGAACTGACGCCACCGCCGGATGTCGCCATAACTCCCGAAACTGCCTTGCGCAGGAGGAAGGCGGCAGCCGGACAGCCCAATCCCACCCGTGGGCGTCCAGGCGTAATGGCGGTACCAGCGGCAGCTATCCGATGTCTCCGTCCTGCACCACCTCCAGCCACCAGGTACCCCGCTCCATGACCCTCTCACCCTCCGGCGAGGCCATAAAAAAAAAAAATAATAAAATGGGAGCTGCTTTCTTCCGTGTGTTTCCGGACGGAAACACAAATGAACTGAGGTTGGAGGGGGGCGGGAGCTTTTTATACTTTCTTTTTTGTGTTTCCCCAGAGGATGGGCGGAGCCATCACTCAGAGGGTATCCCAGCTGATGGACTTGAGAAAATAGTATGATCTAACGAATTGTATGTTTAGTACAGATAATTAACATTCATAGCAAAGAAAGTTAATTTATATTTTCAGTTATACAGCTTAATTTTTATAACATTGCAATTCTCTCATATTTGAAATTCGACCACACTATTTTAAAGTATGAAACAGAGAAGAGCTAAGGGCTCTTTCACATTAGGGCAGATTTTCTGCATTTCAACGCAAAGGGAAAAGTTTGCGTTACCCAAGGTGAAATGAAAGTCCATAGACTTTCATTTTAGCTTTCACATATAACGCTGCGTCTTTGTGCGTTGCGTTACACTGCACCCAGGCGCAGTTTTTCGGCCAACACTAGCTTTATGCGTTACAATGTTAGTCAATGTAAAACGCACACTATGCGCGTTTTTAATCCGTTAACGCAGGCAATCAGTCCCAGAATGCAACAGAGGAACAATGTAGAAAGTTGACAAAAAAAAAAAAAAAATTACCTGCGTTTTTCTATGTGCAGTAACGCATTGAAAACGGATTAAAAACGCACACTCACTGCAGTGCAACGCATATCAAAACGCAGTAAAAGGCATACAACAAAACGTATGCTTTGAGCGTTCTCCAACGCAAGCTCTGATGTGAAAGAGCCCTAATGACCCATCGAACTCCCCTGAAGTAAAGCCTTGTCTAAATCTATCCCACTGTTTCGATGGTGAAGTGCTTCATAAAATAGTACTGTCCCTGACCTGTTGGCTCAAAGAGCCCAGAGAAGCAGTTTTGCATAGATAACTGAAATCTAACTTCCTGTACTGTAAACTATATGACACTGGTTTCTTTGCTAACAATGTTTTATTTCTTAGCTGTACTACAAATACAATATCATAAGTTTGTTTTCACTTCATATTTCCTTTAACCTGTAACTTAATAAAAACAGATACTTACCTCAAGAGGGAAGCCTCTGGATCCTAACAAGGCTTCCCTGTCATCCTCTGCAATCCCCTTCCACTGCTGGGACCCATGAAAAAAAAATAAAAATAAAAATAAGTTATGCTAGTGGCCTGCCTGCACAAACACTTACTGTATGTCTTTCCATCAGAAATAGCTGAGCCTGATCAGCTCTGCAGCACAGTAGAGGGAACCCAAATCAGGCTCGGCCATTTCCGCCAGAGCATAAGGGCCTGTTTTCACTATGCGCAGATTCTGCATGCAGAAAATTGACTCCAATGAATGTCTATGGGCCTGTTTCCACTGAATGCGATTTTTCTGATGCAGATTTCCCATAGGCATTCATTGGAGTCAGTTTTCTGCATGCAGAATCTGTGTGTAGTGGAAACAGGCCCTAAGAGGAAGCTGCTACTGCGACAAGCATATTTGCTGAGATCCCAGGACTAGATCCCTTTTGCCCAGGATGGAGGAAGTCTTTTTGACCCAGAGGCTTCCCCCTCCCAAGGCAAGTACACTTTAAGACAGTCCCCAGGGGACATTTTTTCTCAATTTGAAAGTGTGGCTTTTCTACACGAAACCGTGAGATCTGTGGTTAATCTACAAGCTTGTGAAATTACGCATCCCAAAAAGTCACCCTCATTTGTAGCGGTTTGATAGTTTGAAGAACTGAACATAACGATACACAAAATGACCAGTTAAACGGTTAGAGAATATTTTGATGTTTCTTTATTTTGTAATTGAAATAATACATTTATCCAGCAGATATAAGGATTAAAAGAAACCAGAGGCCACACTCTAAAGACTAATGAGCATTACAAACAAGATTCCTATTGTGAGGAAGATTCTTAATTACTCAGGTGGCATGTATAGTCAGTACTGAAGTACTTGAGTAACTTAGGACAAACTGGGATAACATTTAGATGTTGAAATAAGACATTATGTTTACTGAATGCCCTTGTAGCCAGAAGGTATATTTTAAAACTTATTTTAAATTGTACAGTTGAGTTGGAATAAAACTCCATTTCACCAGTGGAAAAATTAAGTCCCTAAAGGGGTCATATACAGTCCCTGCTAGTACTTTACATCACATATGTAATATGCTAACAAATTTACCTTTACTAGCATGTTTTGTACAGCAACATGTTCATAAACAAGGCTTGAATACTTTAGCATTAGCACTCAACTAGTTTGCTCCATTAAAACCTAACTCAGGGCAAATTAACAATGGAAAGAACTTATTTTTTAAGAAATGGCAGTATCAAATTTGAAGCTTCAGTCACTAAAATGAGCACAAGTGAGTGCCAGCCTGATGTTACTAAGCATCCAAAACTACAAGTCCCAACTCTGGTCAAAATTTGTTCTGGGGAAAGGGGGAGAAGGTGTTCAAGAAAAAGAAAAAAAATTGCCTGCTACTGCTGTCGGTGTCTCTGTTGGAAAGAATTCCGATTACTTCCCGCCCTGTGATTTCAAAGGCTAAAATCTAAGGCCATGGTTTCACCAGGAAAGAGACAGCTGTACCAGCCTTAGTTTCTTTCTGCCCAGTCTACACATGATTACTTCGTCTATGTGAGATTACCCCCTTTCTGTCTAGATTGGAGAGACTGACAATTGCTCTGCAACAAGTACAGCAGCAAAAGCTTTGAAAGTGGTTTTAACACATTTTCAAACTACAACTTTTGAGCAGAGGTTGGGCATTAAAACTGCATTAATCTTACAAACTAAATTTTCATTATTACTGGAAATAAAACCACAACCTTCCTCTAACACCTCGAGATTTATCCCAAACTGCAAAGATTTTGTCTAACAAGACTATTTCTATGACATTACAGAAATAGAGTGCTCTGGCACAGAAGAGGTCAATTTTACTGGAGCAAGGATATAGTTCAAATATTTACAAATGGAGAAAACAAAAAAAAAAATGGCTGTAAAAAATGAACAGTGCCACACAAAAATATAATAAAATACAAGAAACAAAACCACTTTATATGCAGGAAATCATTCTTGATATTGGCCCTCTTAACAACAAAACTGCCAACGCTTGCAAACAGAGCAAAAAGAAAACAGGTAAATCAAACATTTTCTAGAGAGTCCGCTAACGTTTTCAGAAATGTTGTGTGATCAGCATGTTCATTGTTATGAAGGAAAGAAGTGGGAAGTTTGGTGCACAAAGGCTTGCTGGGCTCCAGAAACTCTGGTGAGGGAGCTTAGCACACGCCACCTGTCTGTTGTTGAAATACGTCAATCGTATCTTCATCTTCCATCTCCAGCTACAAGAGAAAGGACAATACACATGATATAGCAAATACTTCTTCAGTACAATCTCATGTCTTCTTCCATGAAAGCAGGGAGTAGAAACACTGTAGATTTTTTGCAGGATTTGTATGAGCTGTACAAAAATGTTTCTCTTTAAAGTTTATTATGCTGTTGCGTATCTTTTAGAGCAGAGATTAAGTCCTGAGTTCAGATCCACTCGTTGCAGCTTCTGAATGGCTAGATTATTCATCCATTTATCACAGTGAATGCCGATTGGCTGGGCAAAGTACGTAGGCAGGAGAACTGTACTGTATGAGCAATGTGATGCTCAGGCTGTCCTGTGTGCTATGTAATAATTGGTACTTTAATTATTGAAACTTAGGAGCCACTGCATTTCCTACCCTCCGCTTACATGCTCATCAATTATCCCCCCCCCCCCCCCCCCACCGATTTCTGAGGTAAAAAGGGGGGGGGGTGGCTTATATGCGAGAGAATACACACACTACCACTACAACTGTCACTAGAGTTATGTACTGCTCTTAGAAGTGCTTTCATAGGTAGGGCATGGTGAGGATACTGGTATTGTAGTGCTGCTTAATTCATTTTATTTTCATTTGACTAATGCAGTCAAATACTGCTATGGGGGAGACAGCACTGGAACAGGCACCCCAGGAAAGGCTCTGGGTCCTAGTTAAGTATCTGGCTTTTAATTCCCATTGACTTTAAGGTTCAGAGACCACTGTACCAGAAACAGTGGAACACCGACAAATCGCCCCACACCGGGAAACTCAGGCCACCAACTCTGCAGTCACTTATGACGGCAGAGCTCTGTGAGCCGGTCAGGAGCCACTTTCATTGGCTCCTGGCAGTGCATCAATGTAAGCCAATAGGAGTTGCTTACATTGATACTGTCAAGAGCCAATGAAATTGGCAGCCACATCAGCAACAAACAGGGCGTAGATTTCAATTAGTATCATCCTTAAGTAGTTAAAAACTGTCTAAACACAACAACCATACCTGTGCAGGAGTGTCCGTTTCATTAATGGGTTGGCCATCAAACCTGAACCGTATTTGCCTCATTGACAAGCCCTGAAAATAAAAAAAACAGTTCACAATCAACAGCATGATTAATAATCTTGATAGAAATAGAGCTCCAGCTCAAGATAAATAGTCAAACCATAACCCTGGAAAAAACAAACCAACCCACACACCCTTTCAGGACAATAACATTGGTTGATTTGCTAGAGACATAGCTTAAAGGCCTGTTTCCACTACACGCAGATTGGATGCAGAAAAACTGACTCCAATGAATGCCTATGAGAAAATCTGCATCAGAAAAATAGCGTTTAGTGGAAACAGGCCTATAGACATTCATTGGAGTCAATTTTTCTGCATCCAATCTGTGTGTAGTGGAAATAGGTCATTACTGGGAATATAAAAATACTGATTCAGTGACCTCTATTGGAACAGAGAAAGTCTGAAGGAGATAGCACTTTAAAGCAGGGCTGTGGAGTCGGTACAAAAATCCACAGACTCAGACTCCTCAGTTTAGGATTCCACCGACTCCTCTAATTTGCATATTACAATGTTGATTGAAAGTATACAACATGAAATTCGTCTCAACTGCCAACGCTTAGGAATTTTAAAAGACAACTGAGAAGGATATGGAGACTGCCATATTTATTCCCTTTAGTCAGACTAAAACTTGTCCTTGGTAAAAAGGTACAGACCGGAACAACCAACAGCTATCAGGCCCTAGGCAATGTAACTGTGGGTACATGTAAGAGTGATGTGCAGGTACTCTGCAGGGGAGTAAGGAGGAGATTCTTCCTCTATTACACATTCTTCACGCATAATCTGAACCAGGTTTATGGGTGATAGACAACACCTGTATTCATTGTGCACAACATTCTCAGTGTATTCCCTGCAGCTCTGGAGAGTGCATATGTAGAGTATTGTAAAATTGAGAGAGATCAACTGACTCTTGGGTGCATGTAGGAATAGCTTTATTAATGTCAATATCCAAATATCAAAACCAATAAAAGTACACATATAATACAATACAGTGCCCCAAACATCAACCCCCCCTTAAAGGGATACTGTAGGGGGGTCGTGGGAAAATGAGTTGAAGTTACCTGGGGCTTCTAGTGGTCCCCCACAGACATCCTGTGCCCACGCAGCCGCTCCCCAATGCTCCGGCCCCGCCTCCGGTTCACTTCTGGAATTTCAGACTTTAAAGTCTGAAAACCACTGCGCCTGCGTTGCCATGTCCTCGCTCCTGCTGATGGCACCAGGAGCGTACTGTGCAAGCCCAGTATGGTCTGTGCCTGCACCGTGCGCTCCTGGTGACATCAGGGGAAGCGAGGACACGGCAACACAGGCGCAGTGGTTTTCAGACTTTAAAGTCTGAAATTCCAATAGTGAACCAGAGGCGGGGCCGAAGCATCGGTGAGTGGCTCTGCGGGCACAGGACGTCTGTGGGGGACCATTAGAAGCCCCAGGTAACTTCAACTCATTTTCCCCCCGACCCCCCTACAGTATCCCTTTAAAACCTAGCAAAACCTTGAGAAGAGAACATTGCACTAACACCCTGAGTTGCACACAGAAAAGGAGCTTATGGAGGCTGCAGTCCTCCTAGCTCTCCAAAAAAATTGTATATGCGCCAGCTGGTTTCTAGAGTTTCTCCTTGTAAATTAGATAAGGAAAAAGGGGTTCATCACAGGTAACAAAACCAGCATGAATCCAGCTAGATCGTTTGGCTGTTATTCCAGCAACTGTCAGTCCTGTCTCTCCTTTACTTGTCTCTCACAAAAAACTGTTTTTTCGCAGTAATGCGTCCCTTGTGTCCCCAATTTAAGATCTGTGTAGCGTATGGGAACACACATGCATATATATAATAATAATTTCGTTAATAATTTCGTTTATATATATGGTCTTTCACACATTTGATTTTTTTATATAAGTGTGTTTTGATTTTGCCTCAGTGTATTTGCAATTTTTATTGCTACATGAATATATATATTATTTTTTTCTGTGGAGGGTTTTGTTAGGCATGTAAAAATGATATTCAGTCTTTAGTTATTATATATGATTGGAATTTGTTAGCTTAATGTAGGTATTCTACAGATATAGCTAGATAAGCCGCTTCTGAGCTCTTATAACGAAGTAGAATGTTCTGTATCCGGCCCTTTCTCCCCCTCTAATGCGCAGTGGGTCGCTTCCTGTTTGCGTCCCACTGTGGAGCGCTTGGCGCACACTCTCGCTGCCAGTCGGGCGGCATGGGCGGAACTTAGGCCCCGTGACGAGATGTGCTGTGATTGGCCGAGCGGGGATGGAGGAGATGGGCGGATTCTACAGAACGCCATTGAAAGCACGCCGCATAGCGCGGCATACAAACAGACGCTTTTCTCCGAAGAGGCCGTGTTAGTGAACGGCGAAACATGTCAGATGTATAGCGTCTGAGGCTAACCACTACACCCACAGGAATTTGCACGCACCAACGCGCCAGGCTGGTAACTATGCTTCTGTCCTAATCCGGACTATGCGTTGATGTCTAGCACAACAGGTAGCTATATGCACACGGACATCAAGTCTATCATCAACTTTGCCATCACGAATCACAATTTGCATGGCTTATGACATTGACCTTATCTAAGCTAAACAGCTGCATCAAAGTTGAACGCTGGCTACATATATGGACACTAATATACAGTCAATCTGCATAACCTTGTGCTTGCTTTATGCTAATCTGCATGCCTCTGTCCCGCTTCACGCATCTTGTATGATCAAACACGTCTAAGCTGGAATTTAGAGGAGCAATCTAAGTGACCATATTGTAATGTGATTACATCTGCATGATCGTCTGGAGGACTGCGATTGAGTCCAACATTGACATAAATGCGTAGCAAAGTGTGCATAATAGCCAGAGATGGATGTCCTCTGATGTTTTGATGATCTATGATGTTTCCTAGATATTCCTGTTCCGCTTTTGGGTCCAGGGCTGACAGTTGCTGGAATAACAGCCAAACGATCTAGCTGGATTTATGCTGGTTTTGTTACCTGTAATGAACCCCCTTTTTCCAATTTACAAGGAGAAACTCTAGAAACCAGCTGGCGCATATACAATTTTTTTGGAGAGCTAGGAGGACTGCAGCCTCCATAAGCTCCTTTTCTGTGTGCAACTCAGGGTGTTAGTGCAATGTTCTCTTCTCAAGGTTTTGCTAGGTTTTAAGGGGGGGTTGATGTTTGGGGCACTGTATTGTATTATATGTGTACTTTTATTGGTTTTGATATTTGGATATTGACATTAATAAAGCCATTCCCAAATGCACCCAAGAGTCAGTTGATCTCTCTCAATTTTACTATTTAAATTTACTGACATGGTGCATGTGGGAATTTATAACGTATATTTTTCTTTCTGATATAGATTACTTTATAGGTGATGTAAATCACCTATTTGAGGTTATTTGCTGTGTGGGTGCCCTTTTTCCTATTTTTTGACATATGTAGAGTATAGTACTACTGTGTAACAAAGTAAACCTGAGACAGATGAAATTAAAGTTTTATACATACATGGGGCTTCCTCCAGTCTCCTTCAGGCTAATCAGTCCCTCGCTGTCGTCCTCCGCCACCTGGATCTTCTGCTCTGAGTCCAGATGCTTAAGCCAGTCTGGCGTAGTGCGAATGCACACACTCAGCCGCCGGGAGCGTACTACACCTGCGCAGCACTATTGCACAGGTGCAGAATGCTCCTGGCTGTGGAAGCGGCATGCGGCCGGACTGCGCTGACTGGCTGAATTACCAGGACTCCTAGCAGAAGATCCAGGTGGTGGAGGTGGACAGCGAGGGACTGATTAGCCTGAAGGGGGCTGGAAGAAGCCCCAGGTATGTATTAACCTCTTGATGACCAGCTAACGCCGATTGGCGCAAAATGGTTGTCTGTGGGTTTCCATGGAAACTGCCGTTCCATGTCAGTTCACGGAGGGTGTCTCCGTGAACTGCCTGCGAGCCTCCGATCGCAGCTCGCAGGCAAAATGTAAACACGTGGGGAAGAAATCCCCGGTGTTTACACTGCACGGCGCTGCAGCAGCACCGCAAAGGAGATCGGCGATCCCCGGCCTCTTATAGGCCGGGGATGACCGCCATCTAACAGGCTGAAGCCTATCAGAGGCGGTACAGGACGCATCGCCGTCCTGTACCACCCACGGAGCCAGGGAGAGGGAGGGGGGGGGAAATCGCGCTGCCGAGGGGGGCTTTGAGGAGCCCCCCCGCAAAGCACATCAGTGCGGCGGCGATCAGACCCCCCCAGCAGGACATCCCCTAGTGGGGAAAAGGGGCGGCGGATCGCTGAAAACCAGTCTCATCACCCGAACGATAGTCTGTACACACGCCGGATTTGACGTGTGAACGACGGAACGTTCAAACGACGGGTCGTTCGCAAAAATCCGACGTGTGTATGGGCCTTTATGCTTACAGCATAGATGACTATCTAATTATATATAATTCCTGTGTACACACACACACACACACAGTCACAATCAGATGTGTATATCTGACTTTACAAATACGGGGACTGCTTTATTGAAGCAGCACAAGTAACTAATTTTGATTGGTTTATTTAATTTGTGTGGACTAAGCACAGCTATTACTGTATGTATAAATTTGATGACCATTATTTCAGAAATAGAACGTTTTATCATATTTTCTATTTTAATTACAGTTTAAATTCATTAGGAGTCAGAGCAGGTGCATTTTCCCCGACTGAGCACCCAAAATTTCCCCGACTCCACAGCCCTGCTTTAAAGGGGGCATTATGAGTAAAAAAAACAAAAACAAAAAACATTTTGTGTGGGTTGTGGGAACATTCTAATATACTTTGTCAAAACTATCTGGAGATGTGAAATGCAGAATACTCATAGCTGACAAAGGGGGAAGTTTTAAAGCACACATGTTATAAAGGAAACCTAGTTATTGAGGGGACCCCCCCCCCCAAACAGTTTAACTTACCTGGGGCTTCTACAGCCCCCCTGTGCCTAGGTGACAAGCCTATATGCTGGTCCTCCACAGCCAGGGCTGTGAAGTCAAAGCCATTTTGCGCACCCAGAGTCGGAGTCGTGGTTTCATTAACGGAGGAGTCAGAAGATTTTTGTACCGACTTCACAGCCCTGTGACCCACTTTTTTCTGCAGATTCAGTGAGTTGATGGCGCCTGCACGTCCTTGATCGCTCTCCCATTGCCAGAAGCATCCTTCGCATGTGCAGTATGAGATTTTCCACATACTCCACATGCACAGGACCCCCCCAGCGACAGGAGTGCTAACAAGGACGCGTGCCGTCAGGGCTGCGCAGTGGCCATCAACTCGTCATCAAAAACGAAAGCAGGTCGCTGCAGGGGACCAGAGGATTGGTTTATTATGGGGTGGGCACAGGGCAGCTGCAGTGGGCCGGTAGAAGCCCCAGTTAAGTTAAAATGGCTTTTTTCAATCACTTTAGGTTTCTTTTAGAGCATATCTGGCCTCCCCTGACAAAGTTAAGAGATAATTAAAGAATGCATCTAAATGCACGAAAAGTTGCTCTTGTAGACAATGGCCTCAATTCACCAGAGGAGAGTTAGTAAGTGATAAATGGCCGGTATTTTACCTCATGCTGTATTAACATCTTTTTGCAATTCACCACTGTGCGAGGATAGTTAGAGTGTTCAGTAGCAGGCGATAATGGAGCGATATAGATGCAAAAACCGAGCAAAAAAAAAAAAACCAGTCGGTAGTTATGCGGCGTTAATGATTTGCAAGCGATACTTTGCTGCTCTGGATGATGGAAGTAAAGGATTGTGGGGAGGAGGTTATTACCAGCACGTGACCGCAGAGGGTTTCCCTCCCTGTTTTTTTTACCCTCTCCTTCCATTACAAATCCCTCCGTTCTTAATATTAGGCATTTCCAAAATGAAGTGGATGGATGAAACGGAGGAGGTATTTGGTTACATTTTCGAACTCCCTCCCGATGAAAAACGTATCCAAATTCCTCCTTCGTTCCACCCATCCACTTCTTATAAATGCTTAATATTGTAAATGGGCTGCTCTCTGAAATATGTACAGTATAAGCTGTTACTGTGTGCTGCTAGTAAACTAGCTGCAGAGAGCTGCAGCAGCTGTGCGAAAAACCACATATCGCCGGGTACATTTAGGTGATAAATAGATCTAAAAAAAATTGAATGGCCACACCCCCCATTTTCCCCTGGTGATTTGTGACTGAGAAAAAACGAACTACCACCGACTATCACACGAATTTCAACCTGTCGGTATTTCAGCCTATATTTCTGGAGAATTGCTTTTCTGAGTTATCACATGAGGTAAATTACCGACTGTGATAAATAGTTCGGTAATCTCTGGTGAATGGACGCCATTATGATCAATTGATTGTGCACATCTATTTCTTTTTACCTCACATGAAAGGGGTTTCAAATGCTTCTGTTTCTTAACATGTGTAAGTACACCATTTTTAATTGTCATGTGAATTACACTGTTTACACTAAGAAGTAACTTATTGGTTGATACTCCAGTACTTTGTGCGTGTGGAAGGGCTGGTAACATTTGTACAGGGATGATATGTAGTGAAGACAGAAGGGAATATGTTGAAAGTACATTTTCTAAAAATGGAGATTAACAGATGGTAGTTTATGATATAGGCACAAAACTTTACTGTACATTGTAGAGGCCACATGCCAGTATTTTAAAACTGATGCTAAAACCAGTAAAGTGCATTGAAAAAACAAAAACATGATGACTTAACTTGAGAATGATGTGAGTGCAATTGTTGAATAAACTCTGATTTTAATATACATGTTGCGCAATGAAAGTTATTCTGAAGTATATACTCTATAGTATTTGTTGGGAAGAACTAAGGAGTGGAAAAGAGTCTGCGTGAGAGACCAATGAATGCCCCACGGGCGCGATATGACCATTGTGATAGTGGTCCAACAGTTCGCGAGTCAGTGACAAGCTGGTGTTGGTGGCAGTAGCATCCGTGAACTCAGTGCTGAAAAGGAGGAGAGCAATGGTTGTATGTTGGGGTATTGATTTTTAGCAGTTACAGTGGAATGAGAAACAGCTGGAAATCAACAGGAAAAAATAAAATCTATTTGTGTACGGCCACCTTCAGAGCATGAAGACATTTCACAGTTGATATGACACATGCACAAAAGACTAATTTTTTTTTTAATATCAATAGCTCTAGTTTATGGATGCAGAAGCATTTGTAGCAAACAAAAGTATACTCTGATGGAATCAAGAGCAATTTTTTTTGTTAAAGGATACCTTTGCACTCACTAAATTCTGAAATGGACGCATATGTGTGTGATGAGGTGTGCATAGCCCCCCCCCCCCCCAAAAAAAAAAAAAAGGTATAGCACTGTGGTTGGTGCAGCCGCATTATACAATCAATATTTAATTTTGACAACAGGGACATTACACTCAGACATCTTTAAATAAAAATAAATAAAAACCAGACTACATGAGCATAATTCACCAGTTCATACCTGTCTGTCACAGTATGCCTTCATTAACTTGCTGAGAGGAGTATGTCGTTTTATTTTGAACTGGACAACCGATCCATCCTGTCCTGCCACCTTTAGGTTGATGTGATCGTTCTCGGTTTTCACGCTTTCCTACAGTGAAAAAACAAAAACCGGTAAATGCAAGTACAGATTTGTTGTTCTGAATCATACAACATAGCTGTGCTCATCTTGTGAAAATGGCATTGCTTAATTGTACTAGGTGGTAGAGATCAATCAGTGCCTGCAAAGGGATGTGGCCAAACCAACACTCTTGTACGCTAAGCTTACACTTGCAGAAATGAAAGTTCTAATGCAAGATACTTAAATTGCCAGATACAGGAACATACTTAATCTGGCGAAAGTTGTGGCTTTATTTATGACTGTTTTGTATACTTAAAATGTAGGTACATACTATAAGATTTTCTGGCAGATTTACTGTCTGGTCGGTTATTTCCAACATGTCCAAACTGATTTCCAATAGAAGTGAACAGAAAAAAGGTCATAAATCAGATCGGACATGTTGGAAATAATCGATCTGACAGTAAATATGCCAGCAAATCTCAGTGTGTACCTAGCATAATAGTCGTATTGAATCTAACCATGTCTGTCTACCATGAAGCTGGGTACACACAGTACAATTTTCTGTCAGATCTATTAGATAGTTTCTGAAAGGTCTGATCAGACACAAACTTGACAATGTCTGCAGTGTAATAAATATTAAGCCTCATACACGGTACAATTTTCCATTAGATCAACTGGAGACCTGATAAATTGCATTGTGTGTAGACATCCAAATTGTTTCCGATCGATTTTGCGTTAAGTACCCAAAATCAATCGGAAACAATTTGGATGTCTACACACAATGCAATTTATCAGGTCTCCAGTTGATCTAATGGTAAATTGTACCATGTGTATGAGGCTTAATATTTATTACACTGCAGACATTGCCAATTTTGTATTGCTTTATAAAGTGCAAAGTTACACACCACCAAACATACATTGCTCCTGCCCTCATTTGTTCTGAAACTACTCTATTAACAAGACTCATTAAAGGCAACCAGAGATTAACTATATTAAAAGATTTATACATACCTGGGGCTTCCTCCAGCCCCATCCGCACGGATTGCTCCCACGCCACCATCCTCAGTCTTCTCCAGCTCCAGTACTGGGTCCCGTAACTTCAGACAGTCACAGGAAGTCTGAGCGTGCTCAGTGCACTCTGACAGAATAGTAAGTACTATTCTCCGCCGGAGAGCGCACGCTGTGCTTGCACAGACTGGCTGATGTTGTTACAGGACCCGGTACCTGAGCTGGAAAAGAATGAAGACAAGACAAATAACATTTATATTGCGCTTTTCTCCTGGCGGACTCAAAGCGCCAGAGCTGCAGCCACTAGGACGCGCTCTATAGGCAGTAGCAGCGTTAGGGAGACTTGCCGAAGGTCTCCTACTGAATAGGTGCTGGCTTACTGAACAGACAGAGCAGAGATTCGAACCCAGGAAGAAGGCATTGTGGGAGCGATCCGAGCAGATGGGGCTGGAGGAAGCCCCAAGTATGTATAAATCTTTTAATATAGTTCATATCTGGTTTCCTTAAAGGAGTCTTTTTAATAGAGCGGGTTCAGAACAAATAAGGGCAGGAGCAATGTATGTTTGGTGGTGCATAACTTTACATTGTATAAAGCAACACAAACTTGGCAATGTCTGCAGTGTAATAAATATTAAGCCTCATACACGGTATGTATAAGTCTTTTAATATAGTTCATCTCCGGGACACTTTAAGCACTAGATGCAATCTTAGGGGAACCCAAAGTGAGATGAATACTGAAGCTACCATCTTCATTCTCCAACAATGCCAGTTGCCTGACTTCTGTGTTGATGCTCTGACTCATAGCACTGGACTAGAATGAGAATGCAAAGCAGGTACTTTGACTCTGGTATGACTCCAATAGCTGCATGCTTGTAGCAGGTAGTGACAAAAACTTAAGCCAAAAGATCAGCATGAAACCAGGTAACCTGCATGGTTTATAAACTAAAGAATACTGGTACCCTGCCACGGCTACCTGGTTACTGCAATTTGTCCAGGCCTGTTAATTACTATCTAATATATGAAGGCAGTGCAAGGCTGTTTACTTTGAAATCCTTGGAATGGGCCCTGATCCCACAGTGTTCCAATAGCTCAAACACTGATATAAAAATCCAGAAGCCCAGAGAAAAATGATAAAATAAAAAGGCAAGGATAAGCTTAAAATCTGACCATACATTAACTTTTTACTGTACAAGAATCTGCATAGGATGAGGCAGAATCGTATGCCTGGTACACAGCATGCAATACCCTGGTCAGATTGACCGGTCAAATCAATTTCCAACAGGTCCAATAGTTTTTCCAATCACTTCTATACACAATCAGAAAAATTATCTGAAATCCGATGAGACCTGTCGGAAATTATGGGAAATTGCATGGTGTGTACCAGGAATAAGGGATAAGTAAAAAGATTAAGAAAGCAAGGCTGATATCTGATCAAAGAAAAAAAATTACAGAAACTGTTAAGATTTATATAAACAATCACTTCCCAATGTAGGAAGCTCCCTTCCCAAGTGCTGCTTTTTTTCTATGAGCTCCACCACATACTAGGCCTAGCAGTCCCATCTATTGTACTAGCATGGAGTGAGCCCTCTGCATCTCCAACAGACTGGAGCCAGCATACAAATGGACACACTACATGTTTTGCTTAGTAGTCCAGGATAGAGTGAGCTCTCTGTAACCCAGACATAAGCTAGCAGTGATAAAAACAGGCGCTACATAGCTCATGCTAGTCAAGGATGAAGTAAGCCCTGTGTATCCCCAAGGACAGAAGCTAGCAATAATAGGCACACTACATACTATGCTGAGCAGCCTATGATTGAGTGGAGCCCTATGCACACCCAAGACACAAGCTAGCAATAAGAATAGACACTACATACGAATAACAAGAATATACATACTAGCAGCCGAGGATGGAGGAAATCCCCTGTAACCCCAGCAAACATAAGTTAGCAGTAGTAATGGACTCGCAGCCTAGATAGAGCAAGTCTGCTGTAAACCTGTACCCCACAGACGGAAGCAAGCAGTAATAAAAGTCAGATATACTAGCAGCCCAGGATGGAGTAAGCCCCCCATACCCCCAGCAGACAGAAGCTAGCAGTAATAAACACACTAGCAGCCCAGGATGGAGCGTCCCCCCTGTACCCCCAGCAGACAGAAGCTAGCAGCAATAATAACAGCCACGCTAACAGTAACAGAGATGCTAGCAGCCCAGGATGGAGTGAGCTCCCTGTACCCCCAGCAGCTAGCAGTAATAAGAACAGAGATGCTAGATAGCCCAGAGGCCCCTGTACCCCGAGAAGTAATAAGAATAGCCAGTCTCTGGCCGGTACCATGAGCGCTGCAGGCGAAGCACACACACGTGTTTGGAGAGGGAGGGGGGAGCCGGCTTTGGCGCGCAATCTCCCGGGAGGGACACTGGAGGAGAGGCTGCTATGAATCACACGCTCGGGCCTCCCCTTCTCCCCCCCGACCCTCCCCTCTCCCCACACCGGTTCCTCCCCATTTCTCCCCAGCCTAGCTCGCCGGTGAGCCCCGATGCTGCTTCCCTATTGTCGGCCACAGGCTGCCGGCGGGGCCTCCAGCGGCCGGGCTGCGGCCTGCTGGTTCCGTTTGGCTGTCGGCCCATTTATAATTAGCCGGCTTCCTTGGCACGGCACACAGCGCGTCTGTGTCCCGCATTATGGGTGACCCCAGGTCGCCCCTCACCTTAGGCTTCTCCTCAGACATGGTGGCGTCTCTCCCGCTCTTTTACACTCCGTCGGGTTTAGCACTCTCTCGCTCGCTAATATCTCGTGTGCGCGCGTCACCCCCACATTATAGCGCGTCGCGATTGGCGATCCTTTATCACGTGGTGCCACGCGCGTGCACGATGCGCGTGCACATGTCGTTTTCTCCTCCCCTTGCGCGCGTCTCGACAACATTTCAGGTCCCTCCCAGATCTTTTTGGGTGCGGGAGCGCGCTCGGGGCTGTGGGGGAAGGGAGCAGGAAACCGCTGTGGAGTATTATGGGGGCGGGAGGGGCGATGTCCTCGTGGTAAAGGAGGCATTGGGACAATGAGTGGGAAGCGCAGCCATGTGCTTCTGCCGCCTGTTTAGAAAAGGGACGTTGGTACCTTCATAGAAAGGATTCTAAACAGTTCCAGCCACGTGACAAGTGACGTTATCACAGGACAGGTTGTCATGGTCGCCATTGTTCACTATATCTGTAAATGAACACATTTTAAATCAAATGATGTACCACATCATTACATGATGTGGCGTGTAATGTAAGCTATTGGTAGTTTACTACATGTCAAAGAGCCTAGACCAGCTTCTGGTTTTTAGCTCAAAGCAATAGAAGAAATCCCATGTTCAGTTTACAGGGCACAACTGGACTTATTTTAGTGACCAGCCCAATTGACAATACAATTTGATAATTTTATCGAATCGATGATTCAGTGGATTTTTTTGGGAGGAGGGGGGGGGGGGGGCAAAAATTGGTCAAAAACATGAATTGGACATGCTGGAAAATCTTGGTCGAAACTGCTTGATACAGTGCGCAGCGGTAATGCCGCTCGATATAGAATGTAGCGGTAATGGCGCCCAATATTATTATTATTTATTGTATTTATAAAGCGCCAACATATTACGCAGCGCTGGACATTGATTTAGGTTACAGACAATATTTAGGGGTGACAAACAGCAATATGACAATACAGGAATACAAGAAAACCGGATCACACAGCACAGTATGAGTAAAAGGTAATGCTTAGTCAGTCACTGGATGGGAGCATGGAGATTAGGAGAGTTAGGTTCACTCAGATGCATAGCATGGGTGCACAGTAATGGAGGTGCATGATCAGGTAGGACACAAAAGGAGGAGGACCCTGCCCAAAGGCTTACAATCTAGAGGGAGAGGTAGGGGACCAGAGTTCGGCTGTGGGTTTAGAGCAATTGTGAGGGGTGGTAGGCCAGAGTGAAAAGGTGAGTTTTGAGGGCCTTCTTGAAGGTGTTGAAGGAGGGGGCTGCACTAATGGGTGGAGGTAGGGAGTTCCATAGTGTTGGAGCAGCTCTTGAGAAGTCTTGGAGGCGTGCATGGGACTGGGTGATGCGGGGGACGGTCAGGCGAAGTTCATTGGAGGAGCTGAGTGAGCGGCTTGGTGTGTATCTCTGAGTAAGATCAGAAATGTAGGTTGGATAGGTTTTGTGGACGGATTTGTAGGTCAGACACAATGGGCTCTATTCTCAATGAGTTACCGCATGAGTTAAATTAGGTAGTGATAAACACCGACCAAAATATCTTCATTTTGAAATTCACAATTTTTTTTTTACCTCATGCGGTAAAAGTGAGGTAAAAGTGTGGTAATTACCTCAAAATGTATCTCCAATTTGAGATTCTCAATTGAAAAGTTGGTGTTAATTAAGGATTTTTTTTATCACCTACAAATGGTAAGTGATAATTATCACTTCTCTGCTTTTGGCCTTCAGGATGGAGCCTTTTGAGCTTTGTTTGCTCGAGTTTACGTCAATTTTACATAGAAAGCAGAAAAGACGAGTGTGTCTAATCTCAAGGCGCACTTTCAGACCTTGTACAGTCTTTTAGATGATTTAATAGATGCCGAGGAGGAAATTCTTCTCTGCTCTAAAAGATAAGCAACAGCATAATTACCTTTAAAGAAAACATTTCTTTGTTACAGCTGATACAAATCTAGCAAAAAATCTCCAGTGTATGTACTTCCTGCTTTCATGGAAGCAGACATAGGGTTAACATCCTGTGTTTACACATTAGCTGCTCTGCTGAGGCAGCCATCTGGCACAGCTGAGAGCTCAAATTACAGTTGTGATTATTCACAGATGAGGATGAATTAGACAGGCTAAATTATATACATACAGGGTGCATTTCTATATGCTTTCCTTCTGTCCTGTGCAAGAGTTGAGGTCCCACTTTAAATGTGACAGGCTTTCCTGGGTGGTCTCTGTGTAATGGGTGACCGGTATATGGGCTGCCCTACAGTGGTCAAAAAAAGCTTTATTTACGTACATATTACTGACAGTTTTATCACCTGTTTTGTTTTGTCACCTGTTTATCACCTGTTTTACCACACTTTTATCAAACATTTATCACACTTGGTACATTTTTAGTGAATACTCACTATTTTCACTATTTTTAGTGAATTATCACTGGAGGTAATTTTTCACCCAAAAAAAGAGTTACCGCACATGGTTTTGTGAATAGAGCCCAATATCTTGATATAGCAGCGACCAACATATGCGGCGGTACCCCCAAGTGTTTCATGTCCTAAACGGCGCACGTGCTCTGTAAATTATCACCTTTCTGGCTGGTGCAACTCCCAGTCCTTTGCTGACTCCCCCGTTAGAGCAGGTGCCTGTACCACGTGGCACCAGTCGTATATGTGTGAAGTCATGCGCCATGTGTTACATGCACCACATTGTACAGGCATTAGTGGTAATGGTGGACATGGGGAGTCGCGCCAGTGGAACAGGTGAGGATTTACAGAGCATGGGCACCAAGGGGGACATTTTACATTTGGGGTGGCCAAGCAGGTTTTCATGCTGAAATCTACCGGAATTCTCACCCGGGATCGAGCGGGGAATCTATCCGGCAGGTCATCGGACCTGTCGGATATTATCAATCGAACCATCAGCGGCTCGATTGATACAGAACACAAACTCTGTATGCCCAGCATTAAGCTGCAGTAGTGGCTGAAAGGACAACTGAAGTGAGAAGAATATGGAGGCTGCCATATTTATTTCCTTCTAAACAATACCAGTTGCCTGGCAGCCCTGCTGATCTATTTGACTGCAGTAGTGCCTAAATAACACCAGAAACAAGCATGCGGCTAATCTTGTCAGATCTGACAATAATGTCAGAAACACCTGATCTGCTGCATGCTTGTTCAGGGTCTATGGCTAAACGTATTAAGAGGCAGAGGAGCAGCAAGTTAGCCAGAAAATGTGTATTGTGTAAAAGGAAATAAATATGGCAGCCTCCAAATCCCTCTCACCTCAGGTCTCCTTGAATCACACACTTGAGGCTGCATTTCCACTTGTGCGGTGCGAACCGCCGCAGTAAAAATTTACCTTCCAGTCCAACACTGAGCTGGAGGACGCCCCAGGTAGGTATAAGTCCTTGCGTTGCATTGGTCTCAGGTTTACTTTGAAGACTACCTGATAAAAAAATATATATACTTACCTAAGTTGTTCTAAACATGACCAACAGTATTGTCAAATATGTTGCTTGTGGCTGCGCTCCCCTCTCTGTACGAGCGTGGCTGGACTGCACATGTGAGAATACAATCCGTGCCTGTGCAGTAGCATGAAGCTGTTCATGCACAGCTTTTTCCTCCATGCACAAGCGGCTATGTACTACTGTTCAGGCACAGCCCGTACTCGTACATGCCTAGTATGGCCTTCCTTGTACACGAAGGGGAGTGCAGCCCTGAAGAACAAGAGGGTTGCGGCCAGCAAAAAGGGGTCAAAGGGAATTGGGAAAACCTGTGAAGCATCCAGAGGTTTCCCTCTACTGAGGTGCTATCACTTTTGCAGTCTAGACATTAAAGATAATGTAAAGTCAAATTGAAAGTAGCCAGTTAGTTACCTTGAGCTTCTCCCAGCCTTCTGAAGTTCTCCTGGACCCTTGCCTTCATTCCATGCTACTCGTTTCCCCCGGTGTCTCCCTCTGCAAGCAGGATGACTCAGTGAGTCACCAGCTACTGTGCATGCGCCTCCTTGGCCACACTCCCGTGGCCTGGAGTGTTGTGCGCATGGGCAGTAGCAATTTTTACTTACTGTGCAAATACAGCACAGGGCTGTGTGTGCAGCATTCAGGGGGACAGTGGAGGAACAACAGCGAGGAACCAGGAGCACTTTCTTGGACCCAGGTAAGTAACTGGCTACGTTCGATTTTACTCAAACATTTCCTTTAATTGCTGTGTTGGTTTATTTTGATGGGACAGCAAATTTACACTGTTATACAATCTGTACACTGACTGCATCACAAAGTATCAAAGGAGTTGATGCACAAAAGTGTGGTGAGACTGCTGTGCGCAGACAGAGCACTGTTACTACTGGCAGCCTTGAACAGTGAATTTTGCTATTAGCGCGACCCACGGTACTCAAATAGCACAATCATTGCTATGGTAGTGCGCTACTACGGAGCGGCAATGCAGGTTACCATAGCAACATGCATGCTGTCATATTGTCAGTATTGTCCCATGAAAAAAATAATAAAATATTGCAGATTGGAGTGGATCAGAGATGTGCGGCACTCTCATTAGTATAGACAATATCAAGCGAATAAGTAATGAAAACCGATACTCTCACCACTGCTGTAGTGACTTCTGACCCGAATACCGGACGTGTGCTCCATGTAGACCAATGGGAAGAAAGATGTGTAAACAATTTTATGAGAAGAGAAAGGAAAACATGCACCAATTCATCCTTATGCAACTGCGATTTATTGCTTCTTCAATAAAATACATATACCCTGATGTTTGAATCGCTCATAGTATTCACCGTAAGTGCTGGCAACTATGGCAGCCTAGTGAGTAAGGGTGGGGTGGCAGGCATTAATTGCGAGCAAGCGACGGAAGTTTTGCGTCCTCCTGGGTGCTTGGTACCGCTGCGTTACGTTCCACAAACACAAGATGCAGACAACCGGAATATGTTCATCATGCGCCACCCAGAAGGGGCGGTGTTTGTGGAACGCAGCCTGATCAAGCGTCTACGATGTCAGTGCCTGCCACCCCCCCCCCCCCTCCACTCACCAGTCTGCCTCTGCCATAGTCGCCAGGACTCACAGCGAATACTATAAGCGATGTAAACAACAGGATATATGTATGTTATTGAGGATGCAATAAACCGCAGTCGCATAAGGACATATTGGTGCACGTTTTCTTTACTCATGAAATTTATAATAAAATATTAACAAAAATGAGGGCGTACTCATTGTCGTGTTATACTGTACAGTAGATGTGCATGCTTTTGTACTGTTCATTTTTTCTGAATCACATTTTATGCTAGAATTTAATTGAAGTCACATAAGACAAGGTGGTACATCAATTACTACTACACATTTAATTTCTGATCAGGGAGTAATAAGTCACTTGCTGGATCAGGCCATATCAACTCATAGTCAAGTTTAGGAGGAGATAACTGTTGCCCAAAATCCAGACCAGGGCTGGTGCAGTGTCTGGGGACAGGCACAAGTTGAGACACCAGAATGTCTGCAGGCATCCTGCAGCTCACAGCTCTGCTCCCTTTCTTTCCCTGCTACAGTTGACTTTGGATGGAGCAGCAGCGTGTGTACAGAGCATGGAGCAGCTCTGGGGAACTTTACAGAGCACAGAGCCGGGTATGAGCACTGCCCTATGCCCCTGTTGTGTTGCTAGTAAAGAAAGAAGTTGAGACCTTGCAGAATGCTTCACTTTCCCCTTCATTACAGATGTCGGCTGTCCTCATTATTATCTGTATCCAAACTGCTGCCGATCGAGCCCGTTGTCGATCAGGAGCAGATCACACATGTCGGAAATAATAAACAGATCCCGTCAATCGGATGGTAAATTGCATTGTGTATATTTAGCATGATATCCTACCATATTATTATATTGTGCATGGCTGAGGCAGACCTATCAGGAATCCCTCCTTTGAAAATCCTGGGTTTACCCCTGCAACCCATGCATGGATCAGGCTAATATCAACCTATGTATGGGTAGCTTTATGGTTACGCTGCCACTAGCCAAAAACAATTCAACAACAGAACAGCTAAATCAGGGCCCAGTGGTGCCCAATAGGTCGATCACGATCTACCAGTAGATCGTGACTGCCTATTTGGTAGATCGCGATCTACCAAATAGCGTCACAATAAATTTTGCGGCCGGCAGCTTTATAACGTCATCTCATCAGATTCTGCTGCTGGCCGCTGGCCAATGGGAAGGCAGGGGAGGAAAGAGGCGGTCCAGCGGGAGAGGAGGAAGCTGTGACGTCACAGCTGGGGGTGGTGCTGGGCACAATGCATCCACAAACGCTGCCCGCCCCCTTCGTCCGCCGGAGTGTTCATTCAGCCACCCATCTGCACTCCAGCCAGTGCAGCTGAAGGAGGAGAGACTAGGATGAGCCCCAGACAATGCCACTGGAACTGGAGGGAGGTAAGTGTCCCAGGCCCTTACACCTATCTACACTATACCTGGCTACCTATACAGAAGGCCCCTGCCCACTAGTTATCTGTACTGAAGGCACCTACACCTAACTACACTAAACCTGGCTAACTATACTGAAGGCACCTACACCTAACTACACTATACTTGGCTAACTATACTGAAGGCACCTACACCTAACTACACTATACCTGGCTAACTATACTGAAGGCACCTAACTACACTATACCTGGCTAACTATACTGAAGGCACCTACACCTAACTACACTATACCTGGCTAACTATACTGAAGGCACCTACACCTAACTACACTATACCTGGCTAACTATACTGAAGGCACCTACACCTAACTACACTATACCTGGCTAACTATACTGAAGGCACCTACACCTAATTACATTATACCTGGCTACCAATACTGAGGGCCCTTACACCTAGTTATCTGTACTGAATGCACCTATACCTAACTATACTATGCCTGGCTACCTATACTGAAGGCCCCTAAACCTAGCTACCTAAATGTTGGTAGATCTCCTGGACTCAGCAAATTTTAAAATAGTTTTCGAGCCGAAAAAGTACCCCTGAGCTAAATGAATGAATTGTAATATGACTGAATTGATAGTAAAGGGAAGCATATATTTTCTCCACATTGATGGCAAAAAAAAAGTTTTTAAAGAGCCACTAAACTGAGAATAAATCTGTAAACTACACATGCCAATGTGTGTAGTAATGGAGTGCTGTTACCTACCCTTCCATCGGTTTTGTTGAGGTCCACTCTGTTGCGCTGCTCTGCCCTCTTTTTCGTGGTTCAAACTGGAGCTGGTCTCAGAGTGATGAATGCTCTTTCTACTCGCACTCCCTGTAATATTTCCCTCCTGAACTGCACAGCAGCCATGAGTGGGAACCTTCTGTACTTTCATACGCAGGTCCAGAAGCATTCCCACCTGTCGCTGCTGAGCACAGCTGGGAGGTAGCATGACATTACAGGGAGTGTGAGTAGACAGACCATGTGCCACTCTGTACGAATGGAGGTGAGGATGGGGCCGAGGAGGGGACCCTAACCAAACTGATGAACAGGTAAGTATAAGCACCCTTTACTACACACCCTGGTGTGTGTAGTTCACAGATATATTCTTAGTTCAGATGCTCTTTAAATCAGTAAGAACAGCTTAAAAATTGCAGTCTCTTTTGAACAGCTATTTTGTTAACCCCCTTGGCGGTATGAAAAATACCGCCAGGGGGAAGCGCAGCAGTTTTAAAAAAAAATATTTTTTTTTAATCATGTAGCGAGCCGAGGGCAACCCCTCAAAGAACGGGATTTCCTGGAGGGCTTCCCCCGTCGCCATGGCGACGGGGCGGGATGACGTCACCGACGTCGGGACGTCATTGGGAGACCCGATCCACCCCTCGGCGCTGCCTGGCACTGATTGGCCAGGCAGCGCTCGGGGTCTGGGGGGGGGCCGCGTGCCGCACCGGATAGCGGCGATCGGGCACGCGGCGGCGGCGATCGGGGTGCTGGCGCAGCTAGCAAAGTGCTAGCTGCGTCCAGCAAAAAAAAAATTATGTAAATCGGCCCAGCAGGGCCTGAGCGGCACCCTCCGGCGGCTTACCCCGTGTCACACACGGGGTTACCGCCAAGGAGGTTAAAGGATACCCGAAGTGACATGTGACGTGATGAGATAGACATGTGTATGTACAGTGCCTAGCACACAAATAACTATGCTGTGTTCCTTTTTTTTTCTTTCTCTGTCTGAAAGAGTTACATATTAGGTATGTAAGTGGCTGATTCAGTCCTGACTCAGACAGGAAGTGACTACAGTGTGACCCTCACTGATAAGAAATTCCAACTATAAAACACTTTCCTAGCAGAAAATGGCTTCCGAGAGCAAGAAAGAGATAAAAAGGGAAATTTCTTATCAGTGAGGGTTACATTGTAGTCACTTCCTGTCTGAGTCAGGCCTGAGTCAGCCACTTACATACCTGATATTTAACTCTTTCAGACAGAGAAAAAAAAAGGAACACAGCATAGTTACTTGTGTGCTTGGCACTGTACATACACATGTCTATCTCATCATGTCACATGTCTCTTCAGGTATCCTTTAACCACTTCGCATCCAGACCTTGTTTTCCCCTTATTGACCAGAGCAGTTCTTACGCTTTAGCGGTGTCCCTGTTTAATCACCAATAACTTCACCTGTACTCGTGCCACTTAAAGGGAAGATTCAGGGACTATCCCAAAAAATAAAAATCCCCATCCACTTACCTGGGGCTTCCTCCAGCCCGTGGCAGGCAGCAGGTGCCATCGGCGCCGCTCCGCAGGCTCCCGGTGTTCTCCGGTGGCGCGCCCGACCTGGCCAGGCCGGCGGCCAGGTCGGGCTTCTTGTGCGCTCCAAAATGCGACTCACGGCGGCGCACTGACGTCATCGGACGTCCTCCGGGCTGTACTGTGCAGGCTCAGTTCTGAGCTGCCATGAGGCGAATTTTGGAGCGCACAAGAAGCCCGACCTGGCCGCCGGCCTGGCCAGTTCGGGCGCGCCACCGGAGATCACCGGGAGCCTGCGGAGCGGCGCCGAGGGCACCTCCTGCCTGCCACGGGCTGGAGGAAGCCCCAGGTAAGTGGATGGGGATTTTTATTTTTTTGGGATAGTCCCTGAACCTTCCCTTTAAATGATCTATATATCGTTTTTTTCAAGACAAACTAAGCTTTCATTGGGAGGTATTTGGTCCCAAAAAAATGTTCCTCTCTATGCATTTTAATGGGAAAAAGGGGGGAAAAATAAAAAAATGCATTATTTCTCAATTTTGATTGACATAAAAACTGTGCCACCAGTTAAAGTCGCCCCAGTATAGATAGAATATCCAGATGTGTCCCCAGTATCACCCCCCCCCCCAGTACAGCCAGATGTGTCCCCAATATCAGCCCCCCAGCATAGCCAGATGTGTCCCCTGCGTTTGCCAGCCCCAGAATAGATTGACAGATGCAAACCCAGGAATAGTGCCCCTCTTTATAGCCAGATGTGTCCCCGGGATCAGGATTATCCCATTATAGCCAGATGTACCCCCAGGATTAGTGCTGCCCCCCATTATAGCCAAATGTGCCCCCAGTATTACGTTATGGCCCCCCCCCCCTTCAGGTGCCCAGATGTGCAAAATTTGTAACCCCCCCTCCCCTTTGTTACTAAGATGTCCCCCAGTAACTTTGTATACCCCCTTTGCATATCCCCCCCTCCCCCCAAGAATCCATAGACAGATGCCCCCCCCCCCCCTCCGTGCAGCAATAGTAAAAAAAAATGCACAACCAAGCAGCCTCACTCACCTTACCTCGGTCCTGCGACTATCCTGAAGCCTGATCCTCCGATCACCGCTCTGCAGTCAGCCGCATATTGCCGGTAACCCGGGTCCCGGCTTGTTGACGTCATTAAGCCGGGACCCGGGTTTCCGGCAATATGCGGCTGACTGCGGAGCGGTGATCGGAGGATCAGGCTTCAGGATAGTCGCAGGACCGAGGTAAGGTGAGTGAGGCTGATTGGTTGTGCATTTTTTTAACTATTTGTGCGCCGACGGGGACAGATGAAGGATCGCTGCAGTTCACTACTGCAGCGATCGTTCATGGGAGGGGGGTGGACTAATTGGCCAAAAGGGAACATGTTCCCTTCCACCAATTAGTAATGCAGCTGACAGTGGCGGTGGGTGCGCTCTGCAGCGCATGCGACCGTGCACAGCAGGGCTGCAACCAGGTCAGTATATCTACGTGGCTGTGGCTTGGAGGGTGCCACAGCTGACGTAGATATACTGTAGCAGTGGGGAAAGTGGTTATACAAGGAGTATACAAGAAATTGATCATAATATAAGTTTCAGTCATCCTGATCACATTGTTAAGGATAGGTCTACTCTACACAATGCAGTGCCTAGATGGTGACAGCATATATGCTGTCACCGTCCACGGAACGTGACACATATTCACACGTTTCCATTGGATTGGACATGTCATAACAGCAATGCTATTATGACATGTCCGGTTTGTGTCTGGAAAAGTTGTGAACTGTTGTAAGTTTGCATTCTGACGCCAAAGATCCTAGAGTTAACATAAAGTTGATTTATCCGTTGTGTTCCATTGTGGAAAATGGGATGTTTTTGGTTGTAGTGTGAACCAAGCCTACAGCAAATCTGAAGGGAGAATAAACTGGTGATGAGATAAACAACTGTAATTATAGTCTTAATCCTGAACAGGACTAGCCTGGGAAGTGTTATTTTGGTTTTAATTAAACATTTACGTTTAACGTTTTGACTATATCAGGTACATGACTGCAGTTTTTTCATGCTTATTCAGCTTATACAGACAAATCTTGAACTATTGAACTGTTAGGCCCCATTCACACTTGCATTCTGTCACGCAAACGGACCGGATCCACATCGGAGCCGGACCTGATACGCATGGGAGCCATACGGCACCTATCCGCATGCGATGCGGATCCGGTCCGTTTGCATGCGTATTTCTTGCGGTGTGAGCGCGGCTGCCATGCAGATCCGGGGAAAAAAATAAAATTAAAAATAACAAAAGTACCTAAACTTGTTGGGGTCTGCAGAAGGTGCACCTGGTGCACCTGTAGAATCAGGTCCTCCGCTGTAGGCCTCACCTCCACCTCCGACATACTGCCAAACAGCTCCAGCACGCTCCAGCACGTAAGTCACTGCTGCTCCACTGCTGCCCATGTGTCCCCATCCGAAATGGCCGCTAGAATTCGCATAGGAAGTGGGGTAGAACATCAGGTGTTTGCATCCTGTGTGTTCTGTGCTTTCCGTTCCCCATAGGTTTCCACATCCGCATGGTGCAGTCAGGATCCGTTCCGGGTGCGTGGGCCGCATGAGCCGGACCCAAAAAATAGCGCATGTTGGAAAAGCCTCCGGATCCGGTCCGGCTCCGTACTGTACAGAACGGACGCGTGTGAACGTCCGCATAGCCTTTGCATTGCTATGCGGAACGTACGTTCCGTTTGTACAGTATACGGTCCGGATCCGATCAGGCGGATCCGAACAGGGAATGCTAATGTGAACCGGGCCTTAATCTGTTACCTGCTGTAAGAAGTATTTTTCTCAGCCTCAGAGGTGTTTTATGACCTCTTCTTATCAGTGAGAATTATGCACTCTGCCTTGCAGAGAAACTGTCATTCAGGGCTTGTTCACACTAGGGGCGTTTTTGACATTTTTTAAGCACTGGCGATTTTCAAAATCACCTGAAAGTGATTGTGCATTGATTCTCTATGAAAATACAGTACATTTATTATTTTCTGGATCAAAGAGTTCACTGACGTCAGGCGCACTGACGTCAGGAAGTAAAAAAACGCAATCACTCTGCAAAAGCGCTTAGAAAAATGCTTAACAAAAACGTCTAACGCACAGCAATCGGAAAACAAAGTGTCAAGAAAACGGCCAACGCAAACGACCACACGAAGGGAACGCAATGGGAAAAAGGCCTTAGAGCACTGGATTCTTAACCCTGAAGCCCTGTTCACAGTGCTCAGTTGCGTTGCAGAATAATTCTGCATGCCAGCTCACTGCCCATACAACTCTATGGACCTGTTCACAGTACTGCGTTGTAACTGATCACATTATTCTAACTGGCTGCTAGCAGGCTTTGTATTAAAGTCTATGTCTAGTCTCCATTGCAGTCCACAATCATTATAATGCATTATAACGTGTGTGTCAACTCTGAATCTAGCGTAAGAGCTAGTTTACAGATCATCAGTTGTATTGCAGAATAAATCTGCAAGTCAACTGACTGCCCATACAAATCTATTGGCCTGTTTAAGTATTGGCGTTGTACTGGATTGCGTTATTCTAACTTGTTGCATGCAGGTTTGTAATAACGTCTATGTCTGGTCCAGGGCCATCTTTAAGCAAAGGCATTCCAGGCCATTGCCTGAAGTGCTATTGGTCCTAAGGACGACAGGCACTGGGTTAAACCGTGACCCTAAATTTAACTCCTCCCGGTTGAAACACTACCCCCCCCCCCCCTCATGGTACAAATTTGTGCTTTCTTTTGTCCCCCTGTGCCTCCCTCTACCCCCATGTTCCTCCATCTGTAGCCCCCTGTGTCTCCTTCTGCACCCCTTTGTGCCTCCTTTTATTCCCCTACACCTCCATCTGTCCCCTTGTGCCTCCTTTTATTCTCATGCGCCTCCTTCTGTCCCGCTGTGCCACTTTTTATCCACATGTGCCTCCTTCAGTCCCTCTGTGCCACCTCCGCTCCCTGTGTCTCCCTTTGTGCCTCCTCCTGTCCCCATGTGTTCCTCTTTCTGTCCCTTTGTATCATTTTCTGCCCCCCTCTTCTACACCTCCAGCCCAGTGTGAAAATGTATAGAGCAGCAGAAGCTGTGCCTTTACCTTCCTGCCAGAGCCCAGTGCTGTGCCTGTGCAACCATCCAGTCCGTCTACTGCTCCCTTTAGTGCCGGCATCTCACTCTCCATGTTGCGTGTAATCACGATACATGCAGTAGGAGATGCTGGGCCCTTGGCTGAGCGTTGAGGGGACAGGTGGAAACACAGAACTGGACTCTGGTGGAAAGCTGAGAGCACAGCTTCTGCTGTACTATGCGCTGCATTTACACACTGGGCGGGAGGAATATGCAAGCTAATGCGACAGGATTGGCGGGTTTTTTGTATCTTGGGGCCTTTCTGTATTATGCATTCACCTACGGTACATGGTCTATATTCTCTAGTGTGTATGTGTGTGTTTTGTGTATGTGTGGGGGAGGGGGCTAGCGGGGTGACACAGGATTTCTTGCCTGGGGTGACAAAAAGGTTAGAACCAGCCCTGAAACACACCGCTGTGAGTGCAGCTTTAGGCCCTGTTCACAGTGGTCAGTTGTGTTGCAGAATAATTCTGCATTGTCATCTCAATGTCCATACAATTCTATGGGTCTGTTCACAGTACTGCGTTGTAACTGATCACATTATTCTAACTTGCTGCATGTAGGATTTGTATTAAAGTCTATGTCCAGTCTCCATTGCAGTTCACAGTCATTATAACACATGCACTATTCAACTGACCACTGTGAACCTAGCCTAAGGCTTCTTTTACACTAGGTCCATTGCTTGCAGCTATAGCTGAAAGGACAACTGACAAATGTCCATATTTCCCTTTGGCTCAGTTTACATTATACAAGAGTTCTCCAAAGATTGTCAGCACACCACTGGATTATAGCACACCCTTTATTGTGCCAGTTTCCACACAAAAAAATTGTTTCGGGGGCCACACAGGGTCCCCCTTTATCAAGGCATGTCGTTTCGTAACCACATGCCTTGATAAAGGGGTACCCTGCATGGCCCCCTGAAACAATTCTTGGACTTTTTGTGGAAACTTGCACAATAAAGGGTGTGCTATAATCCAGTGGTGTGCTGACAATCTTTGGAGAATTGTACTTGTGTGTGGCACTGCCTATGCCACTTTTGTCAAGCACCCACAACTACTGATGGTGTGCCGACTTCCTCTGGGAATACATTATACAAGAGTTGACTGAAGGCTAGTACACAGTGCTCGGTTGCATTGCAGAATAATTCTGCATGTCAGTTCACTGCCCATACAATTCTATGGGCCTGATCACAGTAGTGCGCTGTAACTGATCACATTTTTCTAACTTGCTGCATGCAGACTTTGTATTGCAGTCTATGTCCAGTCTCATTATAACGTGTGCACTATACAATTGACCACGGTAAACCTAGCCTCAAAGCTTTTTCACAATGTGTTGCTATGGAAATTTACATTTCATTCGTTTTTCAGCGTATAGTGTAAGAAAAGCCTTACATTATAAAAAGGAACACATGCTAGTTCTTATTAGGATTGATATTGTATTTGCACATGCTTATCTCATCATGTTACATGTCCCTTCAGGTTCCCTTTAATTGTTTTTGTCTATTATCTACAAAATACTGTACATAGTGCATCCGAAGAGTATTCACAGCACATCACTTTTTCCAAATGTTTGTTACGTTACAGCCTTATTCCTTAACCTCCTTGGCAGTAACCCCGTGTGTGACACGGGGTAAGCCGCCGGAGGGTGCCGCTCAGGACCTGCTGGGCCGATTTACATAATTTTTTTGTCAAACACGCAGCTAGCACTTTGCTAGCTGCGTGTTTGGTCTGATCGCCGCCGCCGATGCGCCGCTACCCGCCGCGATACAGGCCCCCCGCATATCCCTTGCGCAGCCTGGCCAATCGCGGCCAGGCTGCGCTATGGGGTGGATCGGGATCCTCTGTGACGTCACGACGTCAGTGACGTCGATGATGTCACTCCGTTCGTCGCCATGACGACGGGGGAAGCCCTCAAGGAAATCCCGTTCAGAACGGGATTTCCTTATGGGCAAGCGGCGCCGGCGGCGATCGGTGGGTACGGGGGAAGACGCCGCAGGGAGGGGGGAAGCATGTAGCTAGCGCTAGGCTAGCTACATGCTAAAAAAAAAATAATAATTTGAAAAAAAACCTCCCGCGGCCGCGCAGCCGCATTTATCATACCGCCAGGGAGGTTAATGAATCAAATTAGTGTTTTTTTCCTCAGAATTATACACATAACATCACATAATGACAACCTGAAAAAGCTTACCTGAGGTTTTGGCAAATGTATTAAAAATAAAAAAACTAAGAAATCACATGTATTCGGCCCCCTTGAAGTTTTCCACATTTTGTCACATTACTGCCACAAACATGAATCAATTTTATTGGAATTCCACGTGAAAGACCAATGCAAAGGTGTACACGTGAGAAGTGGAACAAAAATCATACGTGATTCCAAACATTTTTTACAAATAAATAACTGCAAAGTGGGGTGTGCGTAATTATTCAGCCCCCTGAGTCAATACTTTGTAGAACCACCTTTTGCTGCAATTACAGCTGCCAGTCTTTTAGGGTATGTCTCTACCAGCTTTGCACATCTAGAGACTGAAATCTTTGCCCATCCTTCTTTGCAAAACAGCTCCAGCTCAGTCAGATTAGATGGACAGCGTTTGTAAACAGCAGTTTTCAGATCTTGTCACAGATTCTTGATTGGATTTAGATCTGGCGGTGACTGGGCAATTCTAACACATGGATATGTTTTGTTTTAAACCATTCCATTGTTTCCCTGGCTTTATGTTTAGGGTCGTTGTCCTGCTGGAAGGTGAACCTCAGCCCCAGTCTCAAGTCTTTTGCAGACTCCAAGACGTTTTCTTCCAAGATTGCCCTGTATTTGGCTCCATCCATCTTCCCATCAACTTTGACCAGCTTCCCTGTCCCTGCTGAAGAGAAGCACCCCAGAGCATGATGCTGCCACCACCATATTTGACAGTGGGGACGGTGTGTTCATACAGATGTGCAGTGTTAGTTTTCTGGCACACATAGGGCCTGATTCACAAAGCGGTGCAAACTTTTTTCGCAGACTTTTGCGCGCGCAAAGCGCCGCGATTCGCGCGATCGCGGGCATTTGCGCGCGCAATTGCAAAAGTCCGCAATCGCGCGAATCGCGGCACTTTGCGCACGCAAAAGTCCGCAAAAAAGTTTGCACCGCTTTGTGAATCAGGCCCATAGTGTTATGCGTTTTGGCCAAAAAGTTCAATTTTGGTCTCATCTGACCAGAGCACCTTCTTCCACATGTTTGCTGTGTCCCCCACATGGCTTGTGGCAAACTGCAAACGGGACTTCTTATGCTTTTCTGTTAACAATGGCTTTCTTCTTGTCACTCTTCCATAAGAGCCAACTTTGTGCAGTGCACAACTAATAGTTGTCCTATGGACATATTCCCCCACCTGAGCTGTAGATCTCTGCAGCTCGTCCAGAGTCATCATGGGCCTCTTGACTGCATTTCTGATCAGTGCTCTCCTTGTTCGGCCTGTGAGTTTAGGTACACGGCCTTGTCTACACTGTAGGTTTACAGTTGTGCCATACTCCTTCCATTTCTGAATGATCACTTGAACAGTGCTCTGTGGGATGTTCAAGGCTTTGGAAATCTTTTTGTAGCCTAAGCCTGCTTTAAATTCTCAATAACTTTATCCCTGACCTGTCTGGTGTGTTCTTTGGACTTCATGGTGTTGTTGCTCCCAATATTCTCTTAGACAACCTCTGAGTCTGTCACAAAGCAGCTGTATTTGTACTGACATTAGATTACACACAGGTGCACTCTATTTAGTCATTAGCACTCATCAGGCAATGTCTATGGGCAACTCACTGCACTCAGACCAAAGGGGGCTGAATATTTACGCACACCCCACTTTGAGGTTATTTATTTGTAAGAAAAAATTTGGAATCCTGTATTATTTTCGTTCCACTTCGCACATGTACACCACTTTGTATTGGTCTTTCACGTGGAATTCTAATAAAATTGATTCATGTTTGTGGCAGTAATATGACAAAATGTGGAAAACTTCAAGGGAGCCCGAATACTTTTGCAAGCCACTGTATATAAGTATTCACAGCCTTTGCTCAATACTTTGCTGATGCACCTTTGCTGTGATTTCGTGCAGACCTGGCCCAAAGTACAGTGCTCAGAAGAAGGCACGTGCCATCACTTCCCAAAATTGTGAGGACGTGCTTGAGTATTTAACACAGAACACCTCATCTCCCGCAGCCACCAGCGCTACAACAAGCACCACATCCGCTGCATTTGACACTTCGCAGAAGTTATTTGGTGGTGGTGGTGGTGAAATCACTGATTCACAGCCACTACTGCAACAACAAGAAGAAGGCGCAGGTAGACCACCTCATACGTCTGAGTTAGGTGGCGATAGTATGGACGTAACGTGTGAGGAGGGGCATGATGAACCACCTGAAGTTGGTGCAGTTGTGGAGTTGTCTGAGGAAAGCGAAGCTGGGCAGGAGGATTATGATGACGATTATACGGATGTCACGTATGTTCCCAATAGAGGAGATGACAAGCGGGACACTTCTGAGGGGTGGAGCCAGAGAGGAGTAGGCGGAGACGACTCCATGATAGAAGCAGAGGGAGCTCGTCCTCAGAAACAGCTGGGGGCAGTGTCCGGCGCCATGTATCGCCAGCTATGGCCAGCCAGCCAACATGCCCTTCAAGGTCAGCTGTTGATGCCACCATAGTGCCATCACCCCAGGGGGGCTCAGCGATTTGGAAATATTTTATGGTGTGTGCCTCAGATAGGAGCAAAGCCATCTGTTCTCTCTGCCTCCAAAAATTGAGCCGTGGAAAGGCCAACACTCACGTAGGGACAAGTGCCTTACGAAGGCACCTGGAGAAAAGGCACAAACAGCTATGGGAAGAACACCTGAGGAAAAGCAGCACCCCTCAAAAGACAAGCCACCCTCCTTCTCCTCTTCCTCCTTCAGGTGCATCGTCTTCATCCGCTTTCTCCCTTGAACCTTCACAGCCACCCTCCTTCACACCGCCTCTGCCCTTGAGCGGTTCCTGCTCCTCTGCCCACAGCAGTAGCCAGGTGTCCGTGAAGGTAGTCTTTGAGCGGAAGAAGCCAATTTCGGCCAGTCACCCTCTTGCCCAGCGTCTGACAGCTGGTGTGGCGGAACTATTAGCTCGCCAGCTATTACCATTCAAGCTGGTGGAGTCAGAGGCTTTCCGTAAATTTGTGGCCATTGGGACACCACAGTGGAAGATACCAGACCGCACTTATTTTTCACGAAAGGCCATACCCAAACTGTACCGTGCAGTTCAGAGGCAAGTGGTGTCATCTATTGCGAAGAGCATTGGGTCAAGGATCCACCTGACCACGGATGCCCGGTCTGCCAAGCACGGGCAGGGCCGCTACATTACGTACACAGCCCATTGGGTCAACCTGGTGACCGATGGCAGCAAGCAGGGAGTACGTGGCTGCGCAGCGGACCGACTTGTCACACCTCCACGGCTTGCAGGCCTCCAGCCACCTCCTCTCCTCCTCCACCTACATCCTCTTCGCTGTCAACCTCCTCCTCCTCCTTGGCTGAGTGTCAGTTGAACTCTAGCGGGGCTGCCATCTCTTCTTCCTCTCCAGCTACACAGCCCCATCTCCCCAGAGCCTACGCTGCATGCCAGGTACGACGGTGTCACGCAATTCTAGACATGTCTTGCCTCAAAGCGGAGAGTCACACTGGAGCAGCTCTCCTGGCTGCTCTTAACAAACAGGTGGAGCAATGGCTGACCCCGCACCAGCTGGAGATCGGCAATGTGGTGTGTGACAATGGCAGCAATCTCCTTTCCGCTTTGAATTTAGGAAAGCTGACACATGTATCCTGCATGGCACATGTGATGAATCTGGTCGTGCAAAGATTTGTCTCAAAGTACCCAGGCTTAGAGGACGTCCTGAAGCAGACCAGGAAGTTGTGTGGGCATTTCAGGCGGTCTTATACGGCCATGGCACGCTTTGTGGACATTCAGCGGAAAAACAACTTGCCGGTGAGACGCTTGATATGCGATAGCCCAACTCGCTGGAATTCTACCCTGCTCATGTTCTCTCACCTGCTAGACCAGGAGAAAGCCGTCACCCAGTACCTGTACAACTACAGTAGAAGGACACAATCTGGGAAGATGGGGATGTTGTGGCCCAACAGCTGGACACTGATGCGAAATGCAATCAGGACCATGCGCCCGTTTGAGGAGGTGACCAACCTGGTGAGTTGCGCTGAAGGCACCATCAGCGACTTGATCCCCTACGCTTACTTCCTGGAGCGTGCCGTGCGTAGAGTGGTGGATGAAGCTGTGGAGGAGTGGGAACAGAAACAGCTACGGCAGGAGGATTCGTGGGAGCGATTTACATCTGAACCACATGTTTCCTCGACACCTGCGGCACCACAGAGGGGGGAGGAGGAGAAAGAAGAGGAGTCGTGTGGGGAAGGAGAGGAGTCAGACTCGGATGACGATTATGAGGAAGATGTTTCTGTGGAGGAGGAAAAGGCGGCGGCGGCAGAAGAACAACCGCAGCATCCATCACAGGGGGCTTCTGCTGCTCCACGTTCCTGTGGTATTGTTCATGGCTGGGGGGAGGAAGAGGAGTTGCGTGACGTCACTGTGGAAGAGCAAGAGGATATGGAGAGTACGTCTGGATCCGACTTTGTGCAGATGGCCTCTTTCATGTTGTCCAGCCTGTTGAGGGACCCCCGTATCAAAAAACTCAAGGGGAATGATCTATACTGGGTGGCCACGCTACTAGACCCTCGGTACAGGCACAAAGTGGCAGACCTGTTACTAACTCAACACAAGGCGGAAAGGATGCAGCACTTGCAGAACAAGCTGTCAATGATGCTTTACAATGCATTTAAGGGTGATGTGACAGTACAACGCAATAAAGGTACCACTGGCAGTAATCCTCCTCCTCCTCACCAGTCCACGCAGGCAAGGACAGGACGCTCCAGCGATCTCGGGGTGATGTCGGACATGCGGACATTCTTTAGTCCAACGCCTCGCAGTAGCCCTTCGGGATCCACCAACGCCTGGACCGGCAGGTAGCCGACTACCTGGCCTTAAGTGTGAATGTACACACTGCGACTGCGAGCAGCGAGGATGAACCCTTGCTCTACTGGTTGCGCATGCTTGACCTGTGGCCAGAGCTGTCCCAATTTGCCATACAACTTCTCTCTTGCCCTGCCGCAAGCGTCCTGTCAGAAAGGACCTTCAGTGCAGCTGGAGGCATTGTCACTGAGAAGAGAAGTCGCCTAAGTCATGACAGTGTTCAGTACCTGACCTTTATCAAAATGAATGAGGCATGGATCCCTGAGGGCTATTGCACGACCGAAGACTAAGTCAGTCCCCACACACAGCATCTCTGCCTGCAGGCCGCTTGACTGCCTTATCCGCCACCACCACCAGGGCCCAGGACTCTAGGCGGATTCCAGAATTTTTAAGGCCGCTGCTAGCAGCGGCCGCTATACTAATTTTCTGGGGCGTGCACATGCCTGCCTAATTTTTCTGCTGAACTGCAGGCGGCTGCAACAAAAAAACAAAAGGCATGTACATGTGCCCATCCCCCTTCGTGATCATTACCTTGCCGCAGTGAAGGGGCTTGCGTATCACAATTAACCAATGACCGCCGGCTATATGAGTGCCTCGGGTGGGGGTGGCACACCAAAGATAATAAGGTCGTTGTTTCATTGTGGTCAGACCAAAATTGATCAGCTGTACAGTCACTGTTCTGTCATTCAGCTACATCAGCCGGGCGACCATATGGGCTGAAAAGCCACCATCACCTGCACTCTTTCCACGGTGCGCACCAGTCCAGCACGGCCGTCACTACACAAACGGCTGTTTGCAGTCACTGCATACCTTTCACTGCATCTGTGGCTGCACATTATACCTGGCAGTCAGTGCATAACTTGCACTTGAATGGATGGCAGACTTGCCCTCCATAACAGATTCCCGTTAAAGGATTTAAAGTTGATTCATTACAATTAGGGCCTCAAAAGGTCCTCCTGAGTCCTGTATTGTTATTTTTGGTCACTACCTTGGGGCGGGCGGGCGTGCATGCCTGCCTGCTGCCCTTCTTGCCTGGATGTGTGGTGGTAGCCGTTGCTCAGGCTCCAACTCCGGAACGCAATACAACCATCTACAGTTTCAAACAATTTAAAAATACAACCATCTACAGTTTCAAACAATTTAAAAATACAACCATCTACATTTTAAAACAATTGAAAAATACAACCATCTACAGTTTCAAACAATTAAAAAAAATGGCAAAAAACTTGCCCTCTGTAAAACATTCTTGGCAAATGCTTTCGACTTGGTTTCTCTTCCGCTGGGTCAAGGGTCCATCTGACCACAGATGCCTGGTCTGCACAGCACGGTCAGGGCAGCTACAGCATGGGTCTCAGCAGGCTCCCGCTTTCGGGCCGGAATCCAACCTTCATTCCCCGCCCATTACCCTTAGTGACAATGGCAGACTTGCCCTCCATAACGGATTCCCGTTAAAGGATTTAAAGTTGATTCATTACAATTAGGGCCTCAAAAGTCCTCCTGAGTCTTGTATTGTTATTTTTGGTCACTACCTCGGGGCAGGCGTGCATGCCTGCCTGCTGTCCTCCTTGGGTGTGTAGTGGTAGCCGTTGCTCAGGCTCCACACCGGATTCCATCCCTCATTCCCCGGCCATTACCCGGGGTCACAAATGGCAGACTTGCCCGCCTCCATATGATTCTCGTGAAAGGAATGTGGTGTCATCTTTGCCCGCCATAACTGGTTCTCGTTAAAGGATTTAAAGTACATTCATTTCAAATACAGCAAGCCCTCGATAGTCCTCCTGTATTGTTATTTTTGGTCACTACCTCGGGGCGGGCGTGCATGCCTGCCTGCTGCCTTCCTTGGATGTGTAGTAGTAGCCGTTGCTCAGGCTCCACACGGATTCAAACCCTCATTCCCCGGCCATTACCCGGGGTCACAATGCCAGACTTGCCCGCCTCCATAGGATTCTCATTGTAGCGGTACTGAACAAGTACACAGCACGTAGAAAATGTAATTTAAAAACAAAACGTAAGCTTTTTAACAATGCCATGGAAAGTTGATAAGGCAGTCACACATTACCTGACATCACTGAGTGAGGAAGAGCAATCTCGCCATGTTGCGCAGTAGTCCAGCATGGCCGTCACTACACAAACAGCTGGTAACTTGCGGTGCGTTACACAGTTAGTTTGGTGCGTCAGTGTGAAGCAGTACTCTAATTACACTACCTGATTGATGTATACACATGCAAGATGTTTTAAAGCACGTTAGGCCTGCAATTAAGCATTCAATGTGACTTCTGCCCTTAAAATGCTGTTTTGCGTCACATCCAGATTTTTCCCCGGCACTTTTGACGTGTATCCCACTCCGCCATGCCCCCCTCCAGGTGTTAGACCCCTTGAAACATCTTTTCCATCACTTTTGTGGCCAGCATAATTTTTTCTATTCTTCAAAGTTCGCCTCCCTATTGAAGTCTATTGCGGTTCGCGAACTTTTTCGCTAACCGAACCTTCCGTGGAAGTTCGCGAACCTAAAATCGGAGGTTCGGCCCATCACTAGGGATGATATTGGCCTCATGATGAGCGGTGCCGCCAGGCATTCACACCAAAGAGCTCAATCTCACCAGACCAGAGCATTTTGTTTATCATGGTCTTGGAGTCATTCATGTGCCTTTTGGCAAACTTCAGCCGGGCTGCTATGTGCCTTTTACTAAAGAGTGCCTGTCGTCTGGCCACTCTACCATACAGGCTTGATTGGTGGATTTCTGCAGAGAAACCATCTGGAAGGTTCTCCTCTCTCCACAGAGGATCTCTGGAGCTCAGACAATGTGACCATCTGGTTTTTGGTCACCTCCCTGACTATGGCCATTCTCGCCCGATTGCTCAGTTTAGATGGTCAGCCAGCTCTAGGAAGAGTCCCAGTGGCAGCACTGGGCTGCCCATGATGTCAAGTGAAAATGAAACATGACGCTGAAACATGACGCACATATCCAATCAACTGAATTTACCACAGGTAGACTCTAATTAAGCTGCAGAAACTCTCAAGGATGATCGGGGAAACGGAATGCGCCTGAGCTCAATTTTGAGCTTCATGGCAAAGGCTGTGAATACTTACAGTGGCTTGCGAAAGTATTCAGCCCCCTTTGAAGTTTTCCACATTTTGTCACATTACTGCCACAAACATGAATCAATTTTATTGGAATTCCACATGAAAGACCAATACAAAGTGATGTACATGTGAGAAGTGGAACGAAAATCATACATGATTCCAAACATTTTTTACAAATCAATAACTGCAAAGTGGGGTGTGCGTAATTATTCAGCCCCCTTTGGTCTGAGTGCAGTCAGTTGCCCATAGACATTGCCTGATGGGTGCTAATGACTAAATAGCGTGCACCTGTGTGTAATCTAATGTCAGTACAAATACAGCTGCTCTGTGACGGCCTCAGAGGTTGTCTAAGAGATTATTGGGAGCAACAACACCATGAGGTTGTCTAAGAGAATATTGGGAGCAACAACACCATAAAGTCCAAAGAACACACCAGACAGGTCAGGGATAAAGTTATTGAGAAATTTAAAGCAGTCTTAGGCTACAAAAAGATTTCCAAAGCCTTGAACATCCCACGGAGCACTGTTCAAGCGATCATTCAGAAATGGAAGGTGTATGGCACAACTGTAAACCTACAGTGTAGACAAGGCCGTGTACCTAAACTCACAGGCCGAACAAGGAGAGCACTGATCAGAAATGCAGTCAAGAGGCCCATGATGACTCTGGACGAGCTGCAGAGATCTACAGCTCAGGTGGGGGAATATGTCCATAGGACAACTATTAGTTGTGCACTGCACAAAGTTGGCTCTTATGGAAGAGTGACAAGAAGAAAGCCATTGTTAACAGAAAAGCATAAGAAGTCCCGTTTGCAGTTTGCCACAAGCCATGTGGGGGACACAGCAAACATGCGGAAGAAGGTGCTCTGGTCAGATGAGACCAAAATTGAACTTTTTAGCCAAAATGCAAAACGCTATGTGTGGCGGAAAGCTAACACTGCACATGACTCAGAACACACCCTCCCCACTGTCAAATATGGTGGTGACAGCATCATGCTCTGGGGTTGCTTCCCTTCAGCAGGGACAGGGAAGCTGGTCAGAGTTGATGGGAAGATGGATGGAGCCAAATATAGGGCAATCTTGGAAGAAAACGTCTTGGAGTCTGCAAAAGACTTGAGACTGGGGCAGAGGTTCACCTTCTAGCAGGGCAACGACCCTAAACATAAAGCCAGGGCAACAATGGAATGGTTTAAAACAAAACATATCCATGTGTTAGAATGGCCCAAAGTCCAGATCTAAATCCAATCGAGAATCTCTGGCAAGATCTGAAAACTGCTGTTCACAAACGCTGTCCATCTGATCTGTCTGAGCTGGAGCTGTTTTGCAAAGAAGAATGGGCAAGGATTTCAGTCTCTAGATGTGCAAAGCTGGTAGAGACATACCCTAAAAGACTGGCAGCTGTAATTGCAGCAAAAGGTGGTTCTACAAAGTATTGACTCAGGGGGCTGAATAACGCACACCCCACTTTGCAGTTATTGATTTGTAAAAAATGTTTGGAATAATTTATGATTTTCGTTCCACTTCTCACGTGTACACCACTTTGTATTGGTCTTTCACGTGGAATTCCAATAAAATTGATTCATGTTTGTAGCAGTAATGTGACAAAATGTGGAAAACTTCAAGGGGGCCGAATACTTTTGCAAGCCACTGTATGTACATGTGATTTCTCCAATTTTTTTTTATACATTTGCCAAAACCTCAAGTAAACTTTTGTCATGTTGTCATTATGGGGTATTGTATGCAGAATTCTGAGGGAAAACATTAATTTAATCCGTTTTGGAATAAGGCTGTATCTGGCATGTTACACTACAAACTGTGTCCTATTTGACTAGCCCACTAAAAATACTTAAAAAGTCATGATACGCTTTATTAGTAAAAAATGATAGTATTATAGAGGGGTGGTATATGAATACATAGCCCTTCATAGGAATAGTTTGCACCCTAAAATCTCAAGAGACAGAAGGGGGAGGGGGTATTTGCTAATCCACCCCCACACACTCAACAACATCTGTATGAATATAAATGTGGGGTGTAGCTATCCCCCTCCTATCTCATATGGGTAGCACACTATTAAAGAGGGTAACACACAGGCTAAATTGCTGCACAGGTTTATGTTAATATAATACAGTGATACAGTTGCACTGTTGTAGAGCACCTTCTGACGAAGCCTTTCGGGGTGAAACTGGTCACTATTCGAGGATATGTGTATTGTCACTGTATTTTATTAGGAGTACCCATTCGTTGTTTACTTATTCCACCCAGCATATTGGCAACGTGTGCGTATTTAAAAAACCTGCTGCAATTTTTCACTGTCGCACACGTCATTGATTTGCCAACAGGAAGTGAGTGCCACTTCTTGTTTGGATGGATGCTAGACAGGGATTATAGCATACTAACGCGGTAATCCCCCAAAGCCTGTTTTTGGCTCTGCGATGCGCAGCGGCAGCACCGCAACCGCCAATCCACAGTCTGAAGCTGGCCTAAGGTTGAAACCTACCACTAAGTTTATCCAGTATGTAGTTTCTAACAACTATAGGAGTCTGGGACACTACAGCCACGCATCTTTGTAGCTGTTACTTGCTGTAGTGTGCTATAACTACCGGTAGCTGCTCTGGATGACAGCAGCAAATGTAAGCCACTGATCAAATGGGTGTATTCACAAGACATTCCCCATCCCTGAAATGCTGCTCAGTGAGCATAATGTCTGACGTTCCCAAACACCCACATGAAGTGTCCCCAATGGTCTGATTCAGTACTTTGGCACTTATTTTCAAAGTGGTAAAAAAACATTTTCTGTATGTAAACCACTAAGAAAATGAGACCTAAAGCACTTCTGTAAATAAGCCCTCATGCTAAATTCACAGTGGTCAGTTATATAACTCGTGTTATGATGAAGGATTTTTATTATGTTATGGAGACTGGACGTAGACTTTAACCACTTGAGGACCCACCCTTTACCCCCCCTTAAGGACCAGCGCTGTTTGTTTGGATCTGTGCTGGGTGGGCTCTGCAGCCCCCAGCACAGATCCGCGGCCACACAGAGCGATCAGATCGCCCCCCTTTTTTCCCCACTAGGGGGATGATGTGCAGGGGGGGTCTGATCGCTCCTACCTGCAGGCATGTTGCGGGGGGGGCACCTCAAAGCCCCCCCCGCGGCGACATTCTCCCCCCTCCCTCTCCTACCTGCTCCCCCGGGAGATCTGGGCTGCACAGGACGCTATCCGTCCTGTGCAGCCAGTGACAGGACGTCCCCTGTCACATGGCGGCGATCCCCGGCCGCTGATTGGCCGGGGATCGCCGATCTGCCTTACCGTACAAATGTAAACAAAGCGGATTATTTCCGCTTGTGTTTACATTTAGCCTGCGAGCCGCCATCGGCGGCCCGCAGGCTATTCACGGAGCCCCCCGCCGTGAATTGACAGGAAGCAGCCGCTCGCACGAGCGGCTGCTTCCTGATTAATCAGCCTGCAGCTGGCGACGCAGTACTGCGTCGCTGGTCCTGCAGCTGCCACTTTGCCGACGCACGGTATAAGCGTGCGGTCGGCAAGTGGTTAATACAAACCCTGCATGCAGCGAGTTAGAATAATGCAATCAGTTACAACACAATACTGTAACCAGCTCCATAGAATTGTATGGGCAGCGAGTTGACATGCAGAATTATTCTGCAATGCAATTGAGCACTGTGAACTGCGAGCACTGGGCATCAGGGTTATGCCACATGGGCGACTAGTCACTTCAACTAGTTCTTAGTGGTTATTACTAGATGCAATAGTATGGCTGCAAGTAGTTGCTAACAGTAGACTTGCATAGCTTCCAACTGTCTCTCTTTTGGAGGAACGGTCCCTGTTTGGGAACAAAATCCCCGTGGGTCAGTTTACATCTATATTGTAACACATGGATGTAAACTGTCCCATAGGAAAACATTGAAAATTCCTTGTTGTCAACTGTCCATTTCTGACACCAACTGATTAAGGCCTCTTTCACAGTGGGATGTTGCGTTTGATGCGATGTTAAAGTCGCACAACGTGCCCCTAACGCAGCGCATGTAGGTTTTGAAATTGGACGTTATTTTGCACTGCGTTATGTGTCTCTTGGTGCGCCGTTTTTGTCGCATACTGATGGAACGAAAACGGCGCATGCGTTACATTTAAAAAATAAAAGATTACTGAGCATGTGCAACACACATAACGCAGCATAGAGGCCTGCGCGGGTCCACTTTTTCATACCCGCACCCAACCCGCGACCCGCTACCCGCACCCGTCCCGCAACTCGCTTTCTGGTGAATTTGATACCCGCAACCCGACCCGCACCCGCATAACCGCTACCCGCTCCCGACCCGCAGGCCCGCTACCCGCTTTTTTACATTTTCTTCTAAAGTGCACATTTAAAGTAACATTGGGGAGCTGTAAAGTTAAAAAACCTATTTTTATACACAAACCAAAGCTAAAGAAGGTTTTTAGCTTGCTTTCACTACCCGCTACCCGCAGACCGCTACCCGCAACCCTACCCGCACCCGCAACTCGCTACAGGTCTCTAACGCAGCAAATGTATTGCTAAACGCACAGCATGCAGCACTTTCTAACTATAGCTACACATTACACACAACGCAATGTGTGCACTGTGAATGTCACACAGATTTTGTATTGCTGTGCGTTCATCTGCGTTATAAATTTTTATAAACGTGCGACTTTAACGTCCCACTGTGAAAGAGGCCTAAGTGTAAACCCATCCTTGGCTGGAACTGTGATCTGTAAAAGAGGGGCTTTCCACTACTGTGGTAACTTTTTTTATTTTCTTTACAAGGCTTTAGGTGTACTTTGCAGGAAACCAGAGCTCAAAATGTTTGGAGAAATGGGGGGAGCAGGATATACTACCACCTGTCCTGATGCCCTCCACTCCCCCCATTCACTTATTCGGGCTTGCTGCGACCTGTAGCCGGGAGCGCACTGCACTTGACGTCACTACGTGATGCACAGTGACGTCATGCGCAGTGCACTTCCAGCCAAGGGCACGTGCTGTAGGACGCGTGCAGCCTGGCTGGCTCAGTAAGCCTGACCGTAAGAGAATCCTGAGGGGTTTTTAGGTGAGCTACGGGGGTATATAGGAGAACGAGGAGAGCGGTGGGCATCAGGACAGGTGGTAGTATATGCCTGCTCCCCAGAGCCGGATTAAGGCTAAATGGGGCCCTAAGCAAAGTAACTGATTTGGGCCCCCCATCATGTCGTAATAGAATCAGAAGATGCAGCTGCACAGCAACATGCCGCACACACTGGGGCAGCCAAGCTACTGGTTGCTATGGGCAACAGCCCGCTTTCCTCTGTGGGTGCACAATGCAGGGAATAGCAGCGGCAAAATGCAGAGTGAGAGATGAATGGCTGGGACATTTGCACTCAGGGGCTGGGGCACCCCTGTGAAGAGGGTGCCAGATATCACAGCAGCAGCACTTTCCCCCTGCATCTCCAGCCTGGCAATAGCAGAAAGCTCTGTACACCGCCAAACCGGAAGCCGTTCCCCAGACAGAATTAAATAACCACCCCCACCACCGAACAACCGATTTCCTCCCAAACTAGACAGCCACCATGCAGCCTCCATCCCAGTGAATACGATAGTCCAGCAGAGAAGGCAGCCACAGCGGGGGAGAATGACAGCACCAGATGACTCACATTCACCTATTGCGATCCAAGCAATAGAGGTCCCGTCATCCGGAGCCCATCTGTTTCCTCTAGAGTGCTGCCACTCTGTTACTACTACTATTACTATTTCCTGTCTGATCTGAGAATTAGGAAGTTCAGAGCGAGCGGCTGCACTGTAGAAGAGACAGATGGGTTTCAGATGACGGGATCTCTATCGCTTGGATCATGGATAGGTGAGTGAGCGTTTGCCATCTGCTGCTATCATTCTTGCTGCAGCTGTGGTTCTCTGTGGGAAGGGAGGGAGGAGTGGGCAGCGGCAGAGCGCACAGTAGCAGGAGGGGGACCTAGGAGGAGAGCCTGGCTCTGAAGACAATCAGCAGCGCACGGCATCATTTGACAAGACAAGACAAATAACATTTATATCGCGCTTTTCTCCTGGCGGACTCAAAGCGCCAGAGCTACAGCCACTAGGACGCACCCTATAGGCAGTAGCAGTGTTAGAGAGACTTGCCTAAGGTCTCCTACTGAATAGGTGCTGGCTTACTGAACAGGCAGAGCCGAGATTCAAACCCTGGTCTCCTGTGTCAGAGGCAGAGCCCATAAAGGGACTCCGAGCAGGGCCTGTGGGTATGCCTTTATGCATACCCACAACTAATGAATTACATCCTCACACCTACCAGCATGATGTTTGTAATTATATCCCCCTGGGTTCCTTATATTTCATTGCATTGTGCTGAATCGAGCTGCCGACTTTGGAGAAGTCGTCCTGTGGCCGCGATTTCGATTGCGAAAATAGCGAAAACTAAAAGTAGAGCAGAGCAGCCGCCGCCGAGTCACATGTGAGAGAATCACATGTGAGAGAGATGCACGGCGGCTGCTCTGCGGTGGCGGCGCTGGAAGTGCTCCCGCTCTCTCTCCGTGTCAGAGCGGTCAGCTGTTTGGGGTGAGAATATATCGGCACCTGGTCCTGGGGGGGGGGGAGAGGGGGGTCGGGCAGACATAGGCATGCTCTGCATGCTCATCAGTATCTGATATGCGGCTTTGCGTCCGGAGCTTGGGGAAAAGGCTACATAGTAAAAAAAAATAGATTGATTTTTAACTTCTGCATTGCCTTTTTGGCTCACTTAAATAGTAAATAAAACATTGCAATAGAGATTTAAATTTCATTTTTGGGGCTAACAGTTACTCTTTAAAAATACCGGAGGGGAGAGCCAGGAGGGGGGCCCCAAGGTGAGGGAGGAAGGGGGTGGGGTGAAGACTTCCCCACGCTGTGCACACCACCCCTTTCACTGCGCTCCTCCCCTCCTGCTTAGGGTGCTCTGGCGGGCCCCCCCTGACCACGGACCCTCGGTCCGTGCCCGAATGGTCAGTCCGCCCCTGGTTTCACAACTCAATACAGTGCATTTCCTCCTTCAGCCGGAAGGAGGAAGTGTGCGGTATTGAGTCGTCAAACGCGTCCCATTGGATGCGCGGGAGCGTTTGATATGCTTAGAAGCGCCCGGACATCTGTGTAATTAACCTCCATGCACACACCTGACGCAATTAAGCCTCATTAGAATCACAGATTCGAATACTACCCGTGAGCTTTTCACTATAATTCAAAGCACAATTCTCAGAAAAACATTATGTATTTCTGTCCTGTTTAGAAATATTTGGTCACTTCAGGTCAGTACGAGAATTGAAGAAAATTCTCCTACATATGACTCAGCAGTGGTTAAAAGTAGACAAATCAACCGGCCAATACCAGCTGACAACGCGCTGTTCTGTTCTTTGCGTTATGTATGTAACTACCCGTGGCTGTTTGCAGAGCATGCGCATTTAGAGGGGTGTGCTGGGTATGTGCACAGAGACTTCTCGTACGCAGCTGTGCACATTGCGGAGAGAAATGTGTTCTGCGCTTGCGCGAATGGCTCTTGGACGCAGAACGTCCCGGAAGCTCTTCTGTACGTTTCCGTAAACAAAGTGCGGAACTGTCCATATTCCAGTGATGGCGGGGACGGCTCTGAAGCGGCTCATGGCCGAATATAAACGTGAGTCTACTGCTATACAAAGCAGGTCGTGCCACAGAGTAACATTGTTCCAGCGCACATGGTTTAATAGTCACGTGCTGAGAACTTTCCTCTGCTGACGTGTCTGCAGTTCACCTGTCAGTGTCTTTACCCAGAGAAGTAATTCTACTTTGTTTTATGGAAAGGCATTTTTTGAAAAATATATGCTGTTTCCTTGTGCTTAATAAAAAGATGTTTAACGCATTGAGAAATTGAAGTGTATATTTTTAACAATAATGAGAAAATATAGTAGTCTAAAGTTTACAGCTAATGAGAAAAAAATCACTTCTGATCAACATGGTTATCAATTACAAATACATTGTTGTGCAGACCTCTTTAAAACGATTGTCAGCCTTAAAAGACAACTGAAGTGAGAGCTAAATGGAGGTTGCCATATGAATTTCCTTTTTAAGCAATACTAGTTGCCTGGCTGACCTCTGCCTTAATATCCTCTACCTTAATATTTTTAGCCATAGACCCTGAACATGCATGCAGCAGATCAGGTGTTTCTGGCATTATTGTCAGATCCGACCAGATTAGCAGCATGCTAGTTTCTGGTGTGGGTCAGATAATACTGCAGCCAAATAGACCAGCAGGGCTGTCAGGAAACTGGTATTGTTTAAAAAGAAATAAATATGGCAGCCTCCATATACATCTCAGTACAGTTGTCCTTTAAATAGATACTTAAGTGATATAAAAAAAATAAAGGCAGTTTTACTTGGGGCTTCTACTGGCCCCCTGTGGTCCCCCACCACAGCTCAGTTTTGGTTTCGGGGACTGAGCCTGTTGACAGTCTCTGCACCTGTGTGGCCCTGGCCGCACGCATCATTGTTAGCGCTCCCGTCGCCTGGAGCGAGGATGCCTGCGGCCAGAGCAACGCAGGCGCAGTGGCCGGTGACAGGTTCAGTCACCGAAAGTGAAACTGAGTCATGGTAGGGGACCAGAGGATCATTGAGTACCAGTGCGGGCACAGGGTGACTGCAGGGTGCTGGTAAAAGCCCCAGGTAAGTAAAACTGCCTCTTTTATATCATTTAAGTATCCCTTTAAAGAGAAACTCCGACCAAAAATTTAACTTTATCCCAATCAGTAGCTGATACCCCCTTTTACATGAGAAATCTATTCCTTTTCACAAACAGACCATCGGGGGCGCTGTATGACTTATATTGTGGTGAAACCCCTCCCACAAGAAACCCCTCCCACAAGAAAAGTTCGAACTTTTGGCAGTTTCCTGTTTGTGAACCTTGTTGCATTGTGGAAAATAGCTGTTTACAGCTGTTTCCAACTGCTAAAAACCATGCAGCAGCTACATCACCTGCCAACAGTAAAATGTTCACTGGAGTTCCTCTTTAAGGTTCCTATACATTATGAGACACAGGGCTGTGGAGTTGGTACAAAAATCATCATCTGACTCCTCAGTTTATGAAACCACCATCTCAGACTCCAGGTACCCAAACTTGCTCTAACTCTGACTCCTCGACTCCAACTCCTTAGTCTAATTTGTACAAAGGCTATGGATTTGGTTCAAAAATCATTCGACTCCTCAGTTTAAGACCAGACTTACTCCGACTCCACAGCCCTGATGAGACATTCCTTGGCAAATTTGATCACTGTGATTGAATCTGCTGAAGATTGTAGCCCCAACATGCTGTCCGATCGTAATTACGATTGATTTCTAGCAGAGCTCGACCAACATTACTGAAGGTTCTTTGCTGGTTGATTGGGGGGTTTATCTCGAACACGCGGAATCTAGCGCAGGAGAGTTGGGCGCAGCCGGCGCCACCATAGGCCGTAATAGGTATTACGGCTATAGCAGCGCACAGGGAGTAACTTCGCCGTCAGAAGATGGAGCTGAAGTTACTTTTAAAACATTATAATTCGTCCTCCAGCAATTGTTGGAAGCCGAATTATTTCATTCCCCACCATCCATGGCGGCCTGGAGGGGTATTAGTATTTAACGTGGCCAGGGAACTTGTGCAACAGCAAGATCAGCCATACCGGCTGTATCCTGCGCCCAAGTCTCCCACGCCGATTCCTCTCCTGCGCCCAAGTCTCCCGCGTCTATTCATCTCGTACACGGTTTATCTATACAGGGGGAAATAAAGCTGGTGAAGTGTCTAACCCCAACTGAGGCAGGGCTTCTCGGCGTGCATAGTGCCTGAGTTATATGGGCTATAGCAGCAATGCTAAAGTTCGCGCCAGGGGCGTTGCTAGGATACAAAGAGATCTGGGGCACTTTTGGGCACTACAGCTGGAAAATGGGTGTGGCCACCAGAATGTGGGTGTGGTTATGGGCAGAGTCAATTTTACATGAACTTAGCATCAGTCTATGTTGGCTTGCCAAGCAAAAAGTTGGATGAAGCCCCCTCTGCATTAATACTAAAAAAAAAAATGCAGCATATCACATAAATAGGCAGTATCACTTAAACATAACTAGGCAGAGTTACCTGGCTTCTGTGGCTGGTCTGGCTTTCTGCTGGGTGGGATGGCCTGCCGTCAAGTTATCTGGCAGTTCCCCCATAGCATTCCCTGACCTTCTAGTGGACCCTTTCCCATGAGCCCACCATTGAGGCACCACAACCCCCAGCATGTTCCCGTAGAAGAACCACAGCTCCCTGCATGACCCCATAAAGGCATCACAGTGCCCAGCATGGCATCACAGCACCTAGTATGCCCACATAAAGGCACCACAGCACCCAGCATACCCCCGATTGATGCTCCCAGCATGCCTGCCATTGAGGCACCACAGCTGACTCTGCCTGGGGGACATCCTGGCACTCCAGTATAGGCACGTGCCATTGATCTTTGGGGCTAGCAATGCCCCTGGTCCGCATCCCATGTACAGGTGATCCGTATTACTTTTCCCTCAGAGTTGCTAGTAATCAGCGCCGCCCGGAACCTGTGCGGCAGCGGGGTGAGCCGTCAATCGGCTCACCCTGCACAAAGCGACGTGCGCTAACAGCAAATGTACGTAACCACAATACCCTCCCTCCATGTTCAGCAAAAAAAGGCGTCTGGAAAAAAGGGCACAGGAGATTGCCGCTAGCAGAATATCATAAAAAATTTGCGATATTCTACTACTGAATTCCAATAGTAAAATATTGGTAATCTTTATTGATATTTTTTCTATGACTGACCCTACTCTCACACAAAACCCGCCCTCTACCAGTGCCTAACAGTGAACTGTCCCTTTGCCTATGCGTGTGCAAACTTTTTTTTTTACTTGGAGCCACAAAGGGTTCTTAAATTTGACAGAGGGGCCAGACCAGTATAAGTAGCCAATGTGCCTTCTCCTCTCCAGTTCTGGTAGCCAGATGCTCCTTTAGTTTTAGCTTGGCCAGTTCAGGCAGCCAATGAGACCCCCTCAGTATAGGTAGCCAGGTTTGCTCCTGTTATTAAGTAGCTCCCTCCCACATTATAGCTAGCCAGATGTGCCCCCTACTATTAAGTAGCCCTCCCACAGTTTTGGTAACCAGGTGTGCCCCAAGTATTAAGCAGCCCCCTCCCCAGTTTAAGTTGCCAGGTGAGCCCCCAGTAGTAAATAGCCAGGTGTGCCCCCAGTATTATTTAGCCCCTCCCCCCCCCCCCAGTTTATGTAGCTAGGTGTGCCTCTATTATTAGGTAGCCCCCTCCTCAGTATAGGTAACCAGGTGTGCCACCAGTATTAGGCAGCCCCCATCTCAGTTTAGGTAGCCAGGTTTGCCCCAAGTTTAGGTAGCTCCCTTCCCAGTATAAGTAGCAAGGTGTGCCTCCAGTATTAGGCAGCCCCCTCACCAATATAGGTAGCAGATGTGCTTTTCCCACCCTCCCTCTTCAGGCCGGTTTCACAACAGCAACCAGCGTTATAGGTGCGGTGCGATCGGCCGATCGCATCGCACTCTCATGTTAAAAATAGGCTTCGGAGATTATTACATTTCCCAAGACAATAGCTGTGCTGTAAAATAAACCATTTTTAGAGCCCTTCTTACGAGCACAACTGTTTTCTGTTTCTTATGCTAAACATACACGGTACGTTTATGCGCCGGTATCGAGCCAGCAGCTCGATGCCGGCCCATCCGCGTGGATCGATTTCTACTCGTCCCCACGTGCATTCCTTATCAGCCGCTCGATTCCCTGCTATTGTCCGCCCGCGGGGATCGAGCGGGGAATCTATCCAGCGGCTCGATAAGGAATAAACGCACCGTGTATGTTTAGCATTATGTTTGTATTTCTGACACAGTAAATAAGACAAAAATCAGTGCACAACATTTGATAAGTAGGTGTTTGTGCAGTGCAGCTTGAAAACGGACCAATCAGATACCTCCAAGGACACATTTAATTGGTCCATTTTCGAGCTGCGTAAATTTATATGCAACATTTGTATAATCCTGCATCAACTTGGAATTGTTTTTATCTCATTAGTCATCCCTATTGATAAGCAGTAGCCTTAACCTCCCTGGCATAATGATTATTTCCAGATTGAAGTTCTAAAAGCCATAACATTTTTTCACAAGCTTTTAGACCCTAAAAACAAGAAGAAAAACATACTACAGAGAGGTCTCGTGCTCCTGCATGAAACTCACTCAGGCACGGGATTACCACCCTGTTGTGCAGCTTTCCTTCCCGACCCTGACTCGGGATTACCGCTAAGGAGGTTAAAGAGAACCCGAGGTGGGTTTGTGAAATCATATTAGGACACATAGGCATGTTGTGTGTACTGTGACCAGCCTCTGTGTCGGTCTATTCTGCCTCCAGGCCCCCGTGCTCTGCTCCCCCCCCCCCTTATAAAAACCGCCAGGCTAGCGACACACGGAGTGTTGCTAGCCTGCTATTTACCTTATCCTGTCAGTCACTGACGCTCCCCCGCCTACTGTATAGCGCAGCTCCCCGCCTGCGTCCTTTCCCTCACCGCCTCTGTCAGCCAATTGAAGGACGCTTAAAGAGGCAGGGAGGGAAAGGACACAGGCGGGGGAGTGGCGGTGTCTGACAGGATAAGGTAAATAGCAGGCTAGCAACAATCTGTGTGTCGCTAGCCTGGCGGTTTTTTATGGGGGGGGGCTGGAGGCAGAATAGACCGACACAGAGGCTGAACACAGTACAAACAACATGCCTCTGTGTCCTAATATGATTTCACAAACCCACCTCGGGTTCACTTTAACCCCATATAGACAGCATATTAGGCCTAATTCAGAAAAGGCGGGTAAATTGGCTGTGCTCGGTTAAGCTATGCAGTTTTACCAGTAGTAATGTCAGGGGAGCACCGCTTGTTACTCTTTTGGCAACATGCCTGCACGCAATGGTAACACCCGCCAGTAACAGGCGTGGTGCTAGTTGTGTAACAGGGGGTGCTCCTCTGGTGTTAGTACCAGTAAAATTGCAGTTTACCAGCCTTTGGTGCATCAGATCCATTTTTGCAAAATCAGTTTTCGACTTAAACAGTTGTGATTGTTTTGGGTGGAAGTCTACTGGCTTCCGGGGATAATTCACACATATTTGGCATAGCCAAAAATATGTTCTTCCTTTGGAGAAGCAAGGGGAAGGAGAAGTTGGGGACTTCCTACTCAATACAGTGACCAAGCAAATAAACATTTTTTCTTATATAGCTGGTTGATGGGGTGGGCTTGGGGGTTAGGGTAGGGTATGTCTGCTCAGACACAGCAAGCTAAAACATTCACAAATTAGTGTTTTGGTCATCAGACGTGTAGTTCTTGTATGTAACTAATGATAAGAGTAATATGCAAATTATCTGTGCTAGTGAGGGGGAAGCTGGAGCTATCTACTGAACATTACATTCACTTTCACATTGCTAGCTGCCCCAATGTGGGCTGCAACATTACCACAGCTGCTCACTGCTTGTAGTTTTTTTGGTCTCAGCATTCACCAGGTGTGAAGACTTATTGTAGAATGCTAGAAAACTGCTGAATGAATACTGCAATTCAAAATTGCATTCACTGCCCATAAGTCGTTTGCTGTATTTTTTATTTTCACCGCATAGTAACCACAGCACTAACAAATGCTGCTACTCATGTTCACTCTGCCCATTGGTCCAACTGTGGTGCTGTCTTGGCACTAGTCACCTTTAGGGGACCCAGCAGAAAAGCTCTTAGGGAAATTCAGCAAAGTGATTTGGTGGACAGCACCCTCCTGAACTACTAGGTTTCCAGTAGGTTGTAGTAAACTATGCCTCCACACTATTTGGTCAATCTCAACGCTTTGTGCTGTAAGATGGTGCTGTGATTGGATATCTGTTCCCTATGAGGGTTCCTGCTGGGTCCCCTAAAGTAGACTAGCAGCCATTTACTCATGTGAATGGAACCTTATATCGCTGCTGGTTAAATGGATCAGCTACTAGACCCTGTGTTTGCACATCTCAAATGCTGCCTACTGCTGGGGCTGAAAAACATGTTAAGTTTATTAATGATCACTCTACCTTGGTTGTGTTGCACTGGTTAGGGTACTGATTTTTTTCAGTCTTGTTCTGTGAGTTTTGAATATATAAAGTCAGCGCAGGTCTATAGTAATACAGCTTTCGTTATTTTCTGGTATACAGGATCTTCGAACAAACAGGTAAAGAAGCAAGGCTTACCAGATTCCAACAACCCACATTATAAGGTTGTAAACGAGTTTGATAGATGGTCCGCAGAACTTTCAAATGGTGTCGTTTCACCAGCGATGTTGCACACCGCAGTTTCCTCCGGAATATAGTAGATATCCTGAAGTCGCAGAGACTCACCAAAGGGGAGTCCAGTAGGATAGTGACATGAAAGAGATGTACGGCACATCTAAGTGTAAACCGTCTTTATTACATAACAAGTAAAACAATTTAAAAACAAGGAGAAAAGAAAAACTCACATATGGGGCCCGTGCACTGGGAACCCCGAAAAAGTAGCGCGTATAAAATGGTCAATAGAAGACCTCAAATAAAATGGTGCCGCCTGTCGCCTTCCCAAAGGCGAAAGGGAAGACGACAGGCGGCACCATTTTATTTGAGGTCTTCCATTGACCATTTTATGCGCGCTACTTTTTCGGGGTTCCCAGTGCACGGGCCCCGTATGTGAGTTTTTCTTTTATCCTTGTTTTTAAATTGTTTTACTTGTTATGTTATGTAATAAAGACGGTTTGCACTTAGATGTGCCGTACATTTCTTTCATGTCACTATCCTACTGGACTCCCCTTTGGTGAGTCTCTGCGACTTCAGGATATCTACTATATTCCGGAGGAAACTGCGGTGTGCAACATCGCTGGTGAAACGACACCATTTGAAAGTTCTGCGGACCATCTATCAAACTCGTTTACAACCTTATAATGTGGGTTGTTGGAATCTGGTAAGCCTTGCTTCTTTACCTGTTTGTTCGAAGATCCTGTATACCAGAAAATGATGAAAGCTGTATTACTATAGACCTGCGCTGACTTTATATATTCATTGCTTGTGTGGACTTTTGGACATTGTCCTTCTCGGGTGTGGTCGCCTTCTGCCTTGGCGCTGACACTTCTTTATTTTTGTTCTGTGAGTTTATTTACGTTCCCAGTCCTTGCTCTGTGCCCTCAGTCCACTGCTGTCCCCCATTCAAAATTAGTGCCTTCAAGACTTCGGAAGCATTTATGTCTTTAAGCGCTTCTGAAGGTGTGTGCATCCATACTAGGCATGGGAATACGCGCGTGCGGAGTACGGATACTCTCATTTTCAGAAGCACTCAGGGACACAAGTACTTTTGAAGGCTGCCTGAGGAGGGCAACTCAGTGGTTGAATAATTTTATCGGGGAGACCTCGGTGGAGTGAGGGAACAGACAAAGGGCCAGGAAGGCTGTATGGGATAAAGAGCCTCCCCTCTTCTTAGCTGTGTATTACAGACTAGGCTTCAATGTCAGCCTAATCGCTATGGCTAGCTCATGGTGAACCAGAACTCCTAGGAGTGTGTAAGGGGATACAAAGGACCAAAAAGCCCTCTTACTAAAATGTTAAGCGAAACAAGTTTGCCTTAAAGCAGAAGGTATTTGCGATAATTCAGGTTGGATTGAGCATATCACCCACGATGCATCACTGCTGAATAAGTCTTTGGTTTTTTTTGGGTTGCTTCAGGTTCACTGTAAGCTGCCCATGGTCTATTAGATCAGAGAAAAAAAATCTCTATTCCCCATTTCTCTTTTCACTTTATGTTCCTGGCAACCACTTGCAGCATATCATAAAAATCTCTCTGTATTTGCACTTTAGCTGCCACTGTTTACAACTATGTGAGACGATTGTCCCTGCAGTGAACTGCGCATGTGGCAATTTTGAATGTGTGCAGTTCACTGTAGTGATTTTCCCCTTTATGGCCCATACTCACGGGCTACAATTGTCGCCGCAACATGCGGCGCGCGCGTGTTGCGGCGACAGGTCGCCCGTGAGTATGCGGCGTTGCCCGGGCGCCCACCCCGAACTGTCGCCCGTCGCTGATGTCGCCAGGCGATTGGCGTGGTCAATCGCCTGGCGACAGTTGGCGCCGCACCTCCGCTGCAACTGTTGCTAGTCCGCGTGAGTACGCGGACTAGCGACAGCAACATAATTGTAAATAGACGGCGCTTCCGGCGGGGGGAGGGACAACAGCGACAGCTTCCGCCGCGTCAGTTGCCAGGTCCCTCCGCCGTGTGTATGCGGAGGGACCTTGCGAGGAGCTGTCGCCGGCCTGTCGCGCACACGCTCACGTGTGCTGGTGACAGGCCACTTTTGTAGCCCGTGAGTATGGGCCATTATAGTGCTGTACTCTGGTGCAACTAAAGCTTGAATGGAGAGGTCATGGTGTGGTATGCTGTCAGCATCTTTGCATTGCACATAGTTGCTATGGAAGCCATTGATTTAACCAACATTGCCCCATAGGGAAAGATTTATTTGTAACAGCACCATTTAATCTCCTCTATAAGGGGGGGGGGGGGGGGGGAGGGGGGGAGAGTGTAACTTGCCTCAGAACCAATTGGGAAGCCAGAGCCCTGAAAGTATTAAAAAATAATTTGCTGGCATTTTTTATACATTTATATATGTTAAAAAGGTACTTTTAATAACCGTTACCGTAATATTTAAATTATAATTATTTTGCAATAGTGCTCATTTAAAGGGAAATTTCAGTTTCATTATAAAATTGTCTTGAGTATAGATTGGGGCTGCACAAGTAACTTTTATTAAAAATCAGCTATTTATTTTAGCAAACAGCTTAGAATTTTTGAAACTTGACAGTTTAAATTGTTCTTCTTTGCAACCTGCCTGGGACCCACTAGGCATGCTTTTGCAGTGCTTGCTGATCACCAGCGTTCTACAAATTGCTACACCAATGGATGCCTATGGGGATGTTCACACTAGCAGCATTGCTATGGAAGAGAGATTGCAAAACTCTGCTTGCAGCATTTTGGGAGTCCTCTTGGAGCGATCGCATCAGTGGCTACAGTAGCTATATTACGAATGCTCTGGGAATCGTGTTAAAATCACGGGTGCTTTGCAATTACTGCAAAGCTCCCATAGTGGGTCACGGGCCCTATTAACAGTATTCTGTGTATTCTGGAGTATTTTTGCAGGGCTGTGGAGTGGAGCAATTTTTGGGTACCCAAAGTCGGAGTCGGGGAAAGAGTGCACCGACTCCAAATGAATTTAAGCTGTAATTAAAAGAGAACATATGATAAATTGTTCTATTTCTCAGATAAGTCATCATAAATAATTTATACATACAGTAATAGCTCTGCTTAGTCCACAAAAATGAAATAAACCAATCAAAAAATAGTTACTTGTGCTGCTTCAATAAAGCAGTCCCCGTATTTTTAAAGTCAGATATACATCTGTTTGTGACTGTTTATATGATGTGTACACAGGAATCTCTTATATATGTTACGGCCAGAACCCGAAGTCTGGCCACTTCGGGTTCTGGCCGGTCAGAATGCGAAGTGGCCGGCTGATCCGGCCAGTGTGCAAAATGGGCATGCATTTCGGACTTTGGCTAGCCAAGTCCCGAAGTTTTGCTCACTGCTCCATGTTGCCAGGAAGCCCCGCTCATCCCTCCTCCCTCGCTGCCACTACTCAGACCTCCGATCAGGGCGACTAGAGAGGCAGCTCACACGCGACCTGCAGGACGCAAACACTTAAATGCAGAAATGACATCATTGAACACTTCCGCATATGAAGTGTATAAGTCGGGGTGGGTAGCTTGTGCGCTGCCTTCCTCCGCCTCTCTAGTCGCCCTGATCGGAGGTCTGAGTAGTGCATGCAGCCTCCAGAAAAGCACCCCTAGCCCAGCAAAGCACCCCCAGCCTAAAAGGCACCCAGCAAAGCCCATCCCAGCCATGCAAATCCGCCCCCCTCCTGCAATGCAAAGCACCCAGCAAAGACCGCCCCCTCCATCCATGCAGAGCCCCTTAAGCAAAGCACCCAGCAAAGACCCCCCCCCCCCCCAGCCATGCACTGCACAGCAATTCCAGTCATGCAAAGCCCCCCCCCCCCTCCAGCCATGCAGAGCCCCCCAGCAAAGACCCCCCCATCCATGCAACGCTCCCCCCCAGCCATGCAAAGTGCCCAGCAAAGACCCCCCCAGCCATGCAAAGCTGTCCCCCCCTCCTCCCTGCCAGACCACGCAAAGCTCCCAGCCATGCAAAGCGCCCAGCAAAGCACCCCCGAGACACAGGACAGCTGTGCCGGCATTGCGTCTCACAAGATGCATGCCGAGCACAGTGGAAACGAGCCCTTACATGTACCCACCATTACATTGCCTAGGGCCTGGTAGATGTTCTTTGTTCCTGTCTTCTACAAGTACTCTTACCAAGGACTAGTTTTAGTCTATGAGTAAAAGTATTAGAGGCAGAAGATCAGCCGGATATCCAGGGAATAAATATGGCAGCCTCCATAATCCTATCACTTCATTTATCTTTTAAAATTCCTAAGCATTGGCAGTTAAGAGATGCAGTTCAAGATTCTAATATGCAAATTAGAGGAGTCGAGGAGTCAGAGTCGGTGGAATCCTAACTTGAGGAGTTGGTGGATTTTTGTACTGACTCCACAGCCCTGTATTTTTGCCCTGAATCCAGAAACCTCAATTTTGCTACATGAGTAGCAAGGGCTGATGCGCACCAGGAGCGCTTCTGATCGCTTTTCAAATCACCAGCACTTTGAAAAGCGCTTGGTTACTGAAACCCTATGAGGCTGTACACGCAGGCAGTAAGGGGTTTTTCCCCATACATACATACATACATACATACATACATGCATTCTCAATTATCTTGCAGCAAATGGGATTTACTATTTGATATTTAAAGGGAACCTAACTGAGAAGGATATGCATTTTCCTTTTAAAGTACCACCAGTTGCCTGATTCTCCTGCTGATCCTGTGACTCTGAAACTTTTAACTACAGCCCCTCAACAAGCATGCAGATCGGGTGCTCTGACTGAAGTCATGCTTGTTTCCGGTGTGTGATTCAGCCACTACTGCAAGTAAAGAGATCTGCAGGACTGACAAGCAACCGGTATTGTTTAAAAGGAAACATCCATTTACCTCTGTTAAGGTTTCCGTTAAGTAATGAAGCGTGAAACTATGGAAATACTAGTGTATCTTATTACCTTAAGGCCCGTTTCCACTATCCGCCATGCGTCCTGCAAGACGCGCGGCAGCATTTCCTTGTTGTGGGAGGACGCAGCTGAATCTCGGAAACCAAGCCATGCACAGCTATGGCATTTGCTGACCCCCGCATGGTAAAATGCTGCAATGTTGTCTGAATTGCTATAGCAAGCCATTTCGCCAGCGATTTGTGTGCGGGGAACCTTTGTGGATTTGACCCATTATCCGCACCAGTGGAAACAAGCCCTCAAGTCACCAAAGTAACCCTGGAGACTTAAAATGTTCTGCTTGGGGCGTGGTCAACATGGCGACCTGAGCAGACGTGCTGTGTGGAGCTCCGCTGCCTGGATTGTTCTTTAGCCCTTAACCAGTGTTTGAACACGGACTATTACCTACCAGAACGTCTCCTAAGGTGTTGGTCATTCCTTCGCTCACAAACTGGAGGACGGGAGTGCTCCCCCGCTGGCGGGATCTGCTGAGGTTGGCCCCGCTTCTGCTGACCGAGACGACACAGCAGGCCCTACCCGGGACAAACAGCTCTCTGTGAGATATCACCCCTACGATAACTCAGCCATGTCTCAGCGCACCAAAAATACCAACAAAGACAAAGGGGATAAAAGCAAACATACCGAGCAGTCGGAGGCAATTCCATCTACCTCCAAACTGAAGCCAAGAAATGAGAAGGAGATGGATCCCAACATGGCGGAGGAAGGGCAGGAACAACTCCCGCCATACGTGCATACCATCATGGAAGCTATCAAAAACTGCCAAACCACACTCACCTTAAAAATCGACCATGTGGATGCGAATATGGGCTTGCTGAGGCAAGACATGGCTATCATTCGGGAGAGAGTGTCGGAAGTTGAGAGACGAACCTCGGATACCGAGGACACGGTGAGAGCACATGGCGCTGACATTCCTGCAATGAAACGGAGGATTAAAAGCCTGGAAGATAAGTCGGAAGACTCAGAAAATAGGAACAGGCGAAACAACTTGCGTCTGCTGGGTCTTCCAGAGGGATGTGAAGGGAAGGACGTGCCTGAGTTTGTGGAGAAGCTTCTGAAGCGACTCTTACCGGAGGAAACCTTTTCCCCGTTCTTTGTAGTAGAAAGGGCCCACAGAGTCACCAACAAGAAGAACCCACCGGGTGCACCGCCTCGTGCCTTGATTTTTAAAATCTTAAACTTTAAGGATCGTGACAACATCCTTGTGGCTGCGAGGAAGGCAGGGGATCTATTTTATGAAAGCCAACGGTTGATGCTCTTTCCGGATTTTACTGCGGAAACGCAAAAGCAACGCCGATCATTTGCTAAAGTCAAAGCCAAGCTGCGAGACCGCAATGTAACATACGCAATGCTCTTCCCGGCGAAACTCAGGGTACAATGGAAGGACGAAACCAAGTTTTTTGATACCCCTGAGGATGCAATGACCTGGGCAGATACTTTGCCCCTGCCCCCAAGCTAAAGGCTGTATTTTTACCCCTTCGAACCGTAAGTAACTGCTCTTTACTCTGCTAGTAAATCGGCCCTATGCAATGACTTCCTATACTACAAAGTGTTCACAGCTCCCGATAGGTACAGATTATATTATCACCTGCATTATAATATATGTGACTTATGGAGTCTGATGAACTTTTCCGTTTCTTAGGGCCGCTGCTTGTTGCAGCAAATACTTTATCATAAAATCTTTCCCAGCATGGCTGGCACTGTTTAACTGTTACTTCCCGCTTTATTGCGGTTGTTTATCTGTTCTGGAGCTGACGGGGTGGCCGTGCACTTGTCTCAACCTGCCATTGCAGACATATACGGATATGCCTACGGATGTGGAGACCGGGATTCCTGATATATTGGACTTATGCAAACCCGCAGATGGCCATACTAGTCGTTCTTATCTAATTTCGCTAAAATGCAGATATGTACTATGCAAATACTGTTGACTACAGCTTATGTGATGCTATCTGTCTCCCTCCATTGCCTTAAAACTGCTCCTCTGGAGACCCACATGTGTGTTAATGGGATATGAGTATATTAGGATATAATGGAATCTGCTATTCTGTAATATAACTAGAAGGGCGGGTAATTTAAACTTGCCGCCAATTGGCTAGGATACGCTTTTGCGCCATTCTCCAGTAACGGCTGCCTGGGCCATGCATGCAATATACGCCCCTTCAATGTTAGATGACCTGGCTAAGACAATTCATAATATACCTTAGCCCTGTACGGTATCATCTATTCCTCTAAATTTATTACCTATGCCTTTTATGAGGTGCGTCTGTTGTGTAATGCTGGTGGCGGGAGCCGAATGGAGAGTGACCAATGAGTGTATATATATATCCCCTTATGGTATGTCCCTTTTATATCTCCTAGGAAGATCATATACTAGCCTTGACTTCAATACTGGGTATTGGCATTATATTATAGGTATATTATCACGTTTTAGTGAGGGTCTGTGCGGCTGGCCATGGCAAAGAGGTGGCAAAGAGGGCTTGGCCCCTTCCTGGTCGCGCCGCTGTGATTCGCAGCGTTGCGATCAAATAAATGACACTAATACTTTCGTTCTGATATATCTACAAATTGTTCCTATTGACCCGGGTCGCGCTCGGCTGCACAGACTTTACCACCTATTAAGATAACAGTTATGGAGTGTATGGGCAATGTCATCAGTATGAAAGAAGAAGCGGAATTATAAATGTGTTCGATTGCCGGGTTATGCAGAAATCGTTCTATTGTTTTACACTGGTCTCTGCAAACTGCTTCCAGTAGGGGGCACTGCTGCCTAACTTATATCCCTGCTTAAACTATCTCTGAAGGTAAATAAAAGCTTTGAAAATTCCCCACTAGTACTACTCACGTACCTCTTTATGCGAGGTAAAGGGAGATTAAGATGTAGTTTCTTCTCATCCTACAACTTAAGAGGTACATTGACTGAGCTGGAAGCTTAATTTAATTTAGGTGTACCTTCCCTACTAAACTGGGGTGCCAGACATACATAGGCTCTATCTCAAATGTCCTCAAGAGCAACCTTGGAGGCACAAGTGTATATTTATAGCGAGACAGTCTCATGATTCTGCATGCTTGGCAATAGAACACTTGGTTTCTATGGTGGGGATAAGCCAACTTCAAATAGTGGTATGTGTCTCGGGTCCGTGGGGTATGTGTGTATGTGGGCGGGATTGGTGCACGGTTGCAATGTTATATGTTTTAACCTAATGTTCAAATACCTTAAAGTTATGTACCCCCTTCTCTGAGTGAGTTGGGTGCCCGGGCGGCGATGCTCCACACGCAGTCTGCTTCCCCTCAGAGGTGTAGAGATTAATCTCATAGTATATAGATATACTGTTAGCTAGTTCCTCTCCCTCTGTGACAGCTGTTAATTGTTAGGGTGCAAGACACGCTCTTTCCCATGGATTTGGTAAGAGGTGTAGGGTGGGGGGGTGTTGGGTTTTTATGTTTTTTCTCTGTTTCTCTTCTCTCTCTTCCTTCTGACTCTGGGCTCTCCCCCTGGCCGTGCCGGGCTGTGCAGAAGATTAAGCTTCAAAACTTGTCTAGGTATGCTAATGATTTCATATTTACTAGACAATGGATACACTTAAATGCATCTGTTGGAATACAAGAGGTTTGGGTTCCAAGATCAAGAGATCCTTAGTCTTCAATTACCTAAAACAATACACTCCACATATTTGTATTTTACTTGAAACACACCTGATCGGAAATAAAATATTATCACTCAGGCGTCCTTGGGTATCACAATATTATCACTCTACCTACTCCTCATATTCACGAGGGGTTTCTATTCTTATCCATAAGTCTGTTCCGATTAAAATCTTAGACTCGTGTTGTGATGACCAGGGACGCTTTGCTCTACTTAATTTTGAACTCTATGGTCTTACATACACTCTTGCAGGTATATATGTACCCCCTCCAGCCAATAAACAACTGCTATATGATGTTATGGCAAAAGCATCCAGGTGGCATGGTGACAGACTTGTTCTAATGGGAGACTTCAACCTCACCATGGATCCTTTGTTGGACAGAACAAGCGGCTCTAGCAGGGATGGTCGGGAACTCAAAATATGGGCTGAAGGCTATCAGCTACAAGACGTATGGAGATGGAAAAACCCCACGGAAAGGGCATTTACATGCTTTTCCTCTGCCCACCGATCCATGTCTAGAATAGACATTGCTTTTGTCACATCTCCTGTGTTATCTCAAATACAATCTATAGACATACTGCCATCAGGTATATCAGATCATGCCCCCATCTCACTTACATTGGTAATAGCTGCCAAACCTAAAGACAGATTATGGAGAATATCTCGCTTTTACATCAATGAACCACATATCCAACCCTTAATCGCACATGCTCTTAGCAATTATTGGAAAGACAATACGGGCTCTACATCAGAAGCTATTGTCTGGGATGCAAGTAAAGCAGTCATTAGGGGTCAATACATGACTGAACTCAAAGCTTTCAAAACAAACGCTAGATCACACATATCAAACCTTGAAAACCAGGCTAGAGATGCAGAACAGATCTTTATACAGACTAATACTTCTGACAGTTGGAGAAACTGGCAACAGTTAATTAGGCAATGGAGATTGGCTCAAGTGTCGCTAACTAAGAACGTGATTGTACACCAAACACAACGTATATTCGAATTTGGCGACAAAAACAGCAAATTATTAGCCTGGCTGTCCAGAGACTTCACTACCCCTATGACTATCCCGACTATCTTAGATTGTAACAATCTCCCACTGGTTGATCCTGAACACATCAATGCTGCTTTTAGAGTCTTCTATAAATCTCTATACTCCTCCAAAGCCTGTTATACCCCCAGGGATTTGGATACATATCTTGCGGACATAGACATGCCAGCCCTTTCTGACCTAGACAAAAATACACTAGATAAGCTAATATCTATTGAGGAGGTTCAGGACGCCATAGGTGACCTTAAACCCAATAAAACTCCAGGCTCAGATGGCCTTCCCTCTGAATTCTACCAATGCTACTCTGATATTTTGGCCCCTAAACTATGTTCACTATTTAACGAAGTAATAGAAGGTCATTCTCTGCCGGAATCATTTTCGGAAGCGATAATTATTCTTATCCTCAAACCTGGGAAGGACCCTACATTGTGTGGGTCATATAGACCCATCTCGTTATTAAATACAGATGCTAAAATCCTGGCCAAAATACTAGCGAACAGAATCAAGCCAATTATCACTAAGTTAATACACGGGGACCAGTCAGGATTCATGCCCAACAAAGGGACAGATATTAACTTACGCAGATTATTCACAAACATTTCTTTGGCCTCCTCGGTGTCCAGCTGCGGGGTGGTTGCCTCGCTGGACACCGAGAAGGCATTTGACTCGGTAGAGTGGCCGTATCTGTGGGAAATTTTGAAACGATATGGCTTTGGCCCTATGTTTATAAAATGGATACAAGCACTGTATAAAACTCCTAAGGCTAGAATTCGTACGGGCAATACTATCTCGGATCCCTTCCAGCTGTATAGAGGAACACGGCAAGGCTGCCCGCTCTCCCCATATATTTTCGCCCTCGCAATTGAACCCATGGCTATACTAATACGCGACTCCCCTCAAGTTCAGGGTATCCCGGTGGGGAGTATCGAGGAGAGAATATCGCTCTATGCGGATGACACACTCCTTTACTTAAATGACTCAGAAGACTCCTTAAATTCTGCTCTTGACATTATTACAACTTTTGGCTCATTTTCCGGGCTAAAAATTAACCGGGATAAGTCTGTCATCATGCCACTGGACAACTCCCGGCCCAATATATCCTCCCACTCGTTACAATGGGTATCCCAATTCAAGTACCTGGGTATTCAAGTTACCAACTGTGTGCATGATTACTTTGCTCTGAATGTTAAACCGGTGGTGGAGGCCTTTAGTAATAGATCCCAGACGTGGAAACAATTACCCCTTTCCCTTATTGGGAAAATTAACATCTTTAAAATGATCTTTTTACCTAAATTTCTTTATGTACTCCGCAACTCTCCTATTGTAATCCCAAAAAAATTCTTTAAGAATCTCCATTCCTTAATATCTACATTTATCTGGTCGGGCCAGGTCCCCAAAATTGCCCTGAGTACCCTGCAACTCTCAATAGATCAAGGGGGCCTGGCTCTTCCAAATATGCAATTATACTACTATGCTGCAATCCTAGTTACTGCTAGATGGTGGTTTGCTCAAGACAGATATAACCCTGCAGTTGTAACAGAGGCGGCCCGACTGGGATCCTATGAGAGGCTTACACTACTACCATACAGGGGAACGACTAATGATGAAAGATGTACTGCTCCGATGCAAACAGTGTGTAAGGTGTGGGTGGAGGCAATGAAATTTCTGGGTGTGAATGAAAAGCTCTCCCCATATGCCCCTTTATGGGAGAATCCTAACCTATCTCACTTCACCCAGATCCCTGATCCTAGAGTGTGGGCTACTGCAGGTATCAAAAACTTACAGCACATTGTTCGCGATGGATCGCTGTTAACATTTAATGAACTTAAACAAACCTTTTCCATCGCGAACAAGATGTTCTTTCGATATTTACAACTCCGTCACGCCTTTTCAGCGCAGTTCCCCTCTGGTGCACCAGAGCTGATAGTCAATACCTTAGAGAATACACTTCTGACACAACAATTAGATAAACCTCTCTCAGTTATCTATTCAGTATTACTCGCCAAAAATAACGAAAAACTTCTTAGATCCCAAGAAAAGTGGAACCTAGATGTTCAGGGCATAGATGATACAGACTGGGAGGATATACTTGAAGACTTTGTTAGAACTCCTATTTCAGCCAGAGATAGACTGATCCAGGTGAAATTCTTGCATAGAACATATCTCACTCCAGTGCGAATGCATAACATATGTATATCCAACAGTGTGTTATGCCAAAAATGCACAGCTGAAGATGGCACATTCCTACACATGTTTTGGAGCTGCGCTAGAATCCAAACTTTTTGGACGGCCATTTTTGATACTATAAATGAAATCTTGGAATCACACTTTGACTGTACACCAAAACTAGCCCTTCTGGGTCTATTTGAAGAACAAACGTGTAGCAAGTATGTACAATTTTTAATTCGCATATTATGTTTCTATGCAAGAAAAGAAATTCTAAGAGTCTGGAAAGGTAATAACAATCCATCTATTAATCACTGGAAACGCACGATCAATATCGCTCTTCCTCTATACCAAATGACATACAAGAATCGTAACTGTATACAACGGTTCCATAAAATATGGGCACCATGGTATAACAACGCTATGACGGCTGGATCCAATCTCACACTTTAATCTTCATGTATCCTAATACCAGTACTTAGCTGGTTGCTGGCACGGTTTGGGTGGGGGTGGGGGGTGAGCCCGGAGTCTTTCTTTTTCCCTTCTCCCTCCTCTACCTACCTCTTCTCCTGTTCGTTATCCCTTCCTCTCCTTCCCCTCTCTATCTAATTCTCTTTACTACCTCCTTCTGCTCTCTTGGCACGGTACTCCAATTATAAATGAATCCACTCATAGATGCCAGAGGCTCCTGTAAGCATTGGCAATATGGGATGTATCTGATGCATGTGAAGTTTATTATGGCAATTAAATTACGGTTCACCTATACTTCATACTATATACTGCTGCCTTGCCACTTCCCTTGTGCACCTTTATATCTCCTGTTGTGGGAGCACTGTGCCTTCTCCTGTAATGTCTTTTATTGTTCAAAATAAAAATTGATTTGTGAAAAAAAAAAAAATGTTCTGCTTTGGAAAAACGTGTGCTGGTGAGTATGCATTAAAATATTTGTGGTGTCAAAGACAGAAGCAGGATTTGCCACCTGAGACTTTGCAACCAGATGTATTAAATATATACAGGAAAAGATGGTTTATTTTATTTTATTTTTTTTTAGCTCTCAGACTTACAAATTGAACTACAGTGCAAACTCGGTTACTTAGTTTTGGTATGCCTTGTTTTCATCAGTGGTATGATGTTTAGTACAATACTCCTTTGTGGCCACAAGATGGCAATGAGGAGCAGTTCCATAAAGAAAATATGTGTTAAATCACTTGCTTCATATTTATACACACTTTCTGAAAACGTGGTCTTCAAGCTGGATTCAAAAATTTTGATCAGTCCAGGTTCATAAAACAAGTAGAAATTGAGATGGTTTAGACACGATGATATCCAACTATTAGACAAGTAAAAGGTTCTCAAGTTTCTCACTGTAGTCACATAAAGTTGGAGCAGAACAGTGTCCATCCTAATGGCGATAGACGATGGGGAAGACAACAGCACAAGCAGTAAAGCCCTTTTGATTAACACAAATGTTCTTGTCCAGGGCAACAAGAGGAAGGGGGCAAGAGCTGGTTGTGCAATCTGCATGGCCATACCTGGAACCTAAAGGAAGCATCAGCCAAATAATGCTGCCCCATGATATACTTACCCGGGGCTTCCTCCAGCCCCTTGCAGCTGACATGTTCCACACCACAGCTCCCCTCCCAGCCACCGGCCTGAGGTCCCCGCCGGTGCAGAGGCCAACCTCTACCATGCCTGCACGAGAGCCGCTGTCAATCAAGTCCATATTGTCTGCAGTGTACTGTGCAGGCACAGAACTACTGCGTCTGCACAGTACACTGTGGACAACGTGGACTTGATTGACAGTGGCACTTGTGCTGGTGCAGTAGAGGAGGTCAGCCTCTACAGTGGAAGGGACCACGGGCCGGCGGCTGGGAGCGGAGATGCTGCGTGGGACATGTTGGCTGCAAGGGGCTGGAGGAAGCCCCGGGTAAGTATATCATGGGGCAGCATGGGGCTGGAGGAAGCCCTGGGTTAGTATATCATGGGGCAGCATTATTTGGCTGATGCTTCCTTTAAAGGGAACCCGAGGTGGGGATTTAAACTAAAAAAACACAACGCTACCTGATCCAGGGGGCTGCGCAGATTAGGTAGCCGTAATCCCTGCTGCTCTCCGCTGCTCCTGTGGCCAGCAATGGCTCTTGGTTTTGATTCTTTGACCCCTGGGGTCACGACTCTGGAAGAGCTGCTTTGTGTGTCTCACACAAAACAGTGTGCAGGGAGGCGGGGGAGGTGCCATGGAGAGGCAGAGCTGCCGAATGGCAGCTGGAGAAAGCATGCAGGAACACCCGCAGTTGGCGTTTAGTAGGGATTACCTCTCCTCCGTTCCCCTCAAGATTGGCAACAAGCTGCATTTAGCCAATTTGGGGGAGGGGGGGGGGGAGGTTTAATAGCGTGGGGGAGGGCAGTGAGCGGTGTAAGGGGGACACAGGAATGTCATGCAGCAGGGAACATGCCTCTTTGCCCCATCTGAACCCCCCCTCCCCCACACACCACCTCAGTACAATTTAAAGGACAACTGTAATGAGAGGGCTATAGAGGCTGCCATATTTATTTCCTATTAAACAATATCCGCTTCCTGACTATTTTCTGCTGATCCATTGCCTCTAATACTTTTAGCCATAGACCCTGAGCAAGCATGCAGATAATTGTCAGATCTGACAAGATTAGTTGCTTGCTTGTTTCTGGTGCTTTTCAGACACTACTGCAGCCACAAATGCAGGCTGGGCCATTTATATGGATTCACCTTAATAAAATGGGAATGGTTAGTGATATTAACTTCCTGTTTGTGGCACATTAGTACCATGGCTGTGGAGTCGGAGTTGGAGTCGGGGCAATTTTGGGCACCCGGAGTCGGAGTTGTGGTTTCATAAACTGAGGAGTCGGGAGTCGGAGTCGCATGATTTTTGTACAAAATCCACAGCCCTGTTAAGTATTAGACTAAGGAGTCGGAGTCGGAGTCTGAGCAATTTTGGGTACCTGGAGTCGGAGTTGGAGTCGTGGTTTCAGAAAATGAGGAGTTGGAAGATTTTTGTACCGACTCTACAGCCCTGATTAGTACGTGGGGGGGGGGGGGGGGACTCTTCAAGATGGGTGTTGACTATGGCAGCCATTTTGAAGTCGGCCATTTTGAATCCAACTTTTGTTTTTTTCAATAGGAAGAGGGTCCATCAAACTTATTGGGAATTTCACAAGAAAAACAATGGTGTGCTTGGTTTTAACGTAACTTTATTCTTTCATGAGTTATTTACAAGTTTCTGACCACTTATAAAATGTGTTCAGTGTGCTGCCCATTGTGTTGGATTGTCGATGCAACCCTCTTCTCCCACTCTTCACACACTGATAGTAACCCCGCAGGAGAAATGCTAGCACAGGCTTCCAGTATCCGTATTTTCAGGTGCTGCACATCTCGTATCTTCACAGCATAGACAATTTCCTTCAGATGACCCCAAAGATAAAAGTCTAAGGGGGGTCAGATCAGAAGACCTTGGGGGTGTAACGTTCGGTGAAGCACAGAGAGGATCTGATTACCGGTGATCTGCAGTATCACAGGGAATACAGATGTATACCAGATTATAAGTGATCTGCAGTATCACCGATAATCCAATATACTAGCTAACCTCTGTTCACCTGAGTAGAGTGTAGTGTTTGGTGTAACAGTAACACTTTGAGGACAAAGCCTCAGCGCAGTCAGGAGTGCTGCACGGATTCCTTCCGCAGACCTGAACTCTCCAAGACGGGAGGAGTCAGGCTGACAGTAGGAAGGGAAGACTGAAAGTAACCCTCAGGAGGAAGGGTCACTAACAGTGCGAGGAACCGCCTCTAACAGCAAGGTCGGTTCTCGAGGTCGGGCAAGCCAGGTCGTACACACACAGACAGACAAAGTACAAGATCAGGAGGCAAAGGCGGAGTCAAAGTACAGGCAGGATACGGCAACGGGGTATCAGATAGATCGAGGTACAAAATCAGGAGGCAGCAACAGAGTCTAGAAACGAGCCGGGGGTCGGCAACAGAGTATCAGAAATGTCAAAGTACAAGATCAGAGTTCAGGAGATTGGTCAGGCAGGCAATAGGTCATAACAGATAATCACAATCAAACTAGTACTTTAGCTATCAACAGAATCTAGCTAAGTGTAGGATTACAGCTCCAGCTGGTCCCGGCACACTTGCGGATCTGACTACGGATCTGGGTGCTCCCACATATGTGAACGCAACGCCAGACAAGAAGCAAGTGAACAACCAGCAGTATATATACACACTAGCCTCTCCAGCACCTCCCTGTGTGCTGGACCAATGGGGAGAGGAACCAGAGTCAGCTGACCAGCCTGGTCAGCTGACTACCCCTGGCTAGCCCAAAAACCCTGCCTGAGTGCGCGTGCGCGCGTCACTCGAAATCTAGAGGGACTACGTATCCCAGCCACACCAGCCCCGCTCTGTGGTACCCCTGCGGCGGGGGCATGCGCGCTAACCGCCGCGTCTGATGCGGCGGTTTCTCCGCGCTCCGTGGATCCCTGCCTGGAGACAGCCGCCTCATACTGAGAGGAAGCGGCTGCCTCTCCGTGTGTGGGATCAGTATGCGCGGAAGGAGCCGCCTGCTGCTGACTCATGGCGGCGGCTCCTCCGCGTTTTCTCACAGGGGGCCATTCAACTGACCCAAGACTACCAATCTACTTTCCTGGAAACTGTTCATCTAGGAATGCTCGGACCTGACACCCATAATGTGGTGGTGCACTATCTTGCTGGAAAAACTCAGGGAACATGCCAGCTTCAGTGCATAAAGAGGGAAACACATCATCATGTAGCAATTTCGCATATCCACTGTCCTTGAGGTTTCCATTGATGAAGAATGGCCCCCCTATCTTTGCACCCCATATACCACATAGTCATCTGAAGGCAATCGTCTATGCTGTGAAGATACGAGATGTGCAGCACCTGAAACTACGGATACTGGAAGCCTGTGCTAGCATTTCTCCTGCCTGCATGCAGCAAGTTAGATAAATGCGATCCGTTACTGTGAACAGGCGTATAGGATTGTATGGGCACTGAGTTCAGATGCAGAATTATTCTGCAATGCAACTGACCACTGTGAACAGGGCCTGAAGACTTCCTAGCATATTTCTCTTGAAAGGGAATCTGAAGTGAAAATAAACTTATGATATAATGGTTTGTATGTGTAGTACAGGTAAGAGATAAAACTTTAGCAGCAGAGATATGAGTCTCATATTGTTTCCAGGTAGGTGAACAGAGGCGCCAGTAGGATAAAAGTACATCAAATTTTATAAAATTGCTAGGAGGAAGTGGTGGACTTGCCTCCGTTAAAGCAGACACCAAGGACTGTAAGTAAATAAATAAATACACATTTTTTTGACGATACCCCAAGGATGCAACGCGTTTCGCGGGCACAGCCCACTTCTTCAGGCAATAAACGGGATAAACAACAGCAATTCTGTTATAGCAAGCAGAGTGCCTCTGTACAGAGGCAAGTCCACCACTTCCTCCCAGCAATTTTTAAAAATGTTATGTACTTTTATCCTACTGGCGCCTCTATTCTGTATATTCAAGTCCACCCCAGGTGGAGGGGTGATCTACCCCTTTTTTCCTATCTATAGAGAGCGACATCTTAATCCTGAGTGAGGACAGGTCTAATCTCCTCACCTGCCTATTGAGTGGTTACCTGAGCGGTAACCCATGTTTGTGAGTATTACTATCTCACTGTCACAATTATTCAATCTGTCTTGACCTACTACACCATATTGGGCTCTCGATTTCTCTTCATCTATATATCATATTGTTTCCAGTACAGGCAGAGTTAATAAACTCCAGTTGTTATCTATGCAAAAGAGCCACTGATCTCTCCGGCTTTAAAAGTCGCAGAGAGCTCTGTTTTCTGAAGCTTATGATCTCAAGTGTCTGTCACTGTATTTTGTTTTTTTCTGCAGAGAAAAGTTCACTGGCCTGCTCTGTGAAATCATTTAGAATGCTGAGTGTAATGTGGAAACTGCACATATTAGAGAATGATGCAATGTTATAAAAAAAAACCTGAAAATAAAGATATGAGAATATTTTCTTTGCTACTAATGTTCTAGTAATATCTACACAACCAATTAATTATATCCTATTTTTATTTTTTCGCTTCAGTGTCCCTATAAGTCCACAAAAATGAAGACTTATCGGTTTGCAATTTTATAGCTAAACAAAAATGTGGAGCATCCTATTTATAGGGCTTTCATGAGTTGCATAGTTATAAGAGCTTGGAATTTTCTTGCAGTACTGGTTATATACAACTTTTGTTTGCCACTAGAGCTGATGAGTGAACTGCTGATTTTTTTTTTCCAGCTTGTATGCAAATGTAATGCAAAGTGTATTCTTTGAATCAGGCCAGCCAAATCTACTTCCTGGCGAGTAGGTTGGCCCTGTTCTCAGCTGTATGCAGTTGGCATTAATGTGCACAGGATATTTTCTACTTTTTCATTGGCTGGCGACGTTGTGTCATGATCATAAAGAGAGTTTAACACTGGAGGAAGATCACCACACCAGTCAGGGGTTTTCAATCCCCACCATCATGCTGAACAATCTATAATAAGCGACAGCTAAATCTAGGTTCTAGATTTTTTGAAGTAACAAAGTCTCAGGCTAGGTTCACAGTGGGACATTGCGGTGCTGCGTTATAAAGTCTTATAACAAAGCTTACTGCAATGCAATTAAAAGTCTGGGACGTTAGCGTTGCATTGTAACATGAAGTGTTATGATAACGCACTGCTGCAGTGTGTTACCTCTAAATTCAAACATTACCAGGTACAGAAAAGCATACTTTTTATTGCCTGCATGCTTTACTGTACCTACTTTATGCGACAGTAACGCATTGTTAATCTGCGTCACCACGTTTTTGTTGCGGTGTCATTTACAACGCAACGCCCTACTGTGAACCTAGAAACGAAAGTGTGGACACCGCTACCACCCAAAAAACCTCCGCAACAGTGCACGACCAGGCCAGCAAAGCACAGGAAAATGTAGAAGAGTATGGTCCGCACTTGTCCAGGTTTTCAAATCTTTATTCTAGGACACAGGAACATGCATCAATTTGCTGACCTGTTTCGAGCTACAAGCTCTTAATCATAGCTGGTCATACATAATCTATCACGAGAACTGGATATTGTTGAGGGTCGCTTGAGGGCTCGGGGTTACCCCGCGTGGTCGATAAGGAGAGGGAGGTCAAGGGCCATGGAAAAATCTCGATCTGAGCTGTTGCAGATTACCCAATCTCGTGATCAGGACCAGTATAGGCCCACCTTTGTTACCACTTATTCAGTGGAATCAAAAAAGTGACCAGCATCATTAATAAATATCTTCCTATCCTGGAGGCTGATGCTGGTCTCCTCAATATTGTAAAAAGTGGGGTGAGGTTTTCTAGCAGGCGGGCCCCGACTTTGGGACAGATCCACCAGTGATTTTTCCACCATTGCTATCTACACCCCCACCAATTGCAACCATAACGGTAGACAACACCCCAATAACCTCAACCACTAAGGCCCGCTGCTTGGGGGTTATACTTGACTCAGAGCTCTCCTTTAAACCTCACATTGCCTCATTAACCACCACCTGCTATTTCCAGCTCAAAAATATATTCCGTATCCGTCCCTTCCTCACACAAGAGGCCACCAAAATGCTTGTTCATGCCTTAATCATCTCCCGCCTAGACTACTGCAACACCCTGCTCTGTGGCCTACCAAAAAACAGGCTAGCTCCTCTCCAATACCTTCTAAATGCAGCGGCCCGCCTCATTCACCTTTCCACACGCTCTTCTGATGCAGCCCCACTGTGCCATTCTCTCCACTGGTTACCCATTACCCAGAGGATCCAGTTCAAACTCCTGACTCTAACATAGAAAGCCCTCCACGAGTTGTCTCCTCCATACATCTCCTCACTAATCTCAAGATATTGTCCCTCCCGCAACCTTCGCTCCTCCCAAGAAATTCTCCTGGCCTCTAAGCTGATCACCTCCTCTCCCCTTATCTGGAACTCTCTTCCACAGCCTGTACGTCATGCTCCAAACCTGGACATCTTCAAACGCACTCTTAAAACACACCTTTTCAGACAAGCTTATAACATTCTATAGCCCTTTATTTACTTATATGTCACAATGTAATCAGATGCAAAGAATCACTGCCTCATCCATCCTCCACCCCCTTACCTAGTGTGTCCCCCACTACCCATTCGATTGTAAGCTCGCAAGGGCAGGGTCATCCTCCTAATGTTTACTGTTTTTGTAACAATATTTGTGCTGCTTGGAACTCTGCTGTATATTTGTTAGTTGTATCTATGTTCCCCTTGTCGTCTTATTGTGCTTTGTAAAGCGCTGCGGAATATGTTGGCGCTATATAAATAAAAAATAATAATAATAATCCTTTCCCCGAGTCTATATAACGCTGGGACCAATTCTGGCACTTGGTTGTCAGTAGTCGGGTACTATAGATGTGGCATTTCCACATGAAGGTATTGTCATGTGCACCAAAGAACTAAAAAGGCTATCTCTGTCTCAAATGGTCGTCATTTCGATATTAGACAATTCATCAACTGTGGCACTAAATACATGGTCTATCTTGTAAGCTTTATCCTTTGCTCTCTACAGTATGTGGGTTGCTCCACAAGACCTTTGAGACAGAGATTAGCTGAGCACTACCTGGGGGCTGGATGGGCAACTACTAATATCTCTAATGTGGCCAAACACTTTCGGGACCTACATGGTGGGAATATGACAGTTTTTTTGTTCCAGGGTATCAAGAAAGTTACACCATCTAGGAGAAATTGTTAAAGAGAGATGCTATGTGGATACACCGTTTGAGCACCAGGGTCCCCCAGGGCCTTAATGCCAGGTGGGACCTGGCACTCATTACTTAAATTTTTGCTCGATCTAGGTTCCTCCTTTTATTTAGCGTCCTATTCTCCCACTTCAGTCAAGCCTATGTGATATGATATTGTGGGCATGTTAGTATTTTTCCTTCCCCTCCCCCCTCTTTTCCCTCTCTACCCTCCCCCTTTCTTTTTAGTCTTTACAACTGTTCCTTGGTTGTTTTTAACATTAATTCTTATTTTTATAGTGTTTTATTTATGTGCTTTGTGATATTCACCTTTGCATCAGACAAGTGGGAGTGGTTTTACTACCCCACTGCATATAAGACTGTTACGCCTTCGTTGCGCGGAGTCTAGAAGGGCTGGTGCATGGGTATTTTCCCATATATGTGGGGTTTTCGCCATTGTATGACCAGCTATGATTAAGAGCTTGCAGCTCGAAACATGTCAGTAATTTGATGCATGTTCCTGTGTTCTATTGTATGGATATGTCCTAGAATAAAGATTTGAAAACCTGGACAAGTGCGGACCTTACTCTTATACATTCTACTGTGAACCTAGCTTGAAGCTAGGTTCACAGTGATCAGTACCATAACTCACGCGTTATGACTGAACTGCAGTGGAGACTGGCCATAGACTTTAATGCAAAGCCTGCATGCAGTGAGTTAGAATGGCACGATCCGTTGCTGTGAACAGGGCAGTGTATGGGCAGTCAGTTGACATGCAGAATTCTGCAACGCAACTGACCACTGAACAGACCCTGACTGTGAGTGAATGTGCATGATTGAAGTTAATAAGTTAATACAACCACCAGTTCATTAAGCTTTCAGCAGCTTGTACTGTGGACTGTCATGACCCACTATACGTTTTAATAAATCCTGGGCAGGTTTACAGGATAATGTTTATTTTTATCCCTGAAGACTTGTAATAAAGGAGAAAAGCGCGATATAAATGTTATTTGTCTTTGTCTAAATCAGGCCTATCATTTTCATAGTTAATGTTTCGTATTTTGCCACTAGGTGGGGATATTGTCACACATGTAATCTGATGAGCAGTGATTTAGCTTGCCTACACCAACTGGAGTTAGTGAAAGCCTAGCTTCAGAGGAATGGAGCAATCATGAAATCAGCAGCTTGTTTTTTTGAAGAACTACACTTCTGATGGTTTATTCTTCAAATAAAATATCATTCGCTTTAAAGATAAATGAGAAAGCTAGTTTTTAAAATGTGCAATTCTAGAAGCACATACATAAGAGAGCTCCATTCAGAACTCCATCCAGTAACAATAGTTGCTGTTTTGACTTAACCAGAATGCAATGTGGTCTCTTTGCATATCCAATGCCAAAGTTTTCAGGACTGCTTCTGTTTTCCCCTTTTTTCCCCTTATCCCTCATTCCTTCCCATTTTTAATAATCTTTATTTTTTCATATTTAGATAATAGTAAAACAGTAACTTCCATTTCAAAATCTGTGGCGTAAATCCACAAACCTTTACAACATGTCTCTTACATTGTGACATTTATCCAGTTAAAGGACAATTGTACTGAGAAAAATATGGAGGCTGTCATATTTATTTCCTTTTAAACAATACCAGTTGCCTGCCAGCCCTGCTGATCTATTTGGCTGTAGTAGTGTCTGAATAACACCAGAAACAAGCATGCAGCTAATCTTGTCAGATCTGACAATAATGTCAGAAACACATGGTCTGCGTATGCTTGTTCAGGGTCTATAGCTAAAAGTATTGGAGGCAGACGGCCAACAGGACAACCAGGCAACTGGTATTGCTTAAAAGGAAATAAATATGTCAGATTCCATATCCCTCTTGCTTCACCTGTCCTTTAACTAAAGACTACCATTAATATCCAAAGACATTTTATGAGACATAATATTAAAAAAATGCCCAGTTATTCAATTTCACAGATGTACACATATTAGGTAAAGGGGAGAAAAGTTGATTGAGTTACCATGTCACTATTAAGAATATAAACAGAAAGCAGGGGAGGGGGGGGGGGGGGGGGGGGAGAGAAACACATGGGAAAAAAATGACAAGAAGGGTCCGCCAAGGGGGCTCCAGATCTGGCTCATATCCCCTTTCAGACCTGCAGGATTGGTATGAATTCGAGTTCTTGAACTCGATCCAGGAAGCCCACGCAGCTCTTTATCTTTCATATTGCCTATAGATTGTATGTGTCAGCCCCTCCATACCCTAAATCTCATTCACTTCTCTTAACCATTCCTGTATGGAAGGGGAGGTAGCTTCCTTTTAGTGTCTAGCTTTTAAAGAGCGAGTGGCATTGACAAGATGCTTTTGGAAAGATTTATCATATTTCTTAGCAGATAGCCTTATAGTGTGTAATACAAAGACCCATGGACCGTTGGGCAAAGACTAGTTTCTTAATCCACATTCTAACGTCCTTCCAGACTGTAAAGCCTTACATTCCCAAACTATGTGCAGGAGGGAACCCCTCCTACTGGCACCTCCAGCACACAGAGGGTGTATTCAGAAAGGTAGCGTGGAAGCGTGACTGGGTGTAATATCATCATGTGAGGATCTTAGGCCCTGTTCGCAAAACGCTAGCGATTATTGCTGTACATTTTTGCGATCTTTGATCAATCTCGATTCATGTTTTAAATATAATTAAAAAATGCTGCATGTAGTGAGTTTATGTTTACTGGGAATTGTGAATCGCGTGCAATTATGACAGTTAGATCACTGCCATACACTTTTAATTGCACTAGCACTTTAAAAAGCCCTCGCAATCGTGTTTACCGCTAATCGCCCAAGTGTGAATGGGCCTTTACACCCATTTTCTTGTATTTTGAATGTGATGGAAGACCTCTGCCCAAACAAAAGCACCTTCTGCCATTGTTGGTCTGTAAAATTTCCTCCCAAATCTCCCTCCCAAGAAGACCTGATGGAGCTGGATCTCCAATGTCCTGTATATATGAATGTATCTGAGAGACGGTGTGCTTGGATGGCCCAGTCAAACATAATTTTTCAAAGGGAGTTAAAGGGCAACTGAAGTGAGAGGTAAATGGAGGCTGCCATACTAATTTTCTTATTTATTTATTATTTATTTATTGTATTTATAAAGCGCCAACATATTATATTTCTTATAAGCAATACCACTTGCCTGGCAATCCTGCTAATCTCTGCCTCTAATACTTTAAGCCATAGACCCTGAACAAGCATGCAGCAGATCAGGTGTTTCTGATATAATTGTCAGCATGCATGGTTGTTTCTGGTGTGCGATTGACTACTACAGCCAAATAGATCAGCAGCGCTGCCAAGCATCTGGTATTGTTTGAGGAAATAAATATGGCAGCCTCCATATTCTTCTCACTACAGTTGTCCTTTAAAATGGGGTCAGTCAAAGATAAGAGGAGTCCTCTCGTGCTTTAAAGTGTTTAGTAATGCTTGACTGCACCTATGTACGGTACCTCCTGAAGCATACTAAAAAAAAAAAAAGTTACTTTCCTTGGTAGTCTAGAAGCTTCCTGTATCTTCTTACACCCCACCATTTCAGTGCAGGGTCTTTATCTTCTGGCCGAGCTCCCAACTGTGGACGAGTGCATCCCGAGGGCATGCATGAGTTAGGTGCATGCATGCCCAGTAGAACGAAGATGCTCGTGTGTTTTTCCTCTGTTGTTCTATGATTGGGCATGTGTGGACCTTCTCACGTATGGGCATGTGTGGACCTTCTCAGGATACGCTTGTCCATGGCTGGGGGTGTGGCCAGGAGGAACTGTGCAGAGGCTTCCCACTAAGGTATTTTTAAAGCGTCTCTGGACTGGTTATGTGTAAGGTCCACGCATTCCCAGCAGAACAAAGCTGCTGGTGAACAGCTTTTCCCCTCCGTACATGAGCACTTAGTTCTAACACTGGCCATGCGTGAACATTACTCACGCATGCCAAGTCAGGATGTGGCTTGTCCACGGCTCGGAGCACGGCTGAAAAGAACTATCTAGAGGCTTCCCACTACTAAAGTACTGTATTTTATGGACTATAAGACTCCTCTGGATCCTGCTGATCTGAGGCTGTGAGAGGTGTGGTGCAGTTTTAGCAAGGCCTTCAAGTATCCAGGGCCCAATTTTGTGTAGGGTTCTGAATGTCAACAGTCCAATCTTGAAGAGTATTCTCCATTTTACAGGTAGCCAGTGCAGTGAGTGAAGAATCGGTGTAATGTGACAGTGGCGAGGCTGGTTTGTTAGCAGTGTGGCAGCAGCGTTCTGAACTAGTTGCAGGCAGTGCAGGTCCTTGTTTGAGAGGCCTGTGTTGAGGGCATTGCAATAGTACAGCCGTGATGTGATGGTGTCAACTAGGGTTGGGAGATCTCTGGGGGAATCAGATGTTTCATTTTTGCAATGTTCTTCAGATGATAGTAGGAAGATTTAACCACAGGGTGAGTGAGAGGCACCTTGCTGTGCGAACTTCAATAGAAAACCAATATATATGTTATGAATCAGCACCACAGTCCAAAGATCATCTATATCTAAAAATTGTTCTTATAAATAAAAAATATAAAATAGAAAGCCAATACTGGTGCCTGATCAACATCCTCGGATTCACACTGGATTTTCGTCCCAAGATTATTACGAATTGTTGTTTCCGGTGAAAATAGACTGGGTTTTTTTTGTTTTTGTAGCTTTTATGCCTATTTTATCATGCTTAGTGATCTTCTGTTCTCATTTAAAGCAGTGTAATCTATTTTCTCTAAAGGTTCAATGTTGATGAGCAAACACTGGGCAGTAGTTTCTGGCTGCAGCTTTTTTTTATTAACATCTCGCATCCCAGGATGCATCAGGAGGGTGGAGAGATTTTGGAATCACATGATGAGTAGTTCTCTTATCAGCTAACGATCGATAACGGAATCAATTTTCCGATCACTACAGCAAAAAATTGATCCTGTTAAGGATGGGGAGCTGATCAGACACTTCAGAAATAATTGGTTTGCCCTGTTGATCTGTCAGGAAATTGAAGGGTGTGTACCTAGCATAAGGTAACGACAAAAAGTGCAATAAAAGTTTGTAATGAATGTGCTAATCTTTATTAATATATGCAGTTAGTTCTCCTTGGTGGTGGTATGCTTTAATATGAGTACTTATAAAAATATTTAAGTTACATTTGCAATCTTTCCAAAAAAGTGGGATTGTGACTAAACACATTTTAGCATTTTAGATTGTGTCCCATTTAATTACATTGGTAGGACAGTTGAGGCAAACTCTATTTTGGTCTAAGCATGTTTCTGTCTGAATACCACCCTGTTTTAGTTTGTTCTTTACTACAACAACATTTATTTATAATCATGTATAATTTAATAAAATACCAAATCTCCTCTAGAATCTGTTGGGGTTACAAGTTTAATGCAGTCTTCAAAACAAGAACACATCTTGAATAGGCAGCATACTATTGATTATGGCACGATAATCCATTTTCTTAGCCACTGAAATGACATTACCTTCCAAGATGTGTTCCAGAGGACTTTCAGACTACATCTTCCAGTAAACACATTGATTTCTAATTTGCCCTTTTCACAATTCTCTTTCTTGTATTTTTCAAAAACTGAAGTTACGCTAAATGTTTTGTTTTTTGTACATAAGTAACAACGTTATAGCATTATTATTTGGACCAATGTCACCTGAACTCTTTCAAAGACTTCTAAACCTAGGACAACTTTAAAAAAAAACTGTAGTGAAAACTGCTTATTTTTTTACAGCATTTATAGATTAATTAGTCTGTGTTTGCCCATTGTAAAATCGTTGCTCTCCCTGATTTATATTTTTAGATTAATCACAGGTAGAGACTTTTTAGTTCTGTCAGGTGATCTGTACGGAGTTCTATGCAGAGAGGGATATAGTGCTTGCTTGGCAGTTGGAAAAATAAGTTATTTCCCACAATGCAACGAGGTTCACAGACAGCAAACTGTCAGGACCATGGCCATGACATCACACTGTGGGCAGGGGTTCCTCACAATATCAGTCCCATACAGACCCCCTTGATGATCAATTAGAAAAAAGATAGAAAAAAAAATCCTGTGGGAAAGGGGGTATCAGCTACTGATTGGGATGGATTTCAATCCTTGTTTAGAGGTCCTCTTTAAAATTGGGTGATTCAGAGAAAACAAATATTATACTAATTATTTTCTGTGTAAGCTTGCACAGCTGTGCGTTACACCGTTATCACTCACCCTCTTATGCAGGCAGTTTGGGAAGCAGACTATACTCTGTTTTCTGCTCACTTGAGTTTAATGTCCTTTATTTGTTCATTTGCTTATCACAGATTCTCATACTGGCCAAGCAATCCTCTTATTTTAATCAATTTTTTATGATCATTTTTAGAGAAAATAGCTTTCCACGGCTACATGCATTGACTGTTTTTTATCTTTTGTTCTATGTCAGGCGAAATTGTGATTTATATTTCAAGTACAGTCATTATAGAAAGGTATTTTTATGCATTATTGCATTGAAATCCCATGGAAAAGAAAGGCCTTTTCAGCCTGCTTGATTTGTTGTTTTTCCATCCTTTCGTTATTACAGACTACAAATAAGTGTGATGATATCTTGGAGTTACAGATATGCTTACCACAGTTTTTTAATTATAGATAGGGATGGGTTCTAAGGGTCAGTTAAGCCTCATATTTGCACACACAAGGACTGTCACATGTCCATAAGGATTGGGACTTGATCCCTCAGGCTACAGTTTTGGGCTTACTGCTGTACAACAGAACTTTGAAGGGGATTCCACAAGAAAAGAAAGTTCCATTCAAAACAGGTAAACCTTATTAACATACACCAAAAAGTTCCAAGCTTCCATTTTCAAAGCAAATACACCGAGCCTGTGAAGGGGATTGCTCCCTTTTTAAGCATGGCGTTATACCCTATATATGCTATATACTGTACTTTTGCAAGAATAATGTATTCCAATGTCTAAAGGTTGACAAAGGACCTGTTGAGCTCCGAAACGGACTAGTGTACATCAATCCTTATCTATATTGGAATAACACAGCATATTTGGCCGCTTTGAAAATGGGAGCTTGGTACCTTTTTTTAAAGTATGTTCATAAAGTTTACCTGTTTTGAACGGACCTTTCTTCATTTTTTTCTTTTGTTTCGTTAAACCCCTCACATTTTTATTGCAATAAGTGGGTGCAGTTTTCAACCTTTGGGATGTCCATTCCCTCCACAATCAAAGCTGAATGCTTTACAGGCACATCACTGTCCTAAAGGCTAGTGATGCGTCTATTGCTATGGAGCAGGGAGAAGGAATGATGCGCAGCGCTTGATGAATTGGCTTCCAATAGGCAGAGTAAGGAGGAGAACAATGTGGCTGGGGTCGGTCAAGTGCTGCACTTCACTGAAGGCAATATGGGGGGGGGGGGGGGGGGTAGCATGTACGCATGCTAGATTCTCATCTGAGGCAGTAATCAGCTGCCTCTGCTGAGTTTAGTCCAGCATATGTGTGCCCAGCTTTAGTAACATAACTATGGACAGAAGATGTCAGCCCTACAAACAATTATGTGAATTACCCCACTTCTGGGCATAGTGCTGACATCAGCAAGATGGCAACTCCGATATATAATTAATCATTTATGCCACTTTTAGATACAGATATTACATTTATTTGAAGTCTGCACTAAAGTTTTTTGCTGTAAAAATTACAAAAGAATTGCTGGACTCTGGGTGGTGTTGCTTATTATCTATTAACAGCAATAGCTGCTGCTGCTGCTGCCGCTGCCCGCCTGCTTTAACAACCACGTTTTGGAGTTCTACTTTAACATTGTCAGGAAATATGTAATATATGCTAACACCTGCATTATTTAAAAAAAAAATCACTACCATCAAATCCAGGGTCTCTCTACCTGTCTTCCTTCAAACATTTATGTTTACTATAAAATTACAGGTGTGCATCATTAGAGACACCACTCAAGATTGCAGGATGTGTATCCAACATGGTGATACCTTTCCTGGTTATAGTTGGCTGGGCTGGCTGCGTAACTGAGGGAAGGTGGGGGTGGATATCAGATCGGAGCTTTAAGATCACAAAGCATATTCCTATAGAAGGATTAGCTCGCTTTTAGAAGATGTTTTCGATCTAGAAAGCTTATGACTAGACCACTTTAAAGCACTCTAACTGGAATGTCTTTTATCAGAAAGTTTTTCTGAAGCAGTATTGCACACAGCATTGGACTTGCTGTTCTTCCTAATCTGCCCCTGCTGTTTGAGTCTTCTCAAATCTTAGTAATGCAACATATATATATATATATATATATATATATATATATATATATATATATATATATATATATATATATATACCATTAAAATTATGCATGAAACCACTGGATGTAAAAAAAATAAATGCTAAATATTCTTTCAAGTCAACAGTAAAATTACCCGTCACAAAACAGTCTATTTCCTGTCAGCTGTCTGAGGTTTCGTTCTGTGGCTGCATTATGGGTCGCACATCATTTGATTCAAAAAGCAAAATAATTTGAGAAATAAAAAAAATGTTCTCCTGCACTTTGTTGTGTCTTTCCTAAATTCTACTAAAATGTAGCCAGCAGGGGGAGTAGGAGGCAAGCATTATGTATGACGGATGACAATCTGTATTACAAATTCAACTGCAAGCTGAACTCAGTGTGGTTTGATAGCGAAAATATGATAGATCTAAAATAGAGCTCTGTGTATGTCTTACAAGATTTTTGGTCATGCTGTTATTTTAGGGTAATGGCTACCCTGCTGGCTCAATTTGAGCCGACCTTGGCACAGATATTTAACCATAGTAACACAAAGAAATGCTTTGTGCCAGGCTGAATTATTTAGTTTTTTTTCCTATGAAGCAGAAAGATGGGAAGGAGTTAGATCTACAAAAAGTAAACACAGTAGTAATTGGTCAGGTAAAATTTTAAGTGTCTTCAAGTAACTTTAGTGTAGTATTGCTGTAGTTGCTAGCAGAGAAGGGGTACAGGCAAGGCTTCATACTGTAGTTGTAAATAAATAGTGAGGCAGGTACTGTGATGTTCTAGTAAAATAAATGTAATATTTTTAAATTATTGATTGGGGGTTTGTGTAAGTTGTGTAAGAGGAATGGGAAAATAGCCACTACTGCCCCTTTTAAAGTTGTGATAATGTCATGGGTGTAAGGCTCTGTTCCCACTTAGCGGAGGAATAGACATTTTTTGTCCGTTCCACAGTGAACGGCTCCTATTTTAAAAATCACGCTGCAACAGATCTGTGGAATCCAATTGAGTAAGTAGACCGCACTGCTGTGCAATCCGCGATAATCCTCGGCAGGCGGATGTGTTCCCCCATATAACCTATGAGGGAGTGCATCTGCCCGAGCTACCGTTGGACCATGGCGGTCCATCAGCTCCCGCTGGCTGCACGTGGTCCGCCACGAATGGGAACACAGCCTTATAGTGATATTTTGTTGTTCTTTCTAAATCACTTATCCAGGACAAACATGCAAATCAGATTTTCTCTTATTTCTAAGCTTTATCTGAACCAATGACTGAAAAAAGTTAGACCTTATGTACATCGATGCTTTTGAGGTAGGTGAACCACAACATTTTACCGGCCTTTAAATCACATACAATTAAATGGATGCATTGGTGAGAGATCCAGACTGGTGGGTCCTCTTGACCGAGAGCTGGCCAAGGGCATTGTTCTCCTCACCTTGCCCGCTCTGTACCGCTCCGTTGTGCGCTGCACTGTCAACGCTCATCCCCCTCATAGTACCAACAAAACGCATTGCTAGCCTACAGGTTAGCAACACGTTTGTACAGAACATTTACCTAAACTGTCTGCCTGAGGTATAGAGTTCTGATCCCTGCTAGGCAACAATCCTTGTATGTGTGTAGGAGGCTTAACTTCTTCAACTTAGCAGCCTTTGATTGTGTGATCAATATATTAACCCTCTAGCTAACTTTTTTTTTTTTACAAAAACCACATGCCAGTGCCAGCTATGTTACCAATTGATAGCAGTGGACCGGCTCTTCCTAACTTTTATGAAGTATTATTGGGCAGCGTGATTGGTCTCTACTAGATGGAGGTTCTCCCAGAATGGGTATAACCCCGCAGTAACTGTAAAAGCGGTTCGTATGAAAGACTCACGCTTCTTCCATTTTGAGGTCCTAACTCCGACTCTAGGTGCACGATTCCCATGAAGACAGTCGCCAAGGTGTGAGAAGTTTCTAACATGGAGCAGATAATTTCACCCATCCTGTCCCCCACACACCTCACTATGGAAAAAACCCATGGTTTTGTCAATTTTACGAGGTACCAGACACCATTATATGGGTTACATATGGAATAAAAATTACTTACATTTAATGATTTTAAGGCAAAAAAATCCAAAGGTCCGCACACTCAGCAATTTCAGTTATTTATTTATAACATGACAAGCCAGATGTCCATTCAATCGCATCATTCTGTCGGATACCTTTGACAAAGGGGACCCGCCGTGGCCCTGAAACGGTTGTTGGTCTATTTGAATGGATATCGGACTTGTCACATTATGAAGTTAACTGAATTTGCTGAGTGTGCGCACCTTTGGATTTTTTTGCCTTGAATATTGTCGATCCAGCACCTCGATTGCTTAGGATGTGCGACTCTCTTCTGAAACTTTAACGATCTTAAGTCCCAATGCTCACTACCTAACATGATATTCTTCTGGTTCCTGCAACAAAGACACGCCTTTAAAGAGACACTGAAGCGAAAAAAAAAATTATGATATTATGATTTTTATGTGTAGTACAGCTAAGAAATAAAACATTAAGATCAGATACATCAGTCTAATTGTTTCCAGTACAGGAAGAGTTAAGAAACTCCAGTTGTTATCTCTATACAAAAAAGCCATTCATCTCTACGACTTTCAAAGCCATGGAGAGGGCTGTTTTCTGACTTTTATTATCTCAACTGTTCCTTAACTATTTACTTTTTCTCTGGCAGAGGAGAGGTCATTAGTTCACAGACTGCTCTGAAAGAATAATTTTGAATGCAGAGTGTTGTGTAATCTGCACATATTAGAGAATGATGCAATGTTAGAAAAAAACACTATATACCTGAAAATAAAAATATGAGAATATTTTCTTTGCTGCTAATCTTCTAGTAATTATTCATAGTACACAACCAATTCATTATATCATATATTTTTTTTCGCTTCAGTGTCTCTTTAATGCTAGGTACACACTGTGAGATTTTTGGGCAGATTTACTGTCAGATTGATTATTTCCAACATGTCTGATCCGATTTCCGATCAATTTCCGATAGACGTGAATGGAAAATAAGTTGGAAAGCGATCAGAAAATGATCGGAAATCGGGTCGGACATGTTGGAATTAATTGATCTGACCGTAAATCTGCAAGAAAATCTCATAGTGTGTGCCTAGCATAATACCCAGTTTCCTGCTAGAAAGCACGCAGCCAGATCCAGCTACAAGTGGACACAACACAGCCTCAAACTCCATAGGTGTTATGTCCACACAAATTTGATATTCTTGCTTACTGCTGGATATGCAAAGTGATGCCAGATTTTGCTTGTACCCAAATCGACACGACATGTACCAAAGTCCACATTAGTCAGTAGAATTGTTATTGCCGTTCAAAGACATTTGAGATGATTGAGAGTTAGGCCTCGTTCACATCAAATGCGGTGCTGTACGTTTTTTCCCACTGCGGATGTGTGCGTTTTTTTAGTGCAGGGCAAAAACAATGCATTGCTTTTCGTCTCGTTCACATCTATGCGTTTCCAACGTACGCGTTTTTGAAACGCATAGATGCATGCATATGTGTGCGGAACGCGAACAAACGCATAGCAATGAAAGTCAATGGAAACGCAGATGGCCGCATGACCATGCGTTTTTTTATGCGTATTTGGCGATGCGTTTGGGGATGGACAACGTGACTCACTTCCTCTCTCACACTCCTATCACCTTCACACTTCCTACAAAACCCACACAGAAAGGAAGTGACATCAAGAAAAGAAAAAAACAAATTTTTTTTAACACACCTTTATTGAGAAATGTCCAGGTGTCCAAAAACGCATACTAAATAAAGACGCACACAAACGCATTTAAAAACCGCATACAAACGCGTACAAATGTACGCGTTTTGTCCATGCGTTTTCTGATGCGTTTCCCAAGCACACCAAACGCAGAATATATGAACGAGGCCTTATGCTAATTATTATAATGGTCTATTGTAAAATAGACCAATCATATCTTGTAGTGAAAGCATTTTATTGGTCCTTTTTTTAAGCTGCATAGACTTGCAGTAACATTTACATAAATCGGTATCACCCTAGAATTAGTTTCATATTTCAAGTAAAGTAGAAAGTTGGTTCTGAGCCAAATCTGTGTCCTGCACACCGTTTAGACATGGCATAGGAATATGGGGCACGGGTATATGGGGAAACCGACACCTATAGATGTCCGCAGCAAGTGGAACTAGTTTTGTACTGAAAAGCCGTTAGGTGTCCATGGTGCATGCATGCGAAAGTACAAAACACCTATAGTTGTTTGTGGCAGTTAAAGAGAACCTGAGGTGAGAGGGATATGGAGGCTGCCATATTTATTTCCTTTTAAGCAATACCAGTTGCCCGGCAGTCCAACTAATCCTGTGTCTCTTATACTTTTATGCCTGGCATACACGGTGAGTTTCTTCCTTATCAATCAAGCCGCTGATGGCTCGATTGATAATATCCGACAGGTCCGATGACCCGCCGGATAGATTCCCCCCTCGATCCCCGCGGTCAGGGAATCGAGCGGCTGATAAGGAATGCCCGCGGGGACGAGCAGGGATCGATCCGTGCGGACGAGCAGTGACGCGCCGGCATCGAGCCGCTGGCTCGATCCGGCGCATACAATTCAGTGTATTCCCAGCATTAGCCATAGACCCTGAACAAAGCATGTAGCAGATCAGGTACTCTAAATCAGCTGACTCAGGTTTTACTAGAATAGCCATATCCTTGTTCCAGGGTTTTGATTCAGACACTATTTATGCCAGAAGATCAACAGGGCTGCTAGGAATTGTTTACAAGCAAATAAATATGGAAGCCCCCATATTCCTCTCACCTCACCTTCCCTTTAAAGCAGGGGTCTCAAACTCAATTTACCCGGGGGCCGCAGGAGGCAAAGTCAGGATGAGGCTGGGCCGCATAAGGGAGTTCACGTGTCCCCGCCGCAAAACGAGGGCTGCAGAGCCCCCAAATTGCCCCGGGGGCAATCCGCCGGCATTTCCTGGAAGGGGCAGAGCTTTCAGCTTCAGCTCTGCCCCTCCTGACGTCAATCGCGGCGGATCGCCGCCTCTGCCCGCCCACTCTAAACATAAAAAAAAAAATTGGGAAAATAGGAAAAAATGCCAGGAATCTTCATACAGCCATATTACGGCTGTATAGCGATACCTGGCCAAAGCGCTGCGGCTGCGTATGGACCCCCTGGAAACTCTGTCAGGAAATGTATTGCTCTTTCTTTTGATACATGTAAAATTACACTACCGTTAGGCTTGCTACTAAAAGTGACATTTACCGCATTTAAAAGTATACTATTTTCCTTCGAAACTTTAAAATCGATTTTCTCAAAAACTATAAGGTCTTTTTGAAAAATTGTTTTTTCCTCTTATTCCTAATGATCTCCTTAACATATCCTGCAAATTTAGGGTTTCTAGCATTTAAGGTGGATTTGCTATTAACCATTAAAGTCGGCGGGTTTTTAAATGTGTATTTTTTTCCTTTGCAACTTTAAAATCGATTTTCTCAAAAACTATAAGGCCGATTTGAAAAAAATTTTTTTCCTCTTGTAGCCACTGGGGGCCCCTACAAGCTCTGGGGCCTTGGGGCCACAAAATATTGTATCGCGGGCCGCAAATGGCCCGCGGGCCGCGAGTTTGAGACCCCTGCTTTAAAGTGTCCCTACAGTGGATCCATTTGTATGAGGGAAATGATGTAAAGGCCAAATACTGAGTGGTGCTTGTGCTGGATGTAACAATGGACTCACTAGACAGCCATGTTGAGACAGGATCTTTAGGTGCAGAGCTTTGTTTTACCTAAAAAGGTAACATATGAGATCTCAGTTTAGATTTTGTTTTAGATTTCTGCACGTTCTTTAGAAACACTATAAAGTAGCTGTAAACAATGTGTTTGATCAGGTTATATTATGCTTCCTGGCATCTATACGTTAACTTGCCCCCCCCCCCCCTCCCCTCCTTTTTTTCACAAAATTGTTTGTATGGCAGCACTGTAATAAGTGAGGAAGGCTCCATTTATCCATGTAAAAGTTGTTTTTGCTAATGTAGCCCCTTATAATTAAATGTCTGACTCAGACGATGGTTAATTTTAGGTCAGCCGTCTTTTTGCCGTCTGTCACGGGCTGCTGCTTTATATCTAAAGCCTTTCCATCTGAAATAAGCATGGTTCCATTTGTAACTGTCCAGCCTTGTTGCATTGCACCCTATGAGTCACAGGTCTGGCACTCATGTCCTGCAGCTGAGTGACAAACAGCTGACTAGAGCAATCGCCCTGCGTGGCGTACCCTTTACTATTCCTTCAGCTATTAAGTCACGACATCTCTAAACTTCAAAGATGCAGGGGAAAGGTTTGAAGGTTAGAAAACCACATAAGCACAAAGTCCCTCCACTAATAATGGATGTAAACAAGGCGCAACTTCAAAATAGTAATTACAAATGGGATGTGGGTAAGAGAGGAGGCTGAAGTCTTTGAAATCTCCGTGTTCGGTGCCAGCTCATTATCAAGCGAGACATTGTATGACAACATTCTTATTCTGTGCTTCCACAAATTGCAGTATGTATCGAAGGAAAATTATACACAAAGGATTGCTTTGTTGGTGTTTTGTTATTATTGAACACAATGACAAAAACTGTCTGTGTATTACAGCATATATGTTTGTGGTACATGCACAATCTATTTGTATTTGCTGTCACATTCAATGGCTTGATAACTGTTGTAACAACCCATGATATATCAGCCAGTAAATTCTGCAGTCAGTTCTTGGACTATTCAATTGTTTGATTGGATTGCTCATTGAATCAGGAGTGAATGTTGGCTTCTGTGCACAAGACCTTAAAGAGGAACGCCAGTGAAAATAATTAATGAAAAAAAGTGCATCATTTTTACAATAAATATGTGTAAATGATTGTGTTCGCCCATTGTAAAATCTTTCCTCTCACTGATTTACATTCTGAAATGTATCATATGGCGACATTTTTACTGCTGGCAGGTGATGTCAGTGGAAGTAGCTGCTGCTTGCTCTTTTGGCAGTCGGAAACTGTTATTTCCCACAATGCAACAAGGCTCCCACAGTTTTATGTCCGAGCTGACTCCATGGTCCTGACATCACACTGTGGGAGGGGTTTCACCACAATATCAGCCATACAGAGCCCCCTAATAATCCATTTGAGGAAAGGTAAAGATTTCTTGTGAGAAAGGGGGTATCAGCTGCTGATTGGGATGAAGTTCGATTCTTGGTTACGGTTTCTCTTTAAGATGGCCACGCACCGTACAATTTTTTAAATATCTGTTCAATTTAGGAATAGCAATACATTTTTCTGATTGTAAAAATTCAAAGATCTGACCAATGTACCACACACCTATGTTCAATTTTCCCCCAATCATGAATAAAATAATTGAAAGCTCAGAAAACATTGATTGGAACTGTGCATCAAGTAATTGACAATCCATCACACACCATACAATTCTTGATAAAGTTGGTCTGAAATTTCCAATCTCCAAAAATGGGGAAAAAAATGGGAAATTCGATTTGGATATTTCGATGGAAAACAAAAAAAAAAGCTCTCAATTTGTTCGGGACAACCAATTGAAATGATTGAATTGGTGAAAAAATTGATCTTTTTATTGTATGGTTTGGGGCAATGTTGACCTCCAGCCCTTGAGGTCTATATCCATGCTAGTGGTTAGAATGTAGAAAATTGTGTTTTTACTTGGATTAACCAGACCTTTCCTGATTCAATCCCATCAATCAATTTGAGCTGTGCCATGAATGTGTGAGGAAAGCAGCCTCAAGAAACCTGCCTTAGTCCATGATAGAAGCCACAGCACATATGGTTATGTAATATCTATACTCATTCTCAGCATAATGGCATAGTGGTTAGCAGTCTCACCTTGCAGCGCTGGGTTCCCGACTCAAATCCCAGCCAAGACACTATCTTCGTGGGGTTTACATGTTCTCCCTGTGCCTGCATGGGTTTCCTCCGGGCACTCCAGTTTCCTCTCACATCTTAAAAACATACAGATTTGTGAATTGGCTTCTCCCTAAATTGGCCCTAGACTACAATATATACACTGCACAGTACATACATAGACATATGACTATGGTAGAAATTAGATTGTGAGCCCCTCTGAGGGACAGTAAATTGACAGTATACTATGTACAGCACTGCAGAAGATGTTGGCACTATATAAATACTAAATAATAATTCCAATTATTGGCAATACATAAACAGGCAGTGTTCTATGATAACAGCTGTCAACATTTTATGCAGTTTAGAGGAGTGTTCATATTACTCTTTAAATACAAACCATACAACCGCCTTCAATCTAGGGTAAACACATTGAGAAGAACACTGACATTCATCTCAGTGCAGGGGGTGTTCGATCAAGTCATTAAACGTTGAGGACGGTCGGCTGTTGGTTGAACCCTTAGGCCTCCTGTACTGTGTCTTGTTTTGTGGTGCTCAATAACCACTGGGGAACTGCATTGTGAAAGTCAGGTGATCAGAATCATCAGCTGGGTGGAGCAACAGGCATAAGAAGCAGGGGATTAACACCAATGCAGTTTAATCTTTCAGTGTGTCAGGCAGAACAGTGACCTTTTCCCTTATATGGATATTTTGACTGACGAATCAACAGGAAGCAGTCAGATACATTTTAGTAACAAGGAGTACAGTGGTAAATATACACAGTCCTTATAATTGAGCATTGCCAGAGTTGTTGGGTTTGATATATTTATATAGGATTATAGGATTTATCGAAGTGTTTGTGTTGGCTATACTACATCCTGGATGTAGGCGAACTTTTACAGAAATACACCTTTTTTATTTTTCACAATGGTAAAAGATTGAATAAATTACCAGTACTCAACATCTCATCTCAGCACTTGATGCCTCCAGACTAACTTCCTCATTTTAATATTTTTATTTTAGAGCTGACACTGAACCCACCAGAGGGGATTGTGGCAGGTGAGTGTTATTTATAACATGCTCTTCTTTTATGAATCTTTCAAATTGTATTTTACTTAAGGTGTCTACAAACTCCTCTGCTTGGCCAAAATCAGTCATCTCAGCTGATCGTCTGTTGCCGAAACAGTCATTCTTTCTTTCTCTGTCATTATAGTGTGTGTAAGGTGGCCACTGATTCCCCCTGATGCCTCGGTCAGAGATGCGGCCTGCTGAATCATGTTGCCCAAGTGCAGGCCGGCATTTTTGTTCTGCTTTTTACCCCTCCTACTTCATGCTGCTCTATGGTGCGTTATTCCTCCCCATCCCTACGGGCAACAGAAATGATGCCTGTGTACACACTGTAACAGTTGTTCTCAGCCTAAAAACAGTCTGCTGGGATGGATTGTAATGTATAACATCCCGCTGCCACTCTGTATTAAGGTGCGTCCCCACTTCCCCCCAGCAACGGTGGGGTTTGTGGTAGCTATATTTTCACCCATGGTACATTAGACAGTAAACATATGGAAAACTTAATAACCCTTCTAAAATGAATGCAAAACCATACACACAGACACAGGTACAAAGAAATGGAGCCATGACTGATAATAGCTCTGTTTTAGAAGAAGGATAACAGATAAATGGAACAGACTGTCCTAATCTAATGGTCCTGCTCTTTATGCCTTCTCTTTAAAGTAAACCTGAAGTGTAATTAAATTTCTAATTAACTATGTCTATGACTGGCTTTATCTGGCATATTGACATGATGTTTTAGTAGAATATAAAATAAGATTTTGTAGCTGTGGTAAGTAGGAAGTGGCTCTCATTATGGCAGATGCACAGTTCAGACCTGCGTTCGTAAAGCCTTTTGTGCTGTGATTATATAGAGCATTCATGTTTAATTATTATTATTATTATTTTCTTGCAGGCCCTATTAATGAAGAAAATTTCTTTGAATGGGAAGCTCTAATCATGTGAGTAATTCATAGTATGCACTATATTATTATCTAGAACAGTAACACCATTGTGTTCATGCAAAGCTATAGAGAAGATATATAGTGCTGGAAACAGCGCCCATATACATTTATTTTCCCAGGCTGCATTGTGCTAGCAGGCCGTAGCTGCAGCCTGTGAGGCGATTGTTATGGGTTGTCGGCGCTGTCAGCGCAGGGGGGGGGGATTGGCGGTTATGTACAGCTCTCACCTGCTTGTCTGGAGCTTATAAAAATGATATTTATGTTTTTCTACTCTCTCGCTCAGGAATTCCCCTATGCTGGAATCTTTTGTTGATCTTTCACTTCTGGTTTCATTCCAACAATACTGCAGGGAGGGGAAATAAAAACATTTTTAATAACTTTAAAAACAGTGATTTATTATTAGAATTATCTGTCATTTTCCAGCCTCCACATTTACAGTGATATTATGATAACCCAAGATTATCATTCATTTGCCTGCAAAACCATATAGTTTCTATAGAATATTCCACTAACCTTTACTACAGTTTTTAAAAAAATAAAATAAAAATATACCATTATTACTACTAATGCTTGATATACCGCCTGCATATTCCAGGAGACTGTACAAATAAGTACTGTACAGTGGGTAGGATACAGGAGCCCAGTGTGTGTTCTGTTTTAGTATTTCAAAATACGAATAAAATATATATATATATATATATAATAAAAAGAGAGGTAATTGCTTACCTCTCCAGAAGATATAGACACCAGTTCAGCTGGAAAAAAAAGTTTTTATTGAACTAGCAATCTGACAACACGTTTCACGGGTCATGGGCCGCTTCCTCAGGTCAATACAAAAAGCCTTGATGGCATAGGGCAGTTATCCCCAACCCTGTCCTCAAAACCCACCAACAGTGAACGTTTTGTGGAAATCCACAGAGGTAGTTAATGAGCTCAGCTGAGACACTAATTGCCTCACCTGTGCATGTTTGTGGTTTTCTGCAAAACATGTAGTGTTGGTGGGCCTTGAGGACAGGGTTGGGGAACTCTGGCATAGGGGATAGAGTGAAGGCGCCTCTAAATAAATATATCTTCTGGAGGGGTAAGCAATTACCTGTCTTTTTATTATATAATTTTTTTATTTGTATTTTAAAATACTGAAATAGCACACACATTGGGCGCCGCCATCCTACCCATTACCAGTCAGACCTCCTTTGGAGGTAATAGCTTTACAGTTATTCTGGATCATACTACGGGAAAGTGACCATCCAGTATCTGGCAGGACTTGGAGTACCGAGCAGGGTTGGTTAATTCTCTGCAGGCCTATACAGTGGTTGCAGGAACTGCAATCCACCTTTGTGAGCATATATCTATATACTCTTATCCTCCCTATACCTGACGATACTGCATCATTGGGCTCCCGGTCTCCCCCCTACTTCTCTCATACGTATTCTTGGCCCTTACAAGAATCCCCAAAGAAAAAACCCTATAAGTACTGTACAAACAAGTTACATGGACAAAGGCATTATGAAACAACACATATTATGTTTAGTTAATATAAATGGGTCGGTTAGGAACTACATCAATATCAAGATAAAGTAGGAGTAAGATAACAGCCCATTATTATTATTATTATTATTATTTATTGTATTTATAAAGCGCCAACATATTACGCAGCGCTGCACAATAGATAAATGGGTTAACATACAGGTAGAACATACGGAAACTCACAACAAAACAAGATCATGCAAATGATTTGATAGCAATACAGTGTCATAGGTCAAGATAGAGACTGTTCGAGTCTACAAGAAGGGTGGTTGTGAGTAAGATTGCATAATCAAGCTGGATACATTAGGGAGAAGGGCCCTGCCAGAGGCTTACAATCTAAAGGGTGGGGTGGAGACAATAGGTGCGTCTTTTGAGAGGGGGTCTAACAGAACATATTATGATGCTGGTGTAGGGGGGTATGCGAGCGTGAAGAGGTGAGTCTTGAGAGCTTGTTTGAAGGTATTAAAGGTGGGGGCGAGTCTGACGGCTGGTGGGAGAGAGTTCCAGAGAGTAGGGGCAGCCCTGGTGAAGTCCTGCAATCGTGCGTGTGACTGAGTTATGCGAGGTGCGACTAGGCGCAGGTCATTGGAGGATCGGAGGGGGCGGGCTGGTATGTGCCTGTGGACCAGATCAGAGATTTAGGTCGGGCAGGTCTTGTGCACTGATTTGTAGGCCAAGCACAGGATTTTGAAATTGATCCTAAAGCTGATGGGGAGCCAGTGTAGTGCTTTACAGAGTGGAGTTGTAGAGGCGCTGCGGTGAGAAGAATGTATCAGTCTGGCTGCCGCATTCATTACCAATTTAAGTGGGTCAGTACGGTTAGAGGGGAGGCCAGATAAAAGAGAATTGCAGTAGTCTAGGCGGGAGATGACAAGGGCATGGATAAGGAGTTTAGTGGTGTCAGGGGACAGGTAGGAGCGAAACTTGGAGATGTTGCGGAGGTGGAAGTTGCAGGATCTGGCAATACCTTGGATGTGGGCTTTAAAGGAAAGTTCAGAGTCCAGAGTAACGCCTAGACAGCGGGCTTGGGAGGTAGGGTGGATAGTAGTATTTTCAATAGTGACGTGCAGATCTGGGAGGGGTGCAGCTGTGCGGGGTGGGAATATTAGAAGCTCAGTCTTGTCCAAATTAAGCTTCAGGTACCTGGCAGCCATCCAGGAGGAAATGGATGTGAGGCAGGCAGAGACTTTGTCCATGGTAGAGGAGGAGAGATCTGGGGTGTGGAGATATATCTGGGTGTCGTCGGCATACAGGTGATAATTGAAACCCATGGAGGAGATGATTTTGCCAATTGAGGCAGTATAGAGTGAGAACAGTAGTGGTCCTAGGACGGAACCTTGAGGAACACCAACTGAGAGGGGTGTAGGAGTATATGGGGAGCCATTGAAAAATACTGTGAAGGAGCGTTTGGAGAGGTAGGAGGAGATCCAGGCTAAGGCTAGGTCCTGAATGCCCATTAGCTGCAGGGAGTGGAGGAGGAGGGAGTGGTCGACGGTGTCAAATGCCGAGGAGAGGTCCAGGAGGAGCAGGATGGAGTATTTACCTTCGGCTTTGGCAAGGGCAAGGTCGTTTACCACTTTGGTGAGGGCTGTTTCTGTAGAATTGGCCGTGCGAAAACCAGACTGCAGGGGATCGAGAAGGTAATTGGAGTTAAGGAAGTTGGTCAGGCGTTGGTGGGCCAGGCGTTCAAACATTTTTGAGGCAAAAGGGAGGAGAGAGATTAAGCGGTAGTTGGATGGCAGAGCAGGGTCAAGTGAAGATTTCTTTAACAGGGGAAGCACAGTGGCCTGTTTGAATATGGAGGGGAAGATGCCGGTGGAGAAGGAGAGGTTGAACAGATGGGTGAGGACAGGGAATCAAATGGGACCGGATCTAGGGGGCAGGAAGTGGCAGGTGAAGTTGCCAGCAGCTGGTTGACTTCCTCCACCGTGACAGGATTGAAGGAGGTAAGGGAGGAGAAAGAGGCAGGAGTCGGATGTGGTGGGGAGGCGGGGGCGATAGAGTGGAGGAGAGAAATATCCCTCCGGATGGTTGTAATTTTGTTGATAAAGTAGTTTGATAGGTCAGTGGCTGAGAGGGTGGAGGTTGGGGGGGGGGGGGAGTGGGGTTAAGTAGGGCATTGAAGGTGGCAAAAAGACGACGTGGGTTGGAGGCTTGGGTAGCGATCAAGTGAGTGAAGTATATCTGTTTACTATCAGCGAGGGCAGTATGGTACGTCTGCAACTTGGTCTTGTATCCCAGGAAATCATTGTTGTGGTGGGATTTCCTCCATTTGCGTTCTGCAGCTCGTGTCTCATTTTGTAGTTTTTTTGTGAGGGCAGTGTGCCGGGGTTGGGGCGACTGTTGGTACGAAAGGTCAGGGGAGCAGCATGGTCTAAGGCTGCGGAGAGGTTACTGTTGTATTGAGCTGCCGCTTCGTTGGGGCAGGTTAGGCTGGGGAGGGAGGAGGAGAAGAGAGTGGAGGGGTGTGGCTAGAACATTGGGGTCAAGGTTGCGCAGATCTCTCTGCCAACGTCCAGTTTGGGGAGGGGGACAGAGTCTGTTGTCTAAAGGAATAGGGGATTATGTCCACAGAAGATATCGGGGGCAGTTACCTGTTAAAGTGGATCCGAGATGAACTTTTACTCATTGCATAATTGTGTCCCGTTCCTATAGTTTATAGGGCATTCCTCAAGCCAAATACTTTTTAGTTTTTGTTTTAATAGTTCAATTCCCTATAAACTAAAAAAGCCACGCCCACAGCCCTCAGAGTGCCAAGGCACTTTCAGACAATAGCAAGGGCTTACAGGAGTTCAGTTTGGGCAGGAGGAGGGGGAGGTGTTACTAGCCATTGATTTCAAAGGCAGAGGGGAGGAGGGAGGAGGAGAGGGGACTGAATTTACACACAAGAAATCTGATAGCATCTCCAGCTCTTAGCCTGTGACAATATGACAAAAAGAACATGGCTGCCCCCATTGTATCACAGGAATAAATAATCATACACTTTTTAAACTTTTGCAGCTAGATATGATGTGTAAACTATCTAAACTTTAGATAAGATATATAGACAAGTTACTTGTTATAGTTAGTGTTTCATCTCGGATCCGCTTTAAGGAAATGGAACTATGCATAGGCATAAACTGGGGCACTTGCTAGCCCTCGGTACCGACCCTGGACAGGCGATCTGTGTGAAGCCACAGCTCTTACAAATAGTCAAATATAAGATTATAACTAGGTGGTACTTGGCTGCAGTAGTGTAACGATTGTGGAATTATCTCCGTGATCAGCGCACAAGGCGTGCGCTGACACGGCGGAAAACCTCCACAAGCGTATGAAAGGAGAGAACCCAGCTTTGGTGCAAGCACCAGTAGAGGGAAATTCCCACCGGCAGTTGGAGCTGTGGAGTGCAGAGGAGCAAAGCCTCTGTACTGCCACAGATGCCAGATGGGAATTGTCCGAATTGCAACCGAGCAAGGCAAGATAGCCCTTAAAGAGAGAGAGTAAAGCGACAGAGTGTATGTGTGTCCACCAATCTAGTCGCCACCCAGCGACGATGAACACACAACCATGAAGATCAAGTGAGAAGGCAATCGCAAGAGATGGCGATTGCTAACAGTGACACAAGACAGAATAAGCACAGAGGAGGAATGTATGTATGTCCACCAATCTCGTCGCCAACCTGCGACGGTGAAGACACAACAGAGGAAACCAAGTGAGAACGCAATCGCAAGAGACGCGATTACGAATGAGAATGAGCACAGGGCCAGAATGTATATGTGTGCACCAATGTAGTCGCCAACCCGCGACGGTGCACACACAACAGTAGAAACAAAGTAGGAACGCAATCGCGAGAGAGGCGATTGCCAGAGGTGGCACGCCTAACTAACCAACGACACACAAACACGAAACAGAGAATGCGAACGCTTGCTAAACGGTTACCTTACCGAGCCTTACCGCAAGCGTTCGTATCAGACAAGACAGACAGACTAACGGAAAACGGGTATAGGTCAGATAAGATCCACTGCTCTTCCGCCAGAGCGAGTGCGATCCGGGTTCAGGGACAGGACAGGAAAGATCCACTGCTCTTACTGCCAGAGCAAGTGTGAACCAAGTACAGCAACAGGCTAGCAGGAACCACAGCAAGACAGACAGAACAGGCAATACAAATCATACAATCTGACTGTACTAGAGGGGTGTCTAATACAGCCCCCAGGAATACTCTTAGATAACTTTAGCAAACCATAGCAAGGCTGACACTCCAGGAGTGTGTTAACAAACCATCATGACCAGCAAAGGACTGTGAGAGCACATGGTATTTATGCTGCAAGCCTTCAAGGGAGGAGACTAGGCAATCTGCATAATCAGTATATGCAAATTCCTCAGCAGAGCAGGTTTGAAGCTTGCAAGGCAAAGACAGGTCTCTTATCCAGAGACCTGCATCCCATGGACTTAAGGAATGGTCAAACAGCTGTCTGCCTGTGCAGCCAGCTGAGCGGATCATTACAAGTAGTGGCTGATTAACAGCAGAAACAAGCATGCAGCTAATCTTGTAGCTAATAATGTCAGAAACACCTGATCTGCTGCATGGTCTATGGCTAAAAGTATAAAGTTGGCCACAAACCGTCCAATTTCTAGAGAAAATTTTTTCGAGCGATGAGAAATGTTGATTGGATTGGTTTTAAATACGGTAATCTCCGTTGATGTGCACAATGTATTACTAACGATTATAAAAATTTGGATTTTCTTGTTGGTTTAGATAGATAGGAAGCAAAGATTGTTTCGTTGATGGTGTAGTGAATGGTTTTTCTTCCGATCAGAATTATCTAATCGCTCGAATGATTTTTCGCTAGAAATTGGATCGTTGGTGGCCATCTTTAGAGGCAGAGGATCCGCAGGATAGCCAGGCAACTGGTATTGCTAAAAAGGAATTAAATATGGCTGCCTCCATATCCCTTTCACTTCAGTTGTCATTTAAGTCCTTTTAGAATAAAGCACATATCAGCAGGGATTAAGATGTGCTGGAGATGTAACCACACATAGAATGATCTCTTACATATGTGGTGGTCCTGTCCAGTCGCGTTCGGGTAAAAAACGAATCGCGGTAGTGGAAATGACCTACCGCGATTCCTATGTTAAAAAGCAAACCGTAGCGATTGTAAAATCGCTAGCGGTTTGCGATTCAGCCAGCGCAAACGCGCTGGTGGAAAAGGGCCCTAAGTGTTACCTTACCAAAATATAATTTTACTGGGGTTAAAAAAAAAATCTTATTTATTTTTATTTTTTTATTACATTTTTATAAAGTATTTTTATGTCCATGCTTTTATGTCCATTCTCTATTTATTTAGTTTGTTTTAAATTTTTCTCTTGTTCACAGTCTGGTTAAAGGGGTTGATTGCTTGGATTACATCTTCCGTTTTCTGCTGTCAGTCCTCCTTCACTTTTGGGATTACAGCATTCATACGGAGGCAATCACTAGGATTATCAAATAGTGGTCCAAAGTTTAATTCACACAATCAAGACTAAGGCCTCGTTCACATGATTTAGCGGAAATGGCTGTGCGATTGGAATGCAATGCGTACGATCGCACAGCCATCTCCGCTACTCTGCGCTGCAGATCCCATTCACTACAGTAAATGGATCTGCGCTGTGATTCCAGAAAAATGGTGGACTATATCCCTAAGGGCTTGTTCACACTAGAGGCGTTTTTAGATTTTTTCTTTTTTAATGCAGCCTAAAAGCGCTTACACTATGCTTTCCAATGAGATAGTTCGTTCCGTTTGCTTGCCGCTGACAAATGCGCTGCATGTACCATTTTTAGGGCGACTTGCCCTGAATGGAAGGTTATAGGGAAACCGCAAAGTGCTTGAAAAAGCACTTTGTATAGCAATTTCCCCAGCGCTGTAATGAATAAGTACATTGTATTAATTCATTCCCAGGGGCAAAGTAATTACTTCCTGACTAATGTTAGGAAGTGATTTAAATAATTGCTCTGCTAAAGCGCTTATAAAAGTGCTTATAACACGCAGAGCAGAGCGATTTGAAAAAAAAAATTGCTCGGCGAGGGCGCAAGCACAATGCAATGTGAACAAGGCCTAAAAGCTTGCACAATTTAACTTTATCAGATAGCCATTAAAAGGTATTACTTTTACAAGACTTTTTTTCTACGTACATAATTTGTTTGCTTAACACAGTACAGAAACTTTTTTGCTACTACATTAAACTGTAAAATCGAAGAGAACAAACAGAACAAACTAATGAGTTACTGTATGAAATTCAGGCTACCATCATCTTAAAAATGCAAATGCAAAACACATTCAATATTTCTGTGTTGTTTGTGCGTTTGCGATTCTAGGAGCGCTTGTGATCTTGGAATTAGGAGGTGGTAGGAGAGATAAGGGGAGAAGCTTCATTACCTTAGAAGGTAATAGGAGAGGAGAAAACATTTAAGGGGGAAACTAATTTATGTGAGGAGGCCCATAGTAATGACCCCAAATTTCATTTCAGATCCACTTTAATCGTAGGAGTATTATTTTGTTTTTACTTTGTTTAGATTTTGTTTTCTATGCTTTTGACATACCAATTCCTAATTTCTGCTTTCACTACATAATAGTTAGAACAGACTAAATTGAACTGACACTGTAAAAATAGACTCCAAATTAGTGTACTCATTTAACCCCTCAAGAAGAGAGCAGACATGCACTATTGTGAAAAGTGTAAATCTTTGTTGACAGTTTATGATATAGAAACCTCTGTCCACTTAACAAGATTGGCCCAGCTCTTCCAAACAGCTGCCTCCCGCTTGTATGACATGTATTCCATAAGACATGCCTTGCAGGCAGATAGTGCAATTATAGCCTCACACACCCTGGTTATTAGGAGGAGCGCCGTGACCTTGCCATTAGAGCACGCTTTGATTTCCTGTGCTGTTTTGTTTTTTCTCCCCCCTCCTGAAAAAAATGGCGAGTATCAGACGAAGGTCTTTGAAGTTTGTGTGTTTTTTTACAGAAACTACAAAGTGCTTTGCGGGGAGGGGGTCCTATACATATGTCTTCCACTTATAATATAGGACACTGACTGGACTGTACCATCAATGGGTTCATAACATGAAAGATAGACTTAACGTAATACATCAAGCAGAGCAATGATTTCACACCTGGAGATTACAATTCTTACAACATAAATGAATTCACAGGATTTTGATCAGGGAACAACATCTTTTTGACTTTGAGTCATATAATTGTGTTTTCCATTAGATCATTGTTTCTCAGTCTGTTAAATTGATGTTCTTTTTTAAGTTGTTCTTTTTGTTTTCTTAGATGTGGAAGTAATGTTGATGAGCATGTTGTAATTAAACTTAAGTGAGACTGTACTTAAATAGTCTTGTTTATATGTATCATTTATAAGTAGATGGGTTTATAGGGGCTGTCATATTTACACTTTATATACATTATATATACCGGTATATAAAACCAGTGTTTTTGCTTATGGCTCATTCTCACGAGAGTGGTTTGCCCCGACTTGTTAGAGGAAACATGAAAAAGTTACACTTTTATTCTTATGTGCTTTAACATATGTGCTGGTATATTTGCTTCCAGCTTTTTTTTTCTCTTTTTTTTTTTTTTTTGCAAGTTTGCTTAAAGTCCTCTACTATAGGCTTAGTTTTTTTTATAATTGCATTTCATAGAAGTGCCACTATAAAGCATTATGCATTTAAATTATATAAACTTATGGAAACTGAGTGTTCTCCCCAGAATTTTTTTTTCCAGCCGGGAGGTAGGAAAAATTAGCCGCGTGGGGCGAGATGAGAGAATGCAGGGCTGGTGCTTCTGTGAGCAACTCTGATTACAGCATAGCAGGAGGTGAGCTGATAACAGCCGGGTGCTCACCAAAACTGGCCGGGTGGAGCACCCGGTTAAGAGAGCCTGGGGAGAACACTGGAAACTGCTTACAGGCAGGCATGGGCTCACTAGTCCCCAAGGACTCGAATTCGTGATTTAAATGAGGTTTAATTGTCGCAGCTGTGCGGCTGGGAGAGAGGGGGTTAGTTACCCTTAAGTCCGTCGGACTTCATGCGTTCCAAACGTCTTGCACACGTCCTATTGGGACCGTTGCAAGACTCGCTACCGCGCACTTCCTCCTTCCGGCTTGAAGGAGGAAGTGTGCGTGGTAGTGAGTCTTGCAACGCGTCCAATAAGTTTAGAATGCAGAAAGTCAGACGGACTTATAGGTAACTAACCCCCTCTCTCCCAGCTGCACAGCTGAGGCAGTTAAGCCTAATTTAAATCACGAATTTGAGTCCTTAGGGACTCGTGAGCCCACCACTGCTTACAAGTGCCCATATCCTCACTGTAGACAACAAGCAACCTCATCTAACTACCTACTCCTTCTAACTTGCCTCCCTCCCTCCCCCTCCCCCAATTATAGTGATGCTGTTCATGTCATGAGGGGTGGGGCTGATTGGGATTCCTACCTCAGTCACTTCTTTCCGGTGACTGTCAACCCTCCTTTTGCTGTCACTTTCCAGGGTGCCATGGCTTCAGAGTGATTTGTCATTGCCACCCTCCATGTTGTGGACCACATCACTGAGGTACACAACACTTAGGGAACAGGAAGTGTATAACGTTAAAGGACAACTGTAGCAAGAGGGCTATGAAGCCTGCCATATTGATTTCCTTTTAAGCAATAGCAGTTGTCTGGCTGTCCTGCTGATCCTCTGCCTCTAATACATTTAACCATAGACCCCGAACAAGCATGCAGCAGATCAGGTGTTTCTGACATTATTGTCAAATCTGACAAGATTAGCTGCATGATTGTTTCTGTTGTGATTCAGACACTACTGCCGCCAAGTAGATAAGTTGATCTGCCAGGCAACTGGTATTGTTTAAAAGAAAATAAATATGGCTGCCTCCATATTCTTTTCACTCCAGTTGTCCATTAAAGAGAACCTGAGGCGGTTCCTTGGGGGGCAGATGGGACACAGAGGCATATTGTCTGCCTCATGACATGCTTCTGTGTTCCCACACCGCCGCTCTCTCTTCATTATGAGCCCACCTCGGGCTCTCTTTAAGGGTAAGGTTTATTGGTGGGCAGCAGGAAGAGGATAACACTAAGGGTACAGGTTAATGGTAGACAACAGGAAGTGGATAACGCTAAGTGTAGAGGCTAGGGATAGGCAACAGGAAGTGGATATCAGTTAAATATTTTACTTTACTACAGGATTTCAGTTTATTTTACGGCAGCATTGGGTTGCTGTGTTTTCTAATATAATGCACAAAGTGGTATGAGCACTCCTCCTCCCTCTGTTGCTATGTAGAAAACTGTTAGGTGGATCACTATACAGAAAGAGGGGATATCTCCTCCCCTAAGGGCCCGTTTCCACTTGTGCGGTGCGAATCGCCGCAGAAAAAATTCGCATGCGGATGCGAATTTCGTATGCGGGTGTATGCGAATTTCCATGCGAATTCGCATGGATGACGATGTATGCGAATTTAACCATGGCAGTGCTGGTGTGATTTTCCATTGTTTCTATGCGAATTCGCATGAAAATTGGCATACCCAAACCGCATGCGAATTTCCTATTAAATGCATTGTATGCGATTCGCATAGCGGTATGCGAGTTCTGATGGCTCTGCCATGCAAAATTTTTTCTGCACAGAAAAACGCAAAGGAATCCTGACAAGTGGAAACAGTCCCATTCACTTGTATTGCTATGCGAATTTGCATGCGAAAAACGCATGCGAATTCGCGATAGTGGAAATGGACCCTAAAAACAGTACATGAAAAGTGTCCGTACAGCGCTTACTGCCCAACAGTCTCAGTTAGATTTGAAGAAACAGTTCCACTGTCTGTAGCAATCAGATCCAGTTATTGTTATAGTAAAATTCTCACCAACGTTTAGTGGCTGATTCAGTCACAAATCAGCAATGCACTCTTTACACACAGGCTTCTCCTCAATCAGCTTCCTCCTACAGTATTGCTCAGAGACAGAAAGACATGGGACAGAACATAGCGTAATCCAGTTTAGAATGAAAAGTCCTTCACCCACTCCTCCGTATGTCACCCAGTGTGTACACAGTGCTCGGTGTTACAGATGAATTGCAGGCTCACCAGATATGGCTGATTGAACCACAGATCAGCATAACAGGCTAAGGCTCCCAGCACACTGCATGCGATTCCGATACCGCTTTTTAATCTGGTTTTACATCCGATTCCGATTTTTAATCTTTTTTGCATGCTGCGTTTTTTGATCCGTTTTTCTGTTGAATGTATTCAGGGAAAATCGGAATTGAAAATCGGAATCTGAAAACGGATTTGCAGTGTGCAGGGAGCCTTAGACTGATTCTCTTTAGCTCCCAACCTACGATCTTCTTTCCATAAAGACCTCAGGAGAGAGAAGTTTGACACAACATAGCGTAAACCTGTATAGTTCCAAAGTTTTTTCCTCTTCCTGCCACACGCGCATAAGTGAGTACACCCCCGCACATAAGACAGTGCACACCTCCGTGCGAACAGCTAACAACAGTGGGTTTCCCCTACACAAATCCTCTCTGCTGTAAAATGGTAAAAAATGCAGGCTCACCAAATCAGAGTGCTGACCAGAATAGGACCAGCAAAAAGCGCTTCAGTATATCTCCTCATTCACCAGCGACCAATAACATTTAAGGCAACCTAGAGGAACCTACATCCACAATCTGGAGATAATGCCGTCTAGCTAGGCTGGGGAGAGTCAAAGGGAGATCAATGTCCTCCTGCTGCTGAAGCTCTGATGGTGGCCCATGGGGATATTAAGGGAAGATATTTTTAGAGAATATGAATCTGTCGCAGCCAGGCTCCATGTCCGCCGTGCTTGCTGCTGCCATTGATGTGATTTCCTCAGGACGGCCTCAGGGCAGCATCTGTTCCTGTGCACCGCTGTACGCCTAGCTGGCTCCTGGCTGCAGATTCTAGAGGGCTGCGGGCAGTTGTGCTGATCAGCGGGCTCCGGGGTCAGCTGTCAGCCGGGACGTGCTGCTCTCCCTGCAGGCTCAGGCTTGTCCGGGCTGCGGCCAGTGCAGCGCTCCCGTCCCGCACTCCTGCTCCTGCGCTCAAGGTGAGGCTCGGCTCCTGCTTGCCAGCCTGTTACTTACTAGCGGGGAAGCAGCAGCAGGAAAGATTGTATGGTGTGTGTTAGATTGTCGATTTATTAATATACACACCCTAGCAATTTTCTCAGAGTTTCAAATCATTTTGATCATAATTGGGGAACCATTGAACATAGGTGTGTGGTACATTGGTCATATTTTTGAAATGTTACAATCCGTCAGGAAAATTGATTGCAATTCTTAAATTGAACAGATATTTAAAAAATTGTATGGTGTGTGGCCACCTTAAGCCTTCAATCAGCCATTATATCTGGTGAGCCTGCAATTCATCTGTAACACCGAGCACTGTGTACACCACTGGGTGACACACGAAGGAGTGGGTGAAGGACTTTTCATTCTAAACTGGACTACGCTGTTCTGTCCCATGTCTTTCTGTCTCTGAGCAATACTGTAGGAGGAAGCTGATCGAGGAGAGGCCTGTGTGTAAAGCGTGCATTGCTGATTTGTGACTGAATCAGCCACTAAACATTGGTGAGAATTTGACTATTCTAATAATAACTGGATCTGATTGCTATAGACAGTGGAACTGTTTCTTCAAATCTAACTGAGACTGTGGGGCAGTGATAGCTGTACGGACACTGTACTTGTGCTGTGTTTTTAATATGATTTCCTCAGAAGAGAGCATTAGGATTTTAATTTTTCATGCACAGTTCTGTAAGAACACAACATTGTAGCAAGGTATTGCCTAACAGACTTATTTCCAGAGTACCCAGATAGATCATTGTGACCCAGAACCACTAGGAGAATATAAGAAGCTAAAACTGACCAAAAAGCCCTCTTACCCCCCAAAAAACCCAATGCAATGATTCAGGTTTGAGTGAGCAAGCATGGTCTTCTACGATGCATCTCTGGATTGCTTTTACTTTTTAAGATAATTTATCCTTATGCATATGACTGCACCATCAGTTCACTAGTGAGAATAGACACAGTTTCTGAGTATGAATACTATTTTTCTATAGTTGTATGTTGTCATTGATGCATAAGTGTCCTGTCCTAATGACAGTTTAAAAAACAAGATACATGTGCTCGTTCAGAGGTCAACTAAAAAATGTGTACCCTGCAGCTTTTACAGAGTGTACAAGCAGTCCAACACTTCCATTACACCTTTAATATGATATTGGTTTACACCTCTCTAAAGAAGGGGCGAGGGGGACTGTCTCAGGTTTAGAGTTTTTTTTTTTTTTTTAAATAAGTGCAAAGGAAGATAGCAGAAAAAGTTTTAACACAAAATAAAAATGATGTTTACCTGAAACATACCTTTCCCATATTTTGTTATGAGCAAGCAGGCTGTTTACTATTGGTATTGGACTGATCCATCTACTGCCGCTTCTTTCTTCGATCATTTTTGTGCATAACCCCTTTTAAAGTGACACTGGAGTGAAAAAAGTATGATTATAATGAATTGTACGTGTAGTACGGATAATTCAGAGAACATTAGTGACAAAGAACAAGAGTCTTGTACATTTCTTTTCAGATATATCTCTGATATTTGCAGTTTACAAACTACATTCTGTATTTTAAGCTATGAAAAAGAGCAGAGATAATGGCCCTTTCAACTTTCCTGCAGTAAAACCTTAAACAACAAACAGTGAGAGAACGGTTAAGATAATTGCTTCAGAAAACAGCAATGTAGTTGGTCGGAGAGCTCAGAGAAGCTCTTTTGCATAGATGACAACTGACGTTTTTTTAACTCTTTCTGTACTGTAAACAATATGAGACTCCTATCTGTGTTACTAATGTTCTATTTCTGAGCTGTACTACAAATACAAATCATTATACTATAAATTGATTTTCACTTCAGATTCCCTTTAAAGCGGACCCAAACCAAACATTTTATTTAAAAATATTTAGTTGCACCACTCTGACACATACAAAGATAAATAAACACTCCTTCAAGCCTATGAGCATTTCAGTGCATGCTTTTCACCCTTCTCTTTTCATAACTAGGGTTATACAGGTGGCAGCCATTAGCAATTCCTCCTATGCTGGACACCACCTACTTCACCAGTTTGCCGGATTTTGTCCCGGCAATATGAAATGAAGGGAGGAGTTCCTCCAATAAATGTAAAATATTTTATTTGTCATCATGCAGCTGAAAAAAGGCTGCCATTTATTATTATAATTTAGAAAATAGTTTTTATTTCCGAAATCTTGTATTTTTAATTTGGGTCCACTTTAAAGGTTGTCTATTTCTTCTCCTATAGGGGCCCAGAAGATACATGTTTTGAGTGTGGTGTGTTCCCAGCCATCCTCAGCTTCCCTCTAGATTATCCACTAAGTCCTCCTAAAATGAGGTTTACTTGTGAAATGTTTCATCCAAACAGTAAGTAAATGAACAAACAATCCCTTTATTGGATGCGTGCATGTATGTTTTTGTGTATTTGTTTTCCTGTTTATTAACCAAGTTACAGAGAGTCCGTGTCTGCCAACTTCTGGTGCATAGCCCCGCCCTTGCTGGAAAACAAAACGCCTTTTGTTTCCTCTATCTCGAGTACAGCAAACAAATGGCATAATTCAGCGCGGGGCAGGGGCTACACGCCAGAAGTCGCTGGGCATGGACTCCCGGGACTGATTTATAAGAAGACCAGGCAGGTAATTATAACATTACAGGAGAAGAGGATCCTGTAAGTGTTTATTATATGTTGGACATCCACTTTAAATCTAGGCAAACAAGACAAATAACATTTATATTACTCTTCCCTCCTGGCGGACTCAAAGTGCTTGAGCTGTAGCCACTAGGGCGCGCTCAGTAGGTTGTAGGAGACCAGCCCAAGGACTCTTAGCCACTCCAGGCGAGTTATTCCATGTCAAATCAACACAGTTTTGTATGAAAATCTGCCCTGACCCCTCGGATTTTGATTCAATTTCATGTATCAAATGCCCTTACATACTGATGAATAGAATTGGGAAAGAAAATACATCTCTGCCTTTCCTTGAAAAGTTATCCAATACTAATTATTTTAATTTTCATTAAAAAATCGCAGTGTCCAGAAATATTAAACTGCCACTTTCTCTGGAACCAGATGAGCTACAGACCTCATCAATGTGTCATTTTTAGCTCTTGTGCTTCAATGTGACCTGGCAAAATTTAGAATTAAAAAAAAAAAAAAAAAAAAAAAAATTCCCATAAACTGCAATTTTTTTACATTTTGAGAAGGGTTTTTAGGTCATACAGTACAAGTTTCACCTTTATGCTGTCAATTTATGTAAAATACCAAGGCAAATTTATAATGAACAATAAAAATCTAAATTTAAAGAATACCCGAAGTGACATGTGACATGATGAGATAGACATTGGTATGTACAATGCCTAGCACACAAATAACTAGGCTGTGTTCCTTTTTTTTCTTTCTCTGTCTGAAAGAGTTAAATATCAGGTATGTAAGTGGCTGACTCAGTCCTGACTCAGATAGGAAGTGACTACAGTGTGACCTTCACTGATGAGAAATTCCAACTATAAAACATTTTCCTAGCAGAAAATGGCTTCTGAGAGCAAGAAAGAGATAAAAAGGGGAATTTCTAATCAGTGAGGGTCACACTGTAGTCACTTTCTGTCTGAGTCAGGGCTGAGTCAGCCACTTACATACCTAATATTTAACTCTTTCAGGCAGAGAAAGAAAAAAATGAACACACCATAGTTATTTGTGTGCTAGGCACTGTACATACACGTCTATCTCATCATGTCACTTTGGGTATCTTTTAACCTCCCTGGCGGTAAGCCCGACACTGTCGGGCTAGCCGCCACAGGGGATCACATCGCCCCGGGAGGATTTTTTTTAATGAAATTTGTTGTATTTTGTTAAGCTATCACTTGGCTAGTTAACTATGTGAGCTATGGGGAGGATCAGAACTGCTCATGACGTCGATGACGTCCTGTCCGATCGTCGCCATAGCGACGAGTGATGCTAATTGGGAAGCTGCGGCTCTCGCGGGATTGCGGACGGGTGAGTGTTGCCGGCGGTGATCGGGGGGATCAGACCGGTGAAGGGGGACTTGGGCCACATAGCTAGCCAACATACCGTATTTTTCGGACTATAAGACACACTTTTTCTCCCCCAAAAGTAGGGGGAAAAACTCAGTGGGTCTTATGGTCTGAATAGTACTTTTAGGCTAGCACCCGGCGTCGCCCCCTCCCATTAATAATATTTGCGGTGTTCTCGTTAAGCCTCCTGCAGTGGGAAATGTGTGAAAAAAGGTGGCGGCAGAGAGATCCCGTACTGCAGGGTGGGCGGGTGGCCTCCCATACTTTCATCTACCACTAACATTTGTTCCGCCCTCCTGCTAAGCCTCAATACCCCTGGCAGCTAAGTGGCTCCCCCGCAAAGCTTCCTATGACGTCCGGCACCTAAGCGGCTCCCGCACTAAGTTTAACCACTTAAGGACCAGGGGATTTTGCAATGATCGGTGCTGTGTGAGCTCTACAGCCCGCAGCACCGATCAGGAATGTGGCAGGGCGATCAGACTTCCCCCCCCCCCCCCCTTTTTCCCCACTAGGGGGATGTCCTGCAGGGGGGTCTGATCGCCACCGGCTACTATTGATTTGCGGGGGGGCTCCTCAAAGCCCCCCTCCGCAGCGTTTTCTGGGCTCCCCTGCTTTCCCTCCCTCTCCCTTCTCCTCTGTGCGGCGCAGGACGGATATCCGTCCTGCGCCTGAAAGGATAGGCTTCTGCCTATCAGATGCTGGCGATCCCCGGCCAATCAGAGGCCGGAGATCGTTGATCTACGTCACGGCGCTGCTGCGCAGCAGCGCCGTGTGATGTAAACAGCGGGGATTCCTTGAACTGGCTCCGTGAACTGCCATGGAAAGGCCGCTCGATCGAGCGGCTGTTTCCATGCTATACCACTAACGACCCGCCGACGCCTATCGGCGTTAGGCGGTCGTTAAGTGGTTAATGTGATCCCGACACCTAAACGGCTCACCGCCAAGTCCTCTGGCACCTCCAACTCATGAGCACCCACCCCGCTAAGTTTACCCTCACCCCCAACACATGAGCGGCCCCTCGCTAAGTCTCCCGGCACCTCCAACACATGAGCGCCCACCCGCTAAGTTTTCGCTTATCCGATCTGGCTGTTCCTTGGTCCTCAGTCCGCTCTTGCTTGCATTCTCTCTGGCGCTTCCAATCCTGGCTGCTCGCATCCCCGCTGGCATCCTCTCTCTGCGTGACCCATCATGTGACCTATCATGTGGTCACGCTGAGAGAGGACGCCACCCGCGATGCGAACAGCCGGGATTGGAAGCGCCAGAGAGAATACAAGCAAGACCGGACTAACACAGAAACGGCCGGATCAGATGAGTTTCCTCCGAGAGCTGACAGAGGAGACGGTAAACTTGCCGGGAGACTTAGCTGGGGGCCAGGCTGCTCAGGTGTTGGGGGTGTCGGGAGAGTTCGCGGGGCGCATCATAGGTGTTGGATTCACATGGAACTTAGTTTGGAGCCGCTTAGCTGTCGGGTGTCACTTAACTGGGGAGCTGCTTAGCTGCCAGGGTCATGGATGCTTAGCGGGAGAGGGGACAAGTGTCAAAGGTAGATCAAAGTAAGGGAGGCCACCCACCCTGCAGTTCATGATCTTCCTGCCTCCCTCAGGTGCCTCCTTTTTTGGGGCTACTTAAGCTGGGCAGTGCAGCTTAGAGACAGCTTGGGGGAAGCTCCACAAGATGCCCCTGCAACATAGACACACCAGGTTTAATTTATATTTTTCCCTGGTTTTTATCCCCCAAACCTAGGTGCGTCTTATGGTCAGGAGCGTCTTATGGTGCGAAAAATATGGTCCAAAAAAACCTTATAATTAAAAAATCCCTCCCGCGGACGCAGTCACTGAAACTGCGCACCGCCAGGGAGGTTAAAGGATTTAGACTAGAAAACTAAGGGGTTTTTTTTGAAAAATGTAAAACTATTCCCTCCTATGCTTAGTTTTAAAATTGCAGGGTTTTTTTGAAAAATGTAAAACAATTCCCTCCTATGCTTGGTTTTAAAATTGCAGGTTTTTTTTGAAAAATGTAAAACATTTTAAAGATTTTTTTTTTTTTATTCTAAATATTGTCATGTCACATACCGAATAAAAGCCCAACAAAAGAGCTTTTAAAATGAGCTTTAAATACACATTGCCCAGGTCTGTATCTAATCTGGTTACAGCGGAAATTGTAGTTTGCTATTTCAGGATGCAGCAGTTTTTTATGAAAATGTGAAAACTTAATATGTCATAACTTTTGAACTGCAGGCCCAAAACATTTTTTTTAATTATTTCTATACATACAGTAACTCTCTATAAGGAAGCTAGATATGCCAAATTTCATCAAAATCAAAGAACACCAGTCAGAATCAGTGTGTTGATTTGACATGGAATGCCCCAGGCCAGGCGTTCCAATGTGACACCATCACTGGAATCTTGGGCTTTCAGGTAAGTAGAATGAGAAGTTGGATGTTTGGAGGGAGAGGAGCCTATCGTAGTGTTTGATTGGTGAGGGAGCTAAACGACAAAACAAAAGTGTAGATAGGCCTCAAAGTGAACGGATTTAGGTGCATATCATTAAAATCTAGATCCTCATTAAATATGTGAATGCAAAAAAAAAAATGTAAAGATAGTTTGCGGTTGATGATTTGTGTGGTGAGAGAATTGATTAATACTAATGCTATCTGTGGAAGCAAAATAATCTAGTGATTGACTTGTTGCATGGTTTGTTTCTCCCAGTCTATCCAGATGGGAGAGTGTGTATCTCTATTCTCCATGCACCCGGGGATGATCCAATGGGCTATGAGAGCAGTGCTGAGCGGTGGAGTCCAGTACAGAGTGTGGAGAAGATCTTGCTGTCTGTTGTCAGCATGTTAGCAGGTGTGTGATTTTTTTGCTCCCGGGGTTATTCCACCACAGAGTAAATGTGTAGCAAACTTGGCAAAGAGAAATGTATCATAAGATGAAATGCTGCGTACGGAGATTGAGATAAGATTGTGCACAGCAGCCTTAAAGTGAACCCAAGGTGAGAGGGATATGGAGGTTGCCATATTACTTTTCTTTTAAACCATAACAATTCCCTAGCTGTCCTGCTGATCCTATGCCTCCTAATGCTTTTAGCCATAGATCATGAACAAGCATGCAGCAGATCAGGGGTTTCTGACATTATTGTCCGATCTGACAAGATTAGCTGCATGCTTGTTTCTGGTGTTATTCAGACACTTCTGCAGCCAAACAGATCAGCAGAGCTGCCAGGCAACTGGTATTGTTTAAAAGGAAATAAATATGGCAGCCCCCATATACCACTCACCTCGGGTTCACTTTAATTAGCTGTCCTGGCTGCATTCATTGCTACTCTACTCTTCTGGGGAAGTGATATGTCCTCCTCCATCATAAGCATGCAATCACATCATTGTGTGCATCAGCATGGGAAGGGCTGGGATTGCCAGACTGAGCATTTTCACTCTGCTTTCTGTACCAATGCAAACACAGGGAAGGGATTGCAAGGGGGAGGGACAGTTAGGGCACACAATATTATCCATGTGTTACAGAATACCCACACAGCTCATGGTGACCCAGAACCATTAGGAAAGTATAAACTCGAACGTAACAATAACCCCTGCTTGGGATGTAGGCACAGGGGGCCCATGGGGGGTGAAGCCTGGTTGGGGCCCACCCAGGGCCATTTTTAGTGGCTGGATGGTGCAGGAGGGGGGCAGTGGGCACACAGCAGCAAGGAGGGGACCCTACTCGCACTTTCCTCACCTTAAGTCCTCCCCTCCAGAAATGATAGCAGCGGCAGCATGTGGGGAACTCGTACCTCTCTGGTTTCAGGCGGCGACAGAGCTCTGCGTGCCTCTGTCTCATATGTCTCCAATGCCGCTGACTACTTGGATGTGGGGCCCCATCCAAAGTTTCAAAGGAGGGTCCAGTCCTTTCTAGTTATGCCCCTGAATATAAATGTGCCTTCTTAAAACAGAAGGTATTTATGATTGAGGTTTCCCTTGATGCATCACTACCAAATACGTAAATCCTCTCTTTATGCCCTTGAAAGCCAGACACACATCCAGAACTGCTGGTGTATTGTGAGCCTAAAGCTTATATATTTTACAGAGCCACATTTATCCAATTTGCACACAGCCTGTTTTGGACTTTTTGGTCCTCATTAGCGCATGGGGTGGATTGATATAGCTCTATGGGAGAGGGCTTGGACAAATACTATGGAATATGCAGATAGCTTGAATGACCCAAAACCACTAGGAAAGTATAAGGGGCTAAAAGAGACCAAAAATACCCATTACTAAAAAGCAATTGTAGGCTTCTTAAAACAGAAGGTATTTGAGATAACTCAGCTTTTAGTGAGCAACTGTGGTTTCTCAAGATGAATTACTTCCGAATATGCAAATTATCACATTATGCCCCTAAAAACCAAGCACACTCCTATCACCGCTGGTGTATAGTGAGCCAATAGCTTATACATTTTACAGAGCTGTATCAATTCAACATGCACACAGCCTGTTTTGGACTTTCTGGTCCTCATCAGTGTATGGCATGTGTTAATGTCTCTCTCATCATTCGTTCTGTTATGTGCCCCTCTCTAATGATCTCCTGCTGCTGTAATTACTACTCCTATATTCATCTCCTCTCTGTAATTAGTAGAAGTTCAGTTCAAACTGTGTGTGACATCTAACCTGCGGGTGTAAACATTTATTCTCAGCTTTGTTTTTGGTACGCCACTGCTATTTGAATTACCACTTTACATCAAAAGCCATCTTCTGACATTTACCTTCGTGACCAATAGGAAAAATCTGGTAAAGCAGTAATGACCGTTGTATAGGAATCTTTTCACGCCTTAAACCCCCACCACACACACACCACCCTCCCTCCTTATAGCACATGCATGTAATATAGACCTCAGAGGGTCCCAAACCCCATAGTGGAAGTTTAAAGAGTGACCCTTGGAATTATATTAAAAGGTAAACCTTCATTTTAAAATTAGTATGCATGAATTCGAATACATAAAACAATACCTGACGTGTTTCACAGCCCACATGCGCTTCATCGGAGGTCGTTTCATAGCTTCAACATTCTTACGCAAAGAGACGAAAACACTACTTACTTGGATTCACTGTCCCATTATTAGAATGTCACCTACTAAACAATCAGGGCAATACCACTTCACCCTACAGCTTTGGAAAAAAGGAATGCAAGTGAGCAGTGTTTGGACGCTTAGCATGTGAATTTGGATATTTGAGTTCCAGTCACATGATCTATGGGAAGGAAAGAGTAGCGGCTTTGACTGACAAAGTTGGTGGCTTGCACTTTCTCCACAATACTTTTGACAAAAAGAGTAGAGACACAGTGCTCATATTCAGAAGGAACCTCTTTTTCTAGCTGTGAACACACACCCTGTGAGAGGAGGAGCATTAGGGACCTGCGGCACACCAAAGGGGTATAAACTCTTCTTTCCACAGGTTAGTTTTTATTTTTCACACAGTATCACTTTAAAGCAAATCTTTAAAAAACCCCTGGAGGAATAAAAGACTTCCAGCGCCCTCCTCCTAAACACTGCGGGATGCTGGAAGCCCCTGGAAGATTGCGGTCATGGTCCCGTCCATAAACAAATGCAGCTACACTGCGCAGGGCGCCTCACACCTGCGTAGTAGCAAGGAGCCACTCGGGCTTAGCAGAAAAAGCCATGGACACCACTCGACAAAGCCATTGTCCAACGGATTCCTGGGGTCTCAGCGCTGGATTGATGGAGGCAAGTAAGAGGAGAGGCTATCCAAAGGCTTTCCTCTTCTGAGGAAAGTACCCGTTTTGTTTTTTTTTGTTTTTTTTTTACCTTCAGGTACACTTTATTCTCCTTTTTCCTGATTGTTTTCCATAATGATATACAAGATGGGATAAGGAGAAGTCTTGATGTGTTGTATAGGAATAATGAGGCTATCTGAAAGCATGGCATTCGTAACATTTGCTGTTTGATCACTGATTAAAGGATTTCATTTTACTTGGCAATATCAGATCGGTCTTGAAAACGTTTATTTTTGGTGATTCAGTCAATTTTCTTAGTGACATTGCTTTACAACCTGGCTGAATTTCTCATGACTGCATGAAAGGGCTGGAAAATGAAATGTGTCTTTGACTCTGAATAGTACCACATGCATAATTGTTTGTGGCTGTGGATGTCTGATGTCTACAAGAATAGAAATTCAGATAAAAACGACCACTGTTCTCCTTTGTTGTGGTGGCTTTTTACTGTTTATTAAAAAGGATTATAGCAGTCCAGTCAGAATTTCCATTTGTGTTTTATATACTCAATCTTTAAAAGTAAACCTGAGGAGAAAACCCTCCCCTAGGGGGTACTCAGCTTGGGAGGGGGAAACCTCTGGATCTTAAAGAGGCTTCCTCCGTCGTCCCTCGCAGACTCCTTCTACCGCTGGGACCCCTGGACACAGACAAGGAAAAATAATCAAGCTGCCGCTGCATGCAGGCACAGTGAGGGCATTCCTCTTGGGCTCTGTACTACTTTGCTTGTGTAGTAGTGCTAACCCAATTGTGCTCGGCTTTTTTCACCGGAGCGCGTCGGAAAGCTGCTTGTGAGCCTGTGCATGATGTATCTGTTCTGGAGCCAATGACTACTGCACCTGCGCGCACCGCCGGTGGATCAGGGGTGCTGAGGAGAAGGGGGTCCCCTCTTTAGGATCCAGAGGCTTTCCTCTCCCCAAGGAATGTGCTCTCTAGGGGCACTTTTTCACTTCAGGTACATTTTCAGCTTCATACATACACTGTGGCCATACCTATAGAGCAGCGAGAATGGCGTAACAAAAGGTAACGAGCTTGGCTACATTGTAACACTTAATGCCAGGACTGGAATGTTAGTGTGGGGTATAGGGTTTAGCTATAATATAGCTAAGCCCCTGAGGATTAGTGCTAGGTGATCAGGTAGCTTGGAGGGAGGTTAGTGTTAGGTAGAGGAGTAGTTGGTGTTTGATATAGAGAGGGTGGTGTTAGTGTTTGGCATCCACAGGGGAAGGTTAGTGTGAGGGAATAGAGAGTGATGTTTAATTTTTCAATAATATTTTTCACCCAAGTTGATAGATGACCGTTCTAAATGTATCGCTAAAATTTGGCAATTCAGAACACCAACACTAAACTTTGTAATTCAGTTGCAAATCAACCCACACATGAGCTTGAACTCCATCACTATTGGTAATCCTAATCTTATTAGTGGATGTTCATTAATGACATCCTTATTTAAGGATGGTCTTAAAGCGGACCTGAACTCATAACTTGATCTCTGCTCTAAATGTTCTAAAATTATGCAACAGCATAATAACCTTCAACCTCCTTAGCGGTATGGAGTGCTTCCTCCTCTCCAGTTTCAGTTTACATAGCCCCTCAACACTGAGCAGGGGGCATTGTTGTTTTTAGATCTTTGAACTTAAAATACTCTTTTTCTGAAGCGTGGCCCACCCAACCTACAGTCCCAAAAACCTGAGTAAGGATGGGATTTCTTCACTTGTGATAACACTGTGGTTGCTGGTCTTCCAATCCTTGTTTGTGAGTATCATCCATATCTTGCTTTGACGCTCAAAATGACGCCAGCATACTACACCATAAGGGGCTCCCAGTGTCTCCGTTTTTCTTAGTCTTGTGGTACCCTACTGTCTGTGTGGTACCCTACAATAACTCATTTTTACTTGCCAAATAAAGGAGATATAAGAAGTACATGTACGTTTACACCTGACCTTTTCTCTTAGACAGGAGGTGAAACTTGTTCATAATAGAACTTTTACCGGTACAGTCTCTCTTCAGTAACTAGCATCGTAGACCTGTGCCATGTAGCAATGGTGATTTTTATACATAAACATTACAGAAAGAACACTAGCACGCTTTATTAGTGACCCTCAAGTCTCTGTTGTTCTCTGATGGCTTAAAAAAAATGTCTGGTACAAGGACTTGTACAATGAATGCTGTCAGTGTAGAGTATATGGATAAGCACACGTTGCCAAGAGATATTTGCAGTAATACAGCAACTTTAACCAGAACAGCAAATCGGTGATCCTGATGCTGCAAGAGTTTTTTTTCACTTTGCATGTTTCTCTTCAAATACTCAACCAGATTCAACTGAAATACAGTAACTGAAATACAGGTAGTCCCCGACGTAGGAGCGGCCCGCCGATACGAACAGCCATGGGAACAAGTAAAAAAACTTGTTTTTGAGAAAAATCGCTTTTAAACAAATTCAAAGAAAAAATGGCTTTTAAAATTTTGTATAAGCAGGTGCAGAGTGGGGCACTGGAGGTACAGGGAACAGAAATAGCACAATGTTCCAACTTCAGAACAGAATCCGGTTAAAAATAAACCTACAGTACCTGTCTCGTTCGTTAACCGGGGACTACCTGTAATATGAAGCAATAGAAGACAGCTGGTGTCAGCACTGCCTAACTAGGGAGGCCACTAAAGGAAGGGATTGAGATAGCTGTAAGCTGTAAGCTATGTAAGCTGAAGCAGGAAATTTGGGTGCCTGGGGCTAATGGACTATCCTCGTGGGCACTAATGCGAAATATCTGTAAAAAGCTGACATTTTGGCACATGATAAATAGCAGTTGGCGTGCCCGTCCGTTGGGAGAGGGGTGACTTGGTTTTAGGCATTGGTAGAGGGAGAGTTCTGTGTGAGAGTAGGGTCTGGGTCAGGTTTAGTTGTAGTAAAATATCAGTAATATTAACCAATATTTTACTACCCTGATTAAGACTGGAAATATTTCTTCATTTTCATTGTAATAGACGATATTTTGCAGTTTTGCCCCCCGCTCCCTTTTTAATACTGTTATTTTAACATATTTATGGTATTATTCTGAGATAAAGAGGAAGAAACGATAAAAAAAAAAAACATTGTTATAAATATTTTACAATTTGGCTTTATACCCAACATGGCGCCCCGATTAAGTTTGATCAAAGGCAGTTACCGTCTGATGGCCTCTCTGTTTGTTGTCCCACGCCTCGGGAGACATCTTGCCGACTCAATTGCCGCTCCGGTAACTGCATTGCCTGGGGACAGGGGAAGTGGACATCTGGAGGTCTATATCTGTGCCAGATGCCGGCCCGGTATGTCTGCCATGTCTGAACTTGGGGACGGGTTCCCCATCGGCTCATCACCGCTACTGTTTCACGGTGATCGCTGCTGGCCTTAGTCTACCTCGTGATTGGCAGCGCCCCAAGCCTGATGATTGGTCAAATGTTCTCAAGGCTGGCTCAGCTGCTACCTGCACACGCTGCCTCTCTCACACGGGGAGTGACCGGGGAACACACCACTGAAGTGTGGATGAGTGGCAGAGAACACCTGGCGCTGGTTCCAAAAAAGTAGTATTCGGACCATATGACGCAGAGACTTACCCCCCCACCCCACTTTTGGGGGAGAAAAAGTGCGTCTTATGGTCCGAAAAATACGGTATTTTGAAACGGTGCAACACTGCGGTTAGATAGATGTTTAAGATTTCATGCTGAAATCTATTCAAAATTTATGTGCAGTGTGGAGGGATTCGATCAGATAGATCATAGATCCCTCCCTGATCAGATTATGATCTGATAGAGATCTATCATGATATGTTCATGAATCTGATTCCGTATTGGAAGTGAAATGTAGGCAAAGTGATAAAAAAAAATATCCTTGTATAACATCATGGCCAAGGTTGTTATATACTCTGTATAAATTAGTACTTGGTGCCAGAATTTACAGATCCAGACAGAAATAAACTTTATGTGAGGCTGGAGGTTTATAATCTTCATAATGAATCTCAGTTTGTGACGGGAATGTTTTCCGACATCCATCTTCAAATTTTACAATCCACCTTTATGGGGCATACTTATTAAAATCATAAATTCTTCCACTTCACACTTTGCAAAACTTTACAGTTGTTTTGCAAACCGCAATAAGAGGTATTTGTAGAGATCAAAATGTAAGGTAGTAAATCAGAAGGGAAGGCTGTAGCATGCAAAAGAATGTTGTTAAATTGGCATTAAACATGTAGAGTGCTGTGAAATTGCTGTAAAGTCATGCTAAAAATGTGAAATTTGAAGGAAAAAAAAGAAAAGCGTAGCTGCTAACTGTATCACCTACAAGTGACTTTCTTTTCTGGCAATTAACTTTTGTGAAGGCTAAAGTACTGAAAAATTGAATCAGGTCATTTTGGTGCCACCACTGAAAGATGCCTAATAGATGCCTATGTTAAATATCGGCAATTGGGTGCCCAACCCATCCTATCAGCTACGAAACTGTTATATTTATTTCCTTTTAAGCAATACCATTCCTGGAAGCCATGCTGGTCTATTTGGGTGCAGCAGTGTCTGAATTAAGCCAGGAACAAGCATACAGCTAAACTTTCAGATCTGCCAGTAATGTCATAAACGCCTGATCTGCATATGCTTGTTCAGGGTCTATGGCTAAAAGTATTAGAGGCAAAGGAACAGCAGGATAGCCAGGCAACTGGTATTGCTTAAAAGGAAAAACCGTATATACTCGCAAGCAAGCCGACAGGCATATAAGCCGATCCCCCAACTTTTACCTGGAAAACCAGGAAAAATGATTGACCCTCATATAAGCCGGGGTAGGAAATGTTGTCCGTGTGATCCCCCCAGTGTGTCCCGGTATAGCTAGTATAGTGCCCAGTGTGGGTAGGTGGTGCCCCAGTATAGCTAGTAAAGTGCCCAGTATAGCTAGTAAAGTGCCCAGTATGGGTAGGTAGTGCCCCAGTATAGCTAGTATAGTGCCCAGTATAGCTAGTATACTGCCCAGTATGGGTAGGTAGTGCCCCAGTATAGATAGTAGAGTGCCCAGTATAGCTAGTATAATGCCCAGTATAGCTAGTAACTTGCCCCAGTATAGTGCCCAGTATAGCTAGTAACGTGCCCCAGTATAGCTAGTATAGTGCCCAGCGTAGGTAATATAGTGCCCCAGTATAGCTAGTATAGTGCCCAGTATAGCAAGTAACTTGCCCCAGTTTAGTGCCCAGTATAGCTAGTAACGTGCCCCAGTATAGCTAGTATAGTGCCCAGTATAGTTAGTAACGTGCCCCAGTATAGCTGGTATAGTGCCCTGCATAGGTAGTATAGTGCCCAGTATAGCTAGTATAGTGCCCAGTATAGCTAGTAACGTACCCCAGTATAGCTAGTATAGTGCCCAGTATAGCTAGTAACGTGCCCCAGTATAGCTAGTATAGTGCCCACAATAGTGCCCAGTATAGCTAGTAACGTGCCCCAGTATAGCTAGTATAGTGCCCACAATAGTGCCCCAGTATAGCTAGTAACATGCCCCAGTATAGCTAGTAACGTGCCCCAGTATAGCTAGTATAGTGCCCAGCGTAGGTAGTATAGTGAAGAGTCGTTTCCCCCCCCCCCCTCCTCTCCGCGGCCGCCGCTGCTATTACCTTAGCTCGGCGCCGCTCCTATTCCCCTGTCCTGCTCGTATAATCCACAGCAGTGCGCCCCACGGCGGCTGCTGTGATGAGGGAGGAAGCCGTAGAGAGAGCAGCTGCGATGTGTGTCGCCGTTCTTATGGGAACCACTCTCTCTCAACGGCTCCCTCATCACAGCAGCAGCTGTGGGGAGCGCTGCTGTGGATTATACAAGCAGGACAGGGGAATAGAAGCGGCGCCGAGCTAAGGTAATAGCAAGTAGGTAGTATAGTGCCCAGTATCGGGGAAGCGGAGGGGGGGCTTCATTTTTTTTTACACACTCGCAAGCAAGCCGACCCCCCAACTTTTGACCCACTTTTTGGGGGTCAAAAATTCGGCTTGCTTGCGAGTATATACGGTAAGTGTCAGTCTACATATCCCTTTCACATAACTTGTCATTTAAGTACCACCTAGTTATAATCTTGTATTCGACTATTTGTAACGGCTGCGGCCATGCTCAGATGTGACTCCAAGTGGGGGCCGCCTGTCCAGCGCCAGTAACGAGCACTAGCAAGCATCCCAGCTTATGCCTATACATAGTTCCATTTCATTAACAGGGTACTACCCCCAATATCTTTTTGGGACATAATCCCCTATTCCTTTAGACAACAGACTCTTTTGGGCTGTGATCTTACGAGAGCTGTGGAGGCGGTACAAAAATCATCCGACTCCTCAGTTTATGAAACCACCGACTGCAGGTACCTAAAATTGCTCCAACTACTCGACTCCAACTCCGACGCCACAGCCCTGTATCTTACTCATACAGTATCTTGATATTGCCACATTTCCTATTTATTAATGTTTCTGAATATATTTTTTGTGTATAAGACGTTTAAATAGATTATTTTTTATATTTCCTACTTCAAGCTTTCAGAATAAAGCCTAAATCCAGTCCACTTTTTTTCTAGATTTGAAGAGCATATTTAAGTTTTACAACTTCTTACAGGATTTTCCTACTTTCTTTGTCCACATCAGTGACACAAGTAGCTTATTTCCTGTCACTTAGTACCATCTACATGGTCCTTTATGGCTTTTAATGTGGACCATGGTGATTACCTGAACAGGAAATGAGGGATCGCAATCAAAACTTCATAGTAGGGTTTTATTTATTCCCATCTCTGCTTGTTTTTGGAAGGTATATGCACTTCCTGTAAGGACAGGAAATAAGGGAAGAGTTCCAAGATGGAAACACAGCAATAAAAACCCAGAGTTTCTGACCTTTTTCAGTGTGTTTTTTAGTTGAGTTGGCACTCTAAGCTGCACGGGGAAAATTTATCAGGCCTACTATATCGCAGGGCAGTTAAATCCTTTCATCTCCCTCCTTGTCAATCACTGCACTGGAGTAAGCAGTGCCCTGCCTAAGTTTTGGAGATCTCGTTGTGTCTAGAATTTCATACCATGTCCATTGTTCTTTGTAGTGCTGTCTCTGTGATGTGTGAGTATGGGGGTCATAGAGAAGAGCCATCATGGTCATGAGTATCAACTTGATTTTTATCAGACCAGTGATTTTTATCAGATTGTGGCACAAATATGCTTGATAAATATCCAGCAGGGGGTTTTAATGTCCCATTTTGGCCCAGCAGTTAACATTCAGTTTCAGAATCCAATACACTTTTTTTCCTTGTTCTTTTTTTCTTACAGAACCGAATGATGAAAGTGGGGCTAACGTAGATGCCTCAAAGATGTGGCGAGAAGACCGTGAGCAGTTTAACAGGATTGCCAGGCAGACAGTCCAGAAATCTCTGGGATTGTGAGAAGACACTTCAGTATTGTTCATGATCCGAGGTTACAGCACGTATTTCTGCCTCAGAGACTCAAACAATCCTTCTGATGCTGGGAACACCGACCTTTCCTGCTTGCTTGCTTGCTTGCACATAGAGGCTTTTGGAGGTTCTTCTGTGGTTGCATTTGTTTCCCAGTTTGAGTGTTCCATTGTTGCACCTTACTGTTGCTCTTTTATTAAATGAAGGACTTTAATCTGGACTATCTCATAGCTTTTTTTTGTGATTAGAATTTGCTGGAACCATCGGACACTTAACACACTCGTACAAGGTCCCTGAATGTTGCAATTTAAAATGCTTATGATGTAACATGCAGTCTATCACAGTATTGTGTAAAGCCACACCAAAGTCAGTATATTTCCTTATTGCTAATTCATTGATGTATAGTGGTAAGGCCATTTTAAATTGACGCTCTCAGATGTAATAATGGTTTAAGGTAAACCTGAGACAAAAAAGGCAGAGGTTAGATACGTACCTCAGTAGAGGGGAGCCTCTGCTTCTCCAATCCTCCTGCAACACACCAATGCTTACCACAACCATCTTCTGCTTCATGTCTGTGCTCCTAAGAGCGTGGCCGAACTGCCTAGGTGCAATAAGCGGCTCCGTGCTGCTAGGTGGGCTGGCTGTCACCCGCAGCTGCACTCTTATATAGACGGAAGCATGGCCGCACAAATATATTCAACAAGCCCTCATTGAATATGTTTAGAGAGTACCAGCACTGTATCGGTGAGGGTGAGAAGGATGGCAGAAGCCTGGCTTCCCTCTACTTCGGTAACTATCTTACTTTTTCTTTTTTTTGTCTTTCTCACAGGTACACTTTAAGGTGAACTCTAAAAGGAGAAATTCTATTGGATGTACTACTTTTATTCTTATACATTCGAGATTTTGCAAATCTTGTGGCCATTCTTATAGCTAAAGAAGAAATACCTTATGCATTTAATACGCATCCCCAAAGTTGTATCAGTTATTTTTAATTCATTGTTCTCCTCTTATCTGCATGAGAGAAAGCAAATAGCAGCCATTTCTGTTTTCTTTCATTTTCTTTTTGCTTCCTGAGCTGGAAACAGGTTTGCCCTCTGTTTTATCTTCCCCTATTTAGCTCTGGGCATCGTATTCGGAGCTGTAAATCAAGCATTTGAAAACTTAAGCAAATTATAACATTTTATGGACAAGAAATGTTCAAAGGTGTAATTACAAATGTTAATTTTATTCAGTGCACGATCCAATGAATCTTCATGGAGTTGGCCTTCAAGGCATAATGCTACACCCTTCTATACAGTGTTGGTGGGTATTCTCAGAGAAAGATTTTTTTCTCTTTTTTTGTTTTTTTTAAATTCTCATATTTTCTTCAGTTCAGCATTGCTTCTATGTTAGAAGACATGAGCTGCCATATTTTCATGTTTGACTTCCTATTTCTGAAATAAATTATTGCTGTAAGTTGGTGTCTTTTTCTTTGCGGTAGCTAAAGACTTGACCTGATCAGTAAGCAGGAATTTAGTGTTTTTAATAAATCTGGCCCTATAGTTTAATCCATGGCTGTGGCGTCAGTACATAAATCCTGTGGAGTCAGTACATAAACACTGGAGTGTTTGGTAACTCAGACTCCGACTCCTTTGTTTCTGTTATACTAACATATTTTCCATGTTGATTGAAAGAGCACAGCATACGAGGCCTTTCAGAACTTTTAAATCTACAGTAGAATCCCTTTATAGTAAACTCCATTTGCTGAGGACTGAATTCTCTATAGCCAGAGGGTTACTATAATGAGATTCTATTGTATATGAATAGCGCAACATGCCTCTTTCATCGTCTGGCCCGCACTTGTATACCTCCTTCTCTGCCTCTCAGATCTCGCACATGCGCACCTGCGCCGCTTCACTGCAGTCCTCAGGAGTGAGATCTGAAAGGCAGAGAAGAAGGTGCAGTAATAGGATACAAGGGCAGGCCATACTGGTAAAAGAGGCTTTTTTTGGGGCACAGCGCCACTTTCTCTCTGTTTTCCAGGCGTCCCGGACACCTGCAGCTTGCTCTGCCCTTCACTTACACCTTCCCGGTGAGGTGCCCCCTCACCTCACCATCGGGACCATATTAAGTCACTTCTTTCCACGAATCCTGGTGAGTGGATTTTCTTCTACATACTTGTTCAGCACCGCCCTTGCTGCTTTCATATGGTCACGGCGGGGGATGCGGCCGCAGACGTTTTTGAGCTCTTCCGTCTCCCCCACCATATGTGGCAACCGCAGATTCTCCAGTTCGGCTCAGAAGTTTCATCACCTGGCGTATAAGACGACCCCTGACTTTTGAGAAGATTTTCCTGGGTTTAAAAGTAATCTTATACGCCAGAAAATCAAGCCGAAGAACTTCTGGCTAGGAAGCTGATGCACTACCCTATTGATCATCCAAACCTGTCACAGTCAACACGAATGAGGACAATGGTTACGTTTGGATCTAAGATCAACAGCTAAGCTTATGTCATAGTGTTTTTTTTTTTGTTTTGTTTTTTTTTTATTTACTTAAGAAACTACAAAAGTTTAAAGAAAAGGCAAACAATGAAAAAAGTAAGGTTATATTAGAAGGTTATAAAGTGTAAAGTAACAGCATATATAAAAATCAGGTACAACTATACAAGGTATAGAAAAACTCAGTTGATACAGGAAAGATAGAGGACAGAGGGAAGCTCCTAGTGGCCTGCTTATCTAATTGCCTAGTACTCATATGGTATGCAACAAGTTGTGCCAAACAACAAACCCTGTGTAGACGCACGCGTGGAAAGTAAAGAAAGGCCCTTTAAACACCTGTTTTGCCCTAATCAGGTGCGTATTTCACCTTGGATGATCCAACCTGGTTACAACTGAGCGTTATGCAGTTAAACTAAAGCCTTATACACACTTTCAATTATTTTTACCACCTCCATGTAGTATGAGGGTCAACACATATTGAATACTATGAACACAATTGTGTAGGTAAGCCCTCATTCAACATGGAGGTGGTGAAATCGGCCAATCAAAATTGGATCCGTGTACCAGGCTTTAAGGCTTGGTACACACTTTCAATTATGATTGGCCAATTACTGACCAGTTTTACCACCTCCATGTAGTATAATGCTGGGCATACACGGACAGGAGGGAGGCTTATCAATCGAGCCATCAGGCTCGATTGATAATATCCGACGTGTCCGATACCCCACCGGATCGATACTGGCGGGGAGAACAATGGCAAGAAACGAGCGGCTCATTAGCCGCCCCCGCGGGGATGAGCGGCAATCGATCCACGCGGAAGAGCGGTGACGCGCCAGCGCAAAAACGGTCCGTGTATGCCCAGCATAAGGGTTAACACATATAGAATACTATGAGCAGATTCTGTAAGTAAACCCTCATACTACATAGAGGTCATAAAATAGGTCAGTGATTGGCCAATCATAATTGAAAGTGCGCGTACATCAGCCTTGTGTACACCAGCTTTACAGAGAAGAATAGTATGTGGAATACACTATGATACAGTATATAGCAACTGTGTGAGCAGTGAAATATCAAATAAGTGAAATCATATCTGGTTGGTTTTTCTTTTGTTTGTTTTTTGAAGATAGCATAATGTCTTCCAGCAAAGGGAGAGAGAAAAAAAATGGGATAGGAAATTGACATGTTCCAGGTGACATTTCTCTTCTGCAGGATAAGAAATAGAAGCTGATTGCTATGAATAGATCTCAGCTTTTACTTCTACTTTTATAAAACAACAAAAAAGGCATTTACCTTATGCTTATTTATTGGCTGTCACAGTGTACATTCCATTCACTGTTAATCTTAAAGGAATACTGTAAGGGGGGTCGGGGGAAAATGAGTTGAACTTACCCGGGGCTTCTAATGGTCCCCCGCAGACATCCTGTGCCCGCGCAGCCACTCACCGAGGCTTTGGCCCCGCCTCCGGTTTTATAGATAAAATGTTCAATAAACATATAACACCTTAAGGGGCCCATACACCTAACTATTTTCCCGCCGCTATACAGCAGATTCGATCACTGTGATAATTGTTGCGCAAAACGTTGACAGAACGATCGATATCCGTCCAAAATCAATCGTTTACGTCGATCCATCCATGCGGAAGATTTTGCTCGATCGCCGGCGGGTCTGGAGTGCGTCGATAGCGGCAATACATTACCTGATCCGGCCAGTGCGTATCCCCCGTCTCCGCTGTCTTCTTCTCCGCGCTGGGCTCTGAGTCCGGCTGGCTTCACTGAACTTCCTGTCCCGGCAGGAAGTTAAAACAGTAGAGCGCCCTCTACTGTTTAAACTTCCCTGGCAGGAAGTACAGTGAAGCCAGCCGGACTCTGAGCCCAGCGTGGAGAAGAAGACAGCAGAGACCGGGGATACGCGAATACGGGTAATGGGGCGGCGGAAGCTTCACAGATTGATCGGTTTCATACTGAAATCTATTCACAATCTATTTGCAGTAAAGGCAGCCATACGATCTCTCTCTGATCAGATTAGATCAGAGAGGGATCTATCTGTTGGTCGATCTGATGGCAAATCGACCAGTGTATGGCCACCTTTAGTGAATTCAAAATTAGATTTTACTCATGAGGTAAATTATCAAACGTTTGATAAAGCTTAGTGGATTGAAGACAAAGTGTTTTTTTCTTAAAGGACAACTGTAGTGAGAGATATGCGGAGGCTGCTTATTTATTTCCTTTTAAACAATACCAGTTGCCTGGCAGCCCTGCTGATCTATCTGGCTGCAGCAGTGTCTAAATCATACCAGAAACGAGCATGCAGCTAATATTGTCAGATGTGACAATGTCAAAAACCCATGATCTGCTGCATGCTTGATCATGGACTATGGCTAAATGTATTAGAGGCAGAAGATCAGAAGGAGAGCCAGGCAACTGGTATTGCTTAACAACTAGCCGACCGCACACTCATACCGTGCGGCGGCAAAGTGGTAGCTGGAGGACCAGCGACGCACATCTGCGTCGCCAGGTGCCTCCCTAATTAATCAGGAAAGGCCGCTCGTGCGAGCGGCCGTTTCCTGTTAGATCACGGAGCGGGTCTCCGTGAATAGCCTGCGAGCCGCTGATCGCGGCTCGCAGACTAAATGTAAACGCAGGAGACGTTTGTCTCCTTTGTTTACATTGAATGGCGCTGCTGCTACAGCAGCGCCGTAAGGCAGATCAACGATCCCCGGCCAATCAGCGGCCGGGGATCACCGCCATGTGACAGAGGACAGCCTGTCACAGGCTGCACAGGACGGATAGCGTCCTGTGCAGCCCCGTTCACCAGGGGTGAGAGGGAGGGGGAGGATTTCGCCACGGAGGGGGGCTTTGAGGTGCCCCCCCCCGCAACTCCCAGGCAGGCAGGAGCGATCAGACCCCCCCTGCACATCATCCCCATAGGGGGGGAAAAGGGGGGTGATCTGATCGCTCTGCCTGCAACCTGATCTGTGCTGGGGGCTGCAGAGCCCACCCAGCACAGATCATAAAAAACCACGCTGGTCCTTAAGGGGGGGTGAAAGGCTGAGTCCTCAAGTGGTTAAAAGGAAATAATTATGGCAGCCTCCATTAACCTCTCACTACAGTTGTCCTGTAAATCACACAAGTTTGTCTTATAAGCGTGGTTTATTTTAATTGCTCAAATGCTCCCTCCTGAACTTTCCTCGGCAAATACACAAATTCATGGGCTTCAAGATCAGTTTAATGAATGAAATGGACATAGAACAGTTACAGGGTGTTCACTAGGGATGATCAATGAGATGCAAATATTTCCCAGTTCATGCAGGATTATGTACATTTTTATGCAAATATGCAGCTTGAAAATAGACCGATCAAGTCCCACCCAGGTTTACAACAACAAATAACATTTGTAAAGCGCTTTTCTCCCGTGGGACTCAAAGCGCATAAGCATGGCTGCGACCATCGTGGTACAGAGGAAGAATTTTTTATAAGTCTGGAAATGCCAGGCTAAACAGGTGGCTTTTCAGTCTATATTTGAATAGCTCCAGGGATGGTGCTGTCTTTACTGGGTGTGGCAGGGAGTTCCAAAGAGTAGGGGCAGCATGACAGAAGGCCCTATTTCCAGATTTTTTGAGGTGCACTCTGGGAGTGACCAAGTTTAAAGAACTTGCTGATCTGAGGTTGTGAGAGGTGTGGTGCAACTTCAGCAAGTCCTTCATGTATCCAGGGCCCAGATTGTGCAGGGATTTGAATGTCAGCAGTCCAATCTTGAAGAGTATTCTCCATTCTACTGGTAGCCAGTGCAGTGAGCGAAGGATCGGTGTAATGCGACTGTGGCGAGGCTGGTTTGTTAGCAATGTGGCAGCAGCATTCTGCACTAATTGCAGGCGACGCAGGTCCTTTTTTCGGAGGCCAGCATAAAGGGCATTGCAGTAGTCCAGCCGTGATGTGATGAAGGCTTGGGCTAGGGTTGGAAGATCCTCTGGGGGAATCAGATGTTTAATGTTTTGCAATGTTCTTCAGATGAAAGTAGGAAGATTTTACTACAGATGAAATGTGGTTTCTGAAACTCAATTCATCATCGATTAGTACGCCAAGGCTGCGCACAAGGTTGGAGCTGTTTATGTCTGAATTCCCAATCCTGATTGGTGTTGATTTAGGATAGAGCTGTTTTGATGGCGAGTGCTGGCTTTGGACACAGGACCTCAGTTTTGTCAGCATTCAGTTTCAACCAGTTATCATTCATCCATGCCTGTAGCTCAGCTAAGCAAGAGTTTATTTTTGGATTAGGGTCTGTTCCACCAGGTTTGAAGGACAGGTATAGCTGTGTGTCATCGGCGTAGCAGTGGTACGTCAGGCCATGACGTTGGGTAAGTGTACCGAGTGGCAACATGTAAATTGCAAACAGCAGAGGGGATAGGATTGATCCTTGTGGCACTCCGAATTGTAGAGGTGCAGGTTTGGACATTATAGGACCTAGCGATACTCTCTGTGTTCTGTCAGTCAGGAATGATCTGAACCACTGGAGGACTGATCCACTGATGCCACAGTACTCCTGCAGTCCAGGATTTCATGGTCAACTGTATCAAAAGCCGCTGAGAGATCCAACAGGATTAGGAAGGAGCATTCTCCTCTGTCCCTTGCCATGAGCAGATCGTTGCAGACTTGGATGAGGGCTGTTTCACAGCTGTGGTGTTTCTTAAAGCCAGATTGTAGAGGGTCCAGGATGTTGTTTATTGACAGCCTGGTTTCAAGTTGCAGATAGACAGCCTTTTCAATAACTTTACCTAAGAAGGGGAGGTTGGAGACAAGTCTGTAGCTGCTCAGTTTTTTTTAAGAAGGGGCTTGATGATTCCTTCTTTTAGGGCTGGTGCACACTGAGCGGCTTTTTGAGCAGATCCGCTTGGTCAATGTATCTCAATGGGGTGGTGCACACCAGAGCGGGAGGCGTTTTGCAGAAACGAAAAATGCCGGGGTGAGGCATTTCTGCCTCAATGTTAAGTATAGGAAAAACGCAAACCGCTCTGAAAAACGCCTGTTCAGAGCGGTTTTGCCGGCGTTTTTGTTACAGAAGCTGTTCAGTAACAGCTTTACTGTAACAATATATGAAATGTACTATACTGAAATCCGCTGCAGCAATCTGCAAAACGCTAGCATAACGCCATAGAAAAATAAGACAAAGCATTTCAAAATCTGCTAGCATTTGGCGGATCTGCTAGCGGGTTTTGGTGTGCACCAGGCCTTAGAGAGGTAGGAAACCTCCCTGCTTGCAGAGAGCAATTTACTATTTTATGAAATGCTGGACCAAGCAGGTCAGGGCATTTCAGCATATGTTTAGTTGGTCCAGGTCGCAGGTTGTCTGGCGGAGGCGACGGAGGATGTCTGAGATCTCTTCCTCACTAATACTTTTGAAGTCAGTCCAGGGTGTTAGGTTGTTTTTGCAACTATTTCCAGGAGTTGAATAAGTCTTAGGTGCTGTGGACTGAATGAGAGACCGAATAGAGAATACGTTTAAATTGATTGGTCCATTTTCAAACTGCATATATTTGCATAAACATTTACATAATCCTGCATGCGCTCAGATTATAAAGAGAAAAATATGGCATATATGGGTTGCAAGCCACCTTGCTATACAATTAGCTTTATTGATACACAATTCAGACAATTTCTAGTACACCTAATGAAAAATGGGACATCACAATAAGGTTCACTCATTTAAAGTCGGCATAGAAGCGGTTGTTATAGCCATAAAGGAAGCAGTCAATAAAAACTTGTGGAGTGACACTCTAAAGTGCTTATTTGATGCATCAGCAATTAGTCAAACTTACCAACATGCGTCCGTGCATTCACACATGTGCCAGAAACTTAATAAATGTGGGGGCCCCCCCTCTTCCTTCTATTCCCAAATGCAATAGGCCAAGCGACATCAAGATGGATCAAAGTCAATAGACTCCAAGACACTTTGCATGCAATTTATGCAGTAACCAGTGGAAGCATAGACCGGTCCGCTTAGCAAAGCAAAAGGCAAATGGAGAGGTCACCAAAGTGTGCCCCTCCATCACACACTGATTGCTATTAGACTAAGAGGCGCCCCAGGCCCCCCAACACCGAAATCTCTAGTTATCTGGCTTGCACTCTCTGCCATGTATCCCCTTTTCTTATTTCTCTCTGCTTCAAACACAATAGGGGAATGATACCTGAGTGAGTTGTGCGCCCCCTCCTACACTCCGGCCTGAGGCTGGAGCCTCACTTGCCTCTGCCCGGCCCTGGGTCTCACCACATAGTCCCCATTGCGTTCTCCCTCCTTGCAGATCGATGGGGCAGTAGGTTGGTAAATACTGTTGAACGATGTAGGCAGGACAGCCCTGCAGTCACTGCCAATCGCACTGCCGCTCACACCACAGCTATCCGCGATATAGAAGAGAGCTAGCTGATAGCACGGAGGACGCCGACACAAGCAGCGTGTAACAGTGTGAGAGACGTCACGCCAGCAAGACGCTCCACCCACCTACTGTATGTTTCACATCCTGATTGGATGCTTCCTCAGGGTGTGGCTTGCTATCAGGCCTTTCATCCTAGCAGACAAATGTTCAATCGTGGATGCACTTGTATGTGTAGGATGCCCATTTATGAGATTGGCCTTACCACTGACTAAATCCCCCTCCCCCCATGTCTCACTGCACCCCATGAGCTGGGGACAAAAGCCCTACAGGCAACCTCAGGTAAGTCTGTTCTCAGGCTTTTTTTCCTATCAGATTTCACCACAGCTGCACACAAATGTCCCTGTATTTTACTTTTCTCTATTTCACTTAAAGGGGTTCTTTCGCGAAAAAGTAGGCAGTTAAAAAATGTGACAGATGACAGTGTTTTGGGCCAGTCCATCTTTTTAAGGGGGATTCTCAGGGCTTTCTTTGTTTTCAACAGCATTTCCTGAACAACAGTTTAACTGCCAAAATAGCAAGATACCAGCCGGCCTCCCTAATCACTTGCACACTATTATGTCAGTTAAATTTTGCAACTGTTGTTCAGGAAATGCTGTTGAAAACAAAGCAAGCCCTGAGAACCCCCCTTAAAAAGATGGACTGGCCCAAAACCTGTCATCTGTCACATTTTTTAACTGCCTACTTTTTCGCGAAAGAACTCCTTTAAGACACTCAAATAGTAAGGAAGAAAAGCCCAAAACTGCTTTTCCAGCCTGAAGTAGTCCAACTTCCTACTTCAGCAAGACACCACCACCACTCCCCAAACAGTGCCCACTCACCGTTGCTCTATGACCCTTAGCGCCTATGGGGTCATCTGGCTGCCCCCTGCCTCTCAGGAAAAAGCTGTATCTGTTGTCTCCCACCAGTTTGTATAGGGTCATCACACCTGAAAATGAAACATATTTGGGGCCACCATAGCATAAAATTGTAAAAACCCTTTAATTTTGAACGAAATGCACACTTACAAACATCTCTTGTGACAAGCGTAGAGTTTTTGCACGCTCTCCCCATATGTTGGCCGCTGGGTCAGCTTCACTGCGCTGTAAGTTCTGCCATCACCCTCCACGCCCATGTCCACCCTGGCTGCGTGTGCTGCTTGGCTAGTTTTGTCGCTATAGCGACTCCTCAGAAGCTTCTCAAAAGCAGTTTTGGACTTTCCTTACTGTTTTAACTGGAATAGAGAACTGTGGAATACAGGAACATTTGTGGCGAAATTTAGTGGACTTTGTATAGGTTTTTTTAGTGGCGCACCACCCGCATGTTATACCCTAGAAATATCAGTGCAGTTTGGTATATTTTACATTTTTATTGTATCAGACATGGGTCTAATTGTGGATGTACTCATTGTTTGTGTAGGATGTGATTGCATCCACTGCCTAGTACACACCATACCATTTTTTATTAGATTTTTCTGTAAGATTTTCTGTAATTAGATTATTTTCTGTAAAGTACTGGTAGAGACTGGTCATTATCTCTGGTGCATTGTCATCTGGTTATCTCCTGCTGAGTAGAACAATGCTTAATTGCTAGGCAGATAGATGGTTAGATAGATATTTTCCAACATTTCCATCTGGCAGGTAAATCTAACAGAAAATCTTACAGAAAATTGTATGGGGTGTACTAGGCATTAAGGTAGCCATACACTGGTCGATTTGCCATTAGATCGACCAACTGACAGATCCCTATCTGATCGAATCTGATCAGAGAGGGATCGTATGGCTGCCTTTACTGCAAACAGATTGTGAATCGGTTTCAGGCTGAAACCGATCACAATCTGTTGAACTGCTCCTGCCGCCTGTCCCCCCGTATACATTACCTGAAGCTGGCTCCGGGTCCTCTTCTCCGCGCTGCACCGCATCCCAGCGTACACTGTGTCACTCCGTGACCAGGAAGTTGAAATAGAGCACCCTCTATTTGAACTTCCTGGTCACTGGAGTGACACAGGAAGTTAATGTACGCCAGGAAGGAGCAGGAACAGAGCGGTGCAGCGCGGAGAAGATGCCCGGGAGCCAGCGTCAGGTAATGTATACTTGATCGGATCGGCCGCCACTAACGACGCGCTCCCTACCCGCGGGCGATCGACGGTAATTTCCCGCACGGCGCGATCGACGGACCGATCCGATTTCGGGAGGAAATTGGATCGGCGGGTGCGTTTAGCGCGAACGATTGGCAGCAGATTCGATCCCAGTGATCGAATCTGCTGTCGAAAAGGGCGCAAATCGGGCCAGTGTATGGCCAGCTTTAGCGTAAAGACCCTTCTCTGAGATTGGCCTTGCTGCTGGCTGAGGGGCTTACCCACATGCCTGTGGATATGTGAAACAATCTCGTTTTGTGAGGTGTTGTGTGCATTCATTTGCTATCTGTGAGTTGAGCCGAGGTTTCTTTAAATTTTGCACTGTGCCTCTGCCCAGCCTCTTGAGCTCCTCATGTGTTAGTAATCAAGTAAGATTGAGCAATTACCATTCTTTGCTGTGTATTTTGTGAGGTAAGGGGCATAAGGGGATTTTGCTATTGGTCCCCCCTGATGTCTGCCTACACCCCACGAGGTTTGGGACCCAGGGCACTGCGGGTGAACTCAGGTAAGCCTGCTCTCAGGCTCTTTATTCTATATCACTTGTGTCCAATTGTGGATATGCTCATTGTAAGTGTGATTGCATCCACCATTAGCGTAAGGACCTCTCTATGAGATTCACCACTGGAAGAGGGGTTTACCTACATGCCTGTGGATATGTGGAACCAACAATCTTGTTCTGTGAGGTGCTGTGCTAATCTGCTGACTACCTTTAACCACTGCGCATCTAGACCTTGTTTCCTGCCTGTGGACCAGAGCAGTTTTGATGTTTGAGCTATGTCCCTATTTAACCAGCAATAACTTTATTCCCACTTATGACACCTAAATGATACATATATTGTTTTTTTCAAGAGAAACCAGACTTTCATTTGGTGGTATTTTCCCAAGAACAATTTTGTTTTCTATGCATTTTAATGGGAAAAATTAGGAAAAAATTGGAAAAATACAATATTTCTCAGTTTTCATCAATCCCGGTTTAAAAATAAAAAGTGCTACTGTAGAGAAAAATCACAAATTTGGCTATTTCTCCTGTTTTTCATAAAGTTTAAATTATGCCCCTGTCGCAATGTATGGTGATGATGTTTGTTTTTGAAATAAAGGTGGCTTTTTGCCACAGTGTGTACTTTTCACTTAGAATTGAGAAAACATTAAAAATATTTTAAACTAAAAATTAAGCATAGCCAGATGTGTCCCTATTATTAACCTACCTATAGATAGGCAAGTGTGCACCCAGTATTAGGTTCCACCCAGTATAAGGTTCCACCCAGTATAGATAACCAGATTTCCCCCCCCCCCCCCCAGTACAGCTAACCAAATGAGCCCCCAGTATCAGCCCCCCACCCTCATAAATACCTAGATGTGCCCCAAGCATAAGGCCCCCACTTTAGGTAGCCAGATTTGCCCCCAGAATTCTGCTGCGTGCTTGTTCAGTGGTCTATGGCTAAAAAGTATTAGAGAAAGAGAATTTTTTGTGTAAAACATTTTTATTGGTTTTGTTTTTTTTTAAGAACATACTAAACATAACATACCCAACAAGGTTCCCTGTTCCGCCCTCCGCCCAATCCCTCTCCCTGCAGCATGGCAGTGCATACAGATAGTATAAATACAGTACTTGACATATGGGTTACATTCCAAAATTTGTGTATTATTTACAGGTCCAGGTTACAGATTTTCAGCCAGCACTTCCAGATTTTATAAAATTTTTTAGTAGATTTTCTAGCTTCATAAACAGCTTTATATATGGGGATATCCAGATTGATTTCTGTTTTGAGGGCTGCTAATGTTGGTGGGGCTGTTTTCTTCCACTGTAGGGTGATTGCTCTTTTGGAGTACATAAGTATTAAACGGGCTAGATATAGCTTCTTATCAGAGAGTGCAATTTCCCCAAAGATTCCAAGTAGTAAGGCCTTAATAGTATAGGGTATTAGACCGTTAAAGAGTGTAGAAAGCATGTCATGAACATCAGCCCAGAAATCCCTTATTCTAATACAGCTCCAAAATACATGTATAAAGTCAGCTCTATCTTCCTGACACCTCCAACATTTCCCAGATTCCCCTCGTCTCATTTTGGAAAGTTTGTATGGGGTAATGTATGCTCTATATAGAAATTTAAGTGAGATTAGTTTATGTCTAGCCGCTATCGGTGTGGATATCATATGGGCTATAGCCTCATTCCATTCCGTGAGTGTGAGATCAGGAACCTCAACCTGCCATCTGTTCAGGAGTTTGATATTCGAGTTGGCCTCTTTGTTAATAAGCACAGTGTATATTTGAGAGGTCACCCCAATTAATCCAGAATGGGATAAAAGGTCCTCTAAGGGGTGAGATTGCACTAGGAGGTCAGCTGTTCTGAACTGAGTCTGGAAGGCATGGCGTAATTGGAAATATCTAAATAGCATTGAGTTTGGTAAATTAAATGATTGTTTAAGGTCATTAAACTGACGAATAGAATTGTTCTCTGTGATGTCTCTTAGCTTAAGGATGCCTTTGTCTGCCCAGGCAGAGGGGTCGGGTATAGTAGTAAATTCCCGCAGTTTGGTGTTATTCCAGAGCGGGGTGTGTGGAGACCATTGCTCCGCCTGGGATATATATCTGCCCGCAATCTCCCACACAGTAGCGGTAGTCCTCATAGAGGTGGTTAATGAGGGAAGGGCTTTGGGTCCCCGAAAAGGAAGACTGGAGAGGGCATTAAAGGACCCTAACAGCGCCGCCTCCAGCACCGTGGCTGGGTTGTATTCGGACTGTGCAAACCACCAGTATACAGTAGTAAGAACAGCAGACCAGTAGTAAAATTTGAGCTTGGGAAGTGCAATCCCACCCCTATCCACAGGTAACTGTAGGCTATTTAGAGCAATCCGAGAGGGTGAGGGGCCCCATAGGAAAGATCCCACAAGTTTGTCTAGTTCGGAGAATATGTGATTGGGAATCAGCACCGGTGTATTCCGAAAGATATATAAGAGTTTGGGGAGTATGCACATTTTAAATATGTTACTTCGCCCGATCAAGGATATAGGAAGTGTTGCCCAGGCTCTCAACTTCCCTTTAATAGTGGTCAGGAGGGGGACCAAGTTTAGCTTACAGAAGTCTGTTTCATCCGCAGAGATATCAATGCCGAGGTATCGAATTATAGGAACCACTTGGAGGGGGTGTGTTTGTGGTGGTAAGGAGGGGTATGGATCTAAGGGTAGTAATAATGATTTATTCCAGTTAATCACCAATCCGGAGTATTTCCCAAATTCCCGAATTATGGAGAGAGCTGCGGGGAGAGATACCTGCGGGTCAGCTAGGTACAGTAGTAGATCGTCCGCATATAAGGAGATCTTTTCCTCCAGTCCTGCAACTCGAAGTCCAGTCACCTCAGCCGAGGAGCGAAGGATTGCCGCCAGGGGCTCCACTGCCAGTGCAAAAAGTGCAGGTGACAGCGGGCATCCCTGACGGGTGCCACGACCCAGGCCAAAGAAGGAGGAGATCCTATTACCTGTCCCGACCTTAGCCCTGGGAGTGGCATATAGGGCGTTAATATATGTGATACACTTGGGGCCCACTCCGAATTTTTTAAGTACCTCCCACAAATATATCCACTCGACACTGTCAAATGCTTTTTCCGCATCAAGCGATGCGATGACCCTAGAGCCACTGTTGATGTGTCGAGCGGATATATTCGTGAACACCCGCCTGAGGTTGATGTCGCATCCCTTACCAGGAATAAATCCAGATTGGTCTTTGTGGACTACAGAAGTGATAACAGTGTTGAGGCGAATGGCCAAAACCTTGGCCAGGATTTTACTATCTACATTTAAGAGGGAGATAGGGCGGTAAGATGAGCACAGGGCTGGGTCCTTGTCTCTCTTGGGGATAACTGTAATTAGGGCTTCAGACATTGTGGGGGACACTGCCCCTTCTTTCAGTATTTCTTTAAATAGGGACAGCAGTTTAGGAGCTAGTTGTTTGCTATATTTTACATATAGTTCAGAGGGAATTCCGTCTAGTCCCGGGGTCTTTCTGGATTTTAGTAATGAAATGGCCTGGCAGACTTCCTGTAAGGTAATGTCTGCTTCTAATAACTCCCTATCTTCAGTGGATAATTTAGGAAGATGTACGTTTGAGAGATAGGTTGCTATCTCCGATGGCGTCTTGGCGATAATGGATGTATATAGTTTTTCATAATATGCCCGAAACTCAGCATTGATATCCCCGGGATGGGTCAGTTCAACTCCTGAAGCGGAGACAATCCTGGCAATCTGGGTCGTATTTTTTTCCTGACCTGCTAATTGAGCTAGCAGTCGGCCAGTTTTGTCCCCATATTCGAAGATCCTGACTGTCTTATTTTGGATAGCCTGATTTGTATAGTCCATTTGTTTCGTGGAGAGTGCAAGTAGTGAAGCCTGCCATAGGTTGTAGTCCTCGTCAGTCTTAGTTGAGATATATTTCTGTTCTGCCTCCTGTGCTGTCTTCTCGAGAGTTTGTAAGATTATACTAGATTGTCGCTTTTCTTCTGCTATGCCTGACATGTAAGCCCCTCTCGTTATTGCTTTGTATGCATCCCACTTAATTAAAGGAGGTACAGGATCATGTGGCAATTGCCAGTATTCCTGCATTCTGTCCATAACGTAGTACTTAACCCTGGGCACTTCAAGCCAATGTGGTGCAATTCTCCAGACATAGTCTGTGTGTGAAGTCCCTAGGTCTAACTGGAGTTGTAGTGGGCAGTGGTCTGAGATACCCCTAGGTAGCATTGTAATGTCATGCACCAGCGAGAGGCCTATGGAAGTGGTATATACTAAATCAATACGTGATAGGGTGTGATATGAAGCTGAGTGACAGGTAAAGCCTGGAGTGTCTGGATGCTTCCAACGCCACACGTCATGTAATGAAAATGCCTGCGACCAGTCAAACAGGGCCAGGGACTCAGATAGTCTGGGTACTAATCTATCCATAGATGGAGATGGGACCATGTTAAAATCACCCAGAAGATAGATATAGGGGGTTGAGAACTTTGACAGTTTTTGCATCAGAGTATAAAGAAGCTCTGTTGAGCCGGGTGGTGGATTATATAGTCCCACTATTACCAGACTGGTCTCATGTATCTTAGCACGAAGGATAACATAGCATCCGGAAGCATCCAGCTCCAAGTCTAGTAGTTGAAATGGTAGCCCTTTCTTGACCAATACGCTGACACCCCTAGAATATGTGGAGTATGTAGAGTTATAGCAGTTGCCTATCCATGGTTTCTTAAGGGCCAGAAGTTTGCTACCAGTCAAATGAGTCTCTACCAAGATTATTAGGTGAGGAGCGTGTTTCTTGAGGAAGTTGAAGACTAATGACCTCTTTATAGAGGAATTTAGGCCTCTTGTGTTCCACAGGATACAATTAACTTTTTCCCTCTTACTAGCCATAGTCTACAGGTGTGCATAGCATAAATGTATATGTCCACATAGCCGATTTAAGAGATATCAATCCGTCAAGTACGCAGAGAGATCGGAGCGGATAGTATCGAACAGGAACCTGACCCCCCCCCCCTTTTGCCCGCCCCCCAACTCCCAACCCATTCCCACCCCACAGCCTCAACCCAAACTCGAAGTTGTCTAGTCCCTTAACTTCCCAAACTTGAGGCATTGTCTGTGCAGTTACCTGAGTCCTACTGACTCCGTGTGCGAGATCATGTCATATAATGAGAGAATCCATTATAAGCCATTCCCCAGTCGTGAGAACTGAGTGGGCCATGGCGTGCCCCTTAAAGTGCGCCTCTTGGCACCCAGAGGCTCTAGCCCCTCCCCTCCCCCCCCCCCCCCCCGATAATCGTCCGATACCCAGTTCGTCATTACAAACACATTTCAGATATTCCTGCTTGATATATAAAACAGACATTGCTAGCGGTATACCATGCTTTGAAGGCCCAGCCTAAAAGATCAGAGCATTATATCGTCGTGCGCTCATATGAGCCACGAGGCCCCCCGTGCCCATAAAGCCACACACAGGGGTCCCCGTAGCCCACCAGAGAGCATATAGTTCAGCATTCCTAACTGTGTTGTACTCAATGTCCTTCTTCCAGTTTATCGCCCTCGGGATTGCCACTTGTAAGTAAGGATGGTTTACTTTACGGTGGGTTAAAGTGGCAGTGCCCAATTGGCAATGGTGTTGACATCAGCAGTGTAAAAAGTCATGGGCCACAATTTTAGGTGCAGAAATCGACGGAATCCGTAGATTCTGGGAAGCAGTGTGAGATGGTCCAGTTTATCAGTAAATGTGGCATAGCTTCTAGAGTGTCTATAAGTGTAGGTGATCGGGTAATGGCTTAGTCTCCGGGAGGTAAGGGGGATAAGCAGAGTAGATCTTACCATCTTCCGTTAGTCCTTCAAGGCATCCAGCCAGTCTGAAGCCTCAGATGCAGACATGAAGAAGTGTGCCTTTTGTTCATGCGTCACGCGGAGCTTGGCCGGGAAGAGCATAGCATATGGAAGGCCTTTGTTGCGTAGCCGCAATTTCACTGTGTCAAACAGCTTTCGCTTGCGTTGGGTTTCCGTAGCAAGGTCAGGAAAGAACATGAGGGTAGCGTTCTCATAGCGGATTTCCTCCATCTTTCTTGCTTCTTTAAGGATAATGTCCCGGTCTTGAAAGTTCAGCATTTTAAAGATAAAAGGGTGCGGGCGGTTCCCGGGGAGTTTGGTAGATACAGGGATGCGGTGTGCTCGCTCCACGATGAAACAGGTGGAGAAGGGAGCGTCAGGGAACAGTTTACGGAGAAGGACCGTGATGAACAACACCGGGTCATTGCCTTCCGTACCTTCTGGTAGGCCAAGGAGGCGTATGTTGCTCCGCCGGTTGCGGTTCTCACTATCCTCTGCCCTCTCCTCCAGACGTCGGATCCGGGTGATGGCTTCCTCCGATGTTTTGCGTATGGGAGGGATGGCGTCCTCGCAACCCCCGACCCGGCGTTCAGCTTCAGCCACGCGGTCCCGGATATTGCGTACATCGTGCCGAAGTGTGGAGACTTGGGACTCGACATTATCAATCTTGAGAGCGAGCGAGTCTCGTGTTTCAGCAATGAGATCCTTGCATGCCGTAACTGCTGCCAGAACCATAGCTAGATCAGGTTGGTCTGCCTCTCTTTCAGGCTCCATGGTCTGTATGCCTTTTGTCTTCGTATGTCTAGGCAAGATGGCAGCTGGGCCTACTTCCGGCACACCTGGGGATTTCTTTGTGGCCTTGCTTCCCCTTGATTTCCTTGCTTCGGAGGACATGGAGCAGACCCGCGGGTGCAGGGGTCACGACTGGGTGAATGGCGGCGTGAAAAGATTAAAAAATAAAGCAGGATTGATGCAGATTGGAAAGGCCGCACACGGAGCTCCTCTTCTTCACGTCCTCTCAGTTCCCGTGCATAGCCACGCCCCAGAGAAAGAGAATTAGTAGGACAGCCAGGCAACTGGTATTGCTTCAAGGACAACTGAAGCGAAAGGGATACGGAGGCTGCCATATTTATTTCATTTTAAACAATACCAGTTGCCTGGCTGCCCTGCTGGTCCTCTGCCTCTAATACTTTTAGCCATAGACCCTGAACAAGCATGCAGCATATCAGGTGTTGCTGACGTTATTCTCAGATCTGACAAGACTAGCTGCATGCTTGTTTCTGGTGTTATTCAGACACTACTGCAGCCAAATAGACCAGCAGGACTGCCAAGCAACTGGTATTGTTTAAAATGAAATAAATATGGCAGCCTCCATATACCTCACACTTCAGTTGTCCTTCAAAGTGGACCTGAACTCTTGCACAAGGCAGAAGGAAAACAGAGAGAGATGCACCCTATATGTATTTAGAGAGTTTAGTCTGTCTAATTCCCCCTCTTCTGTGACTATTCACCACTGTAATTTGATCTATTCAGCTGTGTCAGCTCAGGCATCTCCTCTGCCTTGGCAGAGCTGCTAATCTGTAAACACTGGATGTTAACCCTATGTCTGCTTCCATGAAAGCAGGAAATAGACACGCTGCAGATTTATTGCAGGATTTGTATCAGCTCTAACAAAAAAGTTTTTCTTTAAAGGTTATGCTGTTGCATATCTTTTAGAGCACAGAGGAAGTTCTGAGTTCAGGTCTGCTTTAAAAGTAAATAAATATGGCAGCCTCCATATTCCTTGTCTCACCTCAGCTGCCACAGAAAAAGGCTGGTGCACACCTAGAGCGCTTCTCATCGCTTTTTAAAACGCTAGCGCTTTGAAAAGTGCTTGGCTAATGTATTTGGATGGGATGGGTCACACCAAAGCGATGTGATTTTTTTTTTTTTCCCAAAAGCAAACGCGGGTCCTGAGTCTGAGGCGGGTCCGCAGGTCTGAGGCGATTTAGCCTCAATGTTAAGTATAGGAAAGTGGAAAATGGCTCTAAAAAGCACTAGAACAGAGCAATTTTCCAAGCATTTTTTTTTCTTACAAAAGCTGTACACTGCCAGCTCTACTGTATAAAAAATTGCTAAACAAAAGCTCCAAAAATCGCTAGGAATAACTACAAAATCGCTAGGCACATGCCTAGAATCGCTTAGAAGAATCACTTATAGAAACGCCTAGCGTTTGCAATTACGCTAGCGCTTTTAGGTGTGCACCAGCCCAAACAGAGCGAGCCTCCCATGCTGCAAGGTGTCTGCCTCTGAAAGAGGATGCCTTTGTAGCAGGTCTGTGAGAAGGGGAATGATGTGCTGTCATCATTATTCAAACCACATTGGTCCTTTCTAACATCGCTACTTTAACTTTTGAAAATTAGCAATACGTCATTGAAAAAAATGCCTGGAGTCACATAAAGCAGGCTTTAGCAGAGAGATACAGTATACAGTGCATTGCATTACAGAGCAGTATATTTACATGAATGTGTACATTATGCTGGGCATACATGGCTCAGCGCAGGCTTATCAATCGAGCCGCTGATGGCTCGGTTGATAATATCCGACATGTCCGATGTCCGCGAGGATCGATTCCGCACTCGATACCCGCGGCCGGACAATAGCGACGAATCAAGCGGGAGATGAGAAGCACCGGCGGGGACGAGCGGGAATCGATCCGGGCATCCTCGCGGAGGATAGACCCGTGTATGCCCAGCATTAGACCTAAAAAAGGCACAGTAGGAAGAAGAAAGGGCAGTGAAATTTGGATACAAAAGAGGAACAATCCCTCCAAAAAAGATATATTTGACTGAGATCCTGTCAAGTGACATGCCTGCAGCTGCTTTCTGCACTTTAACAGGAATCTTGGAAGTAGACGCTCCTGAAAGCTGGAACCCACTAGAGCGTTTTTTGAGTGTTTAGGGAGCACTTTAAATCACTAGCGATTTCCCTAAACACTCCGCCATTGTAAATAGGTGGGACAGATTCCACTAGAGCGATTGCGATTAAGGAAATCGCAATCGCAGAACATGCAGCATTTTGGGAGCGTTTCCATTCTAATGAATTGTATCAGAGCAGGGAGATCGCTCCCAAAATCGCTTGCAAAATGCTATCAGAAATCGCTAGCGATAGCGCTTTGCACTTTCTAAATGCTCTAGGGTTGATCTTAGAGCAAAACATTATTTCAGCTTGATTAACTTGTTTTTATGTGCATATTAAAACACATTCAAAGCAATTCCTAACAGAAAATGCCAGATGAAGGTATCACAGCCTGCTATAACTGCAGGGTTTATTTGGTTTTTGTCAGGCGTTATACGATACGATTATATAAACTATACCCGTATGTATAACAACAAAAGCCAAGGCCCCCTACAAAAATAATGGGAGGAGTCTTACTATATTAAATGCCCAACCTTAAGCTCTTATAGCGAGTTTCTCAAGCTACTGGTACAAAGAGTGAAAAGTCAGGACAACTCTTTACTTTAAGGCTACTTACACACTAAGACGTTGCGTTTTAGGGAACGTTATGGTCGCATAACATGCCCATAACGCAACGCATGGTGGTGTTGAAGTTGGACGTCAGATTGAGCTGCTTTATGCAGCTCTCAAAGCAGCCGCTCCAGGTTAGTCATAGGAAGTACGGATCTTTTTAAGGATTCGGATCATTTAAATCGGATCATTGAAAAGATCCGGATCTTTGAACTGAATCATTTAAATCATTTTACTACGGAAGCAGACTGGGTGAAATGACTAGCAGGACAGGACTTTCCCTGCACTGTACATTCTGTCTGTTCCTGTTTCTTCCAGACAGACATCCACTGTGAACCGAATCTTTCATTGTGATGATCCGGATGATTCGACTCACAAAAAAGATCCATATCAAATGAACGATTCATTCATGATCCGGACAACACTACAGTCCTACCTTGAGTCTCTGCAGTGCAGTGAATATTAATTAGCCATGTGGCTGGCCTCAGAGGAGGAGGGGAGACCTCCTCCTCCAACATTACTGAACGTGTGCAAGCAGTCTAACGCTGCTTAGCCCAGTATAACGCACAGCATGCAGCACTTTGTTTAAACGTGCTGCGTTAAAATGTAACGTAACGTGTGCACTGAGAACAGCACAATTGATTTTACAGTGCTGTGAGTTAGGCTGCATTATTGGCTGCTGTAACGTGGGACTTTAACGTCCCACTGTGAAACCAGCCTTAAAATAATTTATTAAATACACAAGATGTCAGAATAATTACAAATAATCAAACAATAACCACCAAATATTAATATCCACAAAGTACTTCTTGGTATAAGCTGACTATACACTTCAGAACAAAATTGACCACAGATATTAACCAATAAAATCAATCAATAACAATAGGCTGTGCAACCATAAGATGTCATATATATTATCTTAATTGCAAGGCTTGATTATAATGCACAGTCTAAGGGAAAAATATGGAAGCAGATCTAGCTGGTCTAAAAACTTCAATATATGAAACAAGTTTAAAATTTACTGGGTTGTAAACACTTATTTTATAAAAAAGAATCCAATTTTAAATCAAAGAAAAAGATATGAAATTATGTACATTATTGCTGTCTGCTAATTGAAATGAAAAGATCATTTCAATATGTTTGAAATACAAAAATATTTATAATTGTATATTTACATTGAAGTGAGTAGATGTACAGTATATACATATATACAGTGGGTTGCAAAAGTATTCGGCCCCCTTGAAGTATTCCACATTTTGTCATATTACTTCCACAAACATGAATCAATTTTATTGGAATTCCACATGAAAGACCAACACAAAGTGGTGTACACATGAGAAGTGGAATGAAAATCATACATGATTCCAAACATTTTTTACAAATAAATAAAAGCAAAGTGGTGTGTGCATAACTATTCGGCCCCCTTTGATCTGAGTGCAGTCAGTTGCCTATAGACATTGCCTGATGAGTGCTAATGACTAAATACAGTGCACCTGTGTGTAATCTAATATCAGTACAAATACAGCTGCTCCGTGAGGGCCTCAGAGGTTGTCTAAGAGAATATTGGGAGCAACAACACCGTGAAGTCCAAAGAACACACAAGACAGATCAGGGATCAAGTTATTGAGAAATTTAAAGCAGGCTTAGGCTACAAAAAGATTTCCAAAGCCTTGAACATCCCACGGAGCACTGTTCAAGCGATCATTCAGAAATGGAAGGAGTATGGCACAACTGTACACCTACCAAGACAAGGCCATCCACCGAAACTCACAGGCCGAACAAGTAAAGCGCTGATCAGAAATGCAGTCAAGAGGCCCATGGTGACTCTGGACGAGCTGCAGAGATCTTCAGCTCAGGTGGGAGACTCTGTCCATAGGACAACTATTAGTCATGCACTGTACAAAGTTGCCCTTTATGGAAGAGTGGCAAGAAGAAAGGCATTGTTAACAGAAAGCATAAGAAGTCCCGTTTGCAGTTTGCCACAAGCCATGTGGGGGACACAGCAACCATGTGCAAGAAGGGGCTCTGGTCAGATGAGACCAAAATGGAACTTTTTGGCCAAAATGCAAAACGCTATGTGTGGCAGAAAACTAACACTGCGCATCACTCTGAACACACCATCCCCACTGTCAAATATGGTGGTGGCAGCATCATGCTCTCTTCAGCAGGGACAGGGAAGCTGGTCAGAGTTGATGGGAAGATGGATGGAGCCAAATACAGGGCAAACTTGGAAGAAAACCTCTTGGAGACTGCAAAAGACTTGAGACTGGGGTGGAGGTTCACCTTCCAGCAGGACAATGACCCTAAACATAAAGCGAGGGCAACAATGGAGTGGTTTAAAACAAAACATATCTATGTGTTAGAATGGCCCAGTCAAAGTCCAGATCTAAATCCAATCGAGAATCTGTGGCAAGATCTGAAAACCGCTGTTTACAAACGCTGTCCATCTAATCTGCCTGAGCTGGAGCTGTTTTGCAAAGAAGAATGGGCAAGGATTTCAGTCTCTAGATGTGCAAAGCTGGTAGAGACATACCCTAAAAGACTGGGAGCTGTAATTGTAGCAAAAGGTGGTTCTACAAAGTATTGACTCAGGGGGCCGAATAATTACGCACACCCCACTTTGCTGGTATTTATTTGTAAACAATGTTTGGAATCACGTATGATTTTCGATCCACTTCTCACGTGTACACAACTTTGTATTGGTCTTTCACGTGGAATTCCAATAAAATTGATTTATGTTTGTGGCAGTAATGTGACAAAATGTAGAAAACTTCAAGGGGGCCGAATACTTTTGCAACCCACTGTATTCGTATGGCTTATTGCATGTTTCACATGATCACACAGAAAGCCTTTTTAAAGACATTTACAGATAAACCAACATAGTACATACATAGTACATTATCTTTCCAATCTGGGCAGAATCACTAGAGTATGTAAGATTCTTGCCAGTCTGGAAGTCACATTACAATTCATTCAACTATCAAATAGTTGCAAAATTAATTTGAAATGGAGAATTCTAACTTCTATTAGCCTCTCTGTTGTGAATATTACTTCCATTAAACTGATGCCAGCGATGACTGTTTGTGTTTCTCATCAGTTGGGAATAATACTTCTATATTTGGACCATAATAGGTTCTGAAAATCACATCCAATTTGCTCTGTATGAGATATGGCCTGCTGCTCCATAAACAGATATTGTTTATAGTTTCACAGTTGTCATTACAGAACTCTGCAGGCTACTTTCTATGTTAATAATAACCACAATCTACTGTTTGTTTTAACCTTGAGAAACTAAATGTTATTTAGTGGGTTTCTCCCAGGGACTGATACTTGATCCCTCTTGTTAGGTTTGGGGCCAAGTTCTGTACAGATGTGTTGCTAACTTATAGGATAGCAATGCGTTCTATTGCTATGGAGAGGGGAGGGAAGCAGGAAGTTTGGGCTCCGCCATAGGCTCCAATGTAATAACCACAAATAGCAGCTATAACAAGAATTTTGGGCACTAGAGGCACCCCACCCCCCCACCCCCCCAAAAAAAAGAATAATAGCCACCAGGGGCACCCACTATACCATGACAGCTGCAAATAGCAGGCACTGGGGATGTCTTAAAAAATAGCGGATGCCCACATTTACTGTTGTATTCGCTAAATGCAGCTTTATGGCAGAGCCCAAACTTCCCTGGCTACAAATAGCGGCGGTGGGTGGTGGAAAAAATAGCTGTGGTGGAAGGTGGCACGCCTAACATCGTGAGTTGGCTACATAGCCACTCGCTGGAACCAGTAGTGCACAGGCTTTGGGGGTTGGGTAGTGTAAGAATTAGTGTATAGAGGGGCTAGCATAATAATGGTATAATTACAGACTTTCTACTATTGGGGATATCTGCCGCCCAAATTTCCATGTGCCCTTATCCATGTACAAGGGAGGAGGGCCAATGACCCAGCATACCATAGAGTGGGCGGAGTCAGTAGGAGAACAATGCCCTTAGCCTGTGCTTGGCCAAAATGATCCACCAGGTCGATTGTTCTACAGCACATTTAGCTTTACACACGCTAGATTCAAGACTTTACTGCTTAGCACGCCCAACTTCATACCACACACATAACATGGAGTTAGTATGTTAGTATGTTTTCCCAAGTGTGTCTTGTGGAAAAGCTGCCATTTCCTTCTACATTTCTTGACTGGCAGTAAGTACGTCACTGAGCAGGTGTGTGTGTGTGTGTGTGTGGGGGGGGGGGGGGTGTATTTTCAGGCTCATGCAGCTTTCTGTGTTGGCGTAGTCTACCACAAATAACAAATTACAGGCAATAGTGTGGTGCAATGCGCTGTAGTAGGGCTCTTATGCCATACGCCAATTGCACCGCACAATGGTTTCCACTTTCTTTGACTTAAAGCAGGAGTGTCACCATAAAAATCAAATTTCAACAGCAACTGGTTTGAGTATATTAAGTGATAAAGATGCTAATCATGCATTAAAAACTTTCAAAACTTTTTCTGCTGTTATGATTTGGAGTTATCACATACTTAAAGAGGAACTCCAGTGAAAATAATGTAGTAAAAAAAAGTGCTTCATTTTTTACCATAATTATGTATAAATGATTTAGTCAGTGTTTGCTTATTGTAAAATCTTCCCTCTCCCCGATTTACATTCTGACATTTATTACATGGTGACACCCTGAGGAAGCCCATTGGGCGAAACATGTCGGTGGGAGGAGCTACATGAGGCCGGCCTCGTCCACCGTTCTAAACTCACGTTGCTTCTAAAGCTGATCCCTGCAGGAGCGCCGCTACATAGGCATACGCGGGTAGATCATCCACGCCAGCTGCCGCTGACAGGACTGGGCAAGCTGCGAGCTATCTGAGCTCTGAAGGTACCGCATACCCCTAGGGGAGTTCTGGAGACAGGGTCATGGTAACCCCCTGAGTAAGTTTGTATACCGTTGCGGACTGTATACCTTGTTCATACAAACTATTGCAAACTGCTGCTACGCTTAACCACTAATTGCTTTCTGCACAGAGGCTTACTAATCCAGCATGATGAACTATACACTGTAAAGTTGAAATGATTTAAACTGGACTGCCTAACTGACGCACAACTAACGCTGCCCTACAAAGTGGGACTGCCAATGCAAACACTTGAAGGCTCTAACAGTGGCTTTTTTCCACTTGGTCAATTAAGCCTGGTGATGTTGTATATGCCCTAAGTGATAGCGTTCAATAAGTACTTGCAAGTAACTCTGAGCTTTGATGGCTGCTATTGTTGCACAAACCTGTCTGGCTAAAGAATGATTGGCGTGTGTGCATGTATGCATGAAGTGGACGTGGATGCGGGGGCATGCTGTGTTATCTCTGGAGCTTTTACTGTGTTTTTAATGGTTTTAGTATAGTGGAATTGTTACACATATATTGATTGATCTGTTCACAATAAACAGATGAAAGGGGTAGAAAAAGGAGCCCCCACAAACAGCACCAGACTAATGAGTATCAAAATATATATCAATCTTTATTGTATTCCAAAAAACACCATCAGAAATAAAAACATTTAAAAAGGTCAAAAACACATGACCAACCGGGTCTCTCAATCCCATACAATATTAAATAAGAGCATATAATGACAACACCTGGCTTCAGAGCAATAATATGGGTAAATTTCAACACCTAGCTGCTAAAGTAATAATGGGGTAGGTAAAATCACCTCAATATAGTTGATTAGTGTGAGAACCACAAAAAGTTTATATTGAATATGCCTGTGTATCTTTTATAATAATAGTAATTTTATAATGAATAAATAAGTGGAAGTGGATACTATGTGCAAAAAAGCTATTTTTGATAAAGTGCATGAAGAAACGCCATAGCGTGAAAAGGGTAAGGGAAGCAAGGTAAATCAGCCTGTAACAGGTAACAGGTAAAAAATGAGTTGCGCAGTAACCAATGAGAGGAGGAAACAAGCTGTGAAACTTACGTGAAGGATTGAAGAAGCTGGTGCAGCTAGCCAGACGCCAGGGAGGGAGAAGAGAGATGCCCGACAGAGCAGCCTTAGTGCACCACGCGGGCTCAACCCGCTTCTGAAGCTGGTTATCTGGTATAGCTCCTTTTGTGGTGGTGGTTAAAATAAATTGAGTTTTTGAGTTCCATACCCACACCTAGCTGAGGATACTGCTGGGGGAGTGCAATTGCACACGGCCAGCTGATCCTTAACTCTATTGCCTTCAGGAGACCGAAAATCTTTATATGACATTTTTACTGTGGGCAGGTTATGTAGCTGCTCCTAGCTGTTTTGGCTGTTAGAGACAGCTGTAAACAGCTATTTCCTGTCTGTGAACATTGTTACATTGTGGCAGTTTGCCCAGAGTACCGCGGTCCCAGAGCTTCTTGTGGGAGGGGTTTCAGCACAAAATCAGTCATACAGCGCCCCCTGATGGTCTGTTTGTGAAAAGCATTATATTTCTCATGTAAAAGGGGTATCAGCTACTGATTGGGATAAGTAGTCAGTGCCAAACAGTTGCATGCTGGGGGTTCTTTTTAGCTATAATATATTCCTCTTCTTCCCTTTATTTCCCTGCCAGCTGCTTATCTGAAACACGATCCCCTGCTCACTTGTGTTTTACAAGCAAGGCTGAGGTGACTCACCAATTGGAAGAGAAAAGAAAAAAACTAAAGGGCAGATATGACATCAGGATTTAGCCTAAACTGTGGGCAAAAGACATGGCCCCCACCAGGAACAGAATTCTCTTCATTTACTGTATAACATTCACTGAAATCAAAATGTGGACAGTACAATACATGTGTTATGTAAGTAGATCAAGTATTTATCTACTTATTGTAGTTTTTTCCCTGGCATAGTATGGCTAATCCTACTGCTTTAAGAAGCATTTTTGGCTACTTACTTCTAAGGATCTGGTTTCTTTTTGAATTTAAGAGTGGATTTGAAAATGTATAGATAAGACAAAACTCTAGCTCTCATGTCTGGTTTCTTTGTACCTGCATGTATTTTAAATGAGGCTAAGTAGGAGCTCTCCTGTTACAGCTGGTATTCATCACTTTTTCCCAGTAGTTCAGTAATTTGATGATGAGGGATGGGGATTGTTGAATGGATTGTAGAAGAGAGTCCAACAGGACAGTAGAAGCTTGTGAGAAGTCCTGAATATGTATGTGTGGTAGGAAATTACTTGAGTATGCAAGAGAAGGAGTTTGTTTCTAGAGTGAAGATTACATTTTGGGTGATATCTGGGGATTAGTCCAGTAATATTGAAAGGGCCTGAATGACATTTGAAGAACAGGAAGAAAGATGGCTGATTTGTGCAGTTGACCCAGTAAATAACACATGAGGGTGTTGTCGATAGCTATGTGTGTTATATCGTGAGGGCATATACTAGCAGTTTTTATGCCCCGTATTAAAAAGGGCAGATGTGGGAAATGTTTTTAGTTGAAGATGACAGCAGGTAGTTAGTGTACTAATGAGAGCAGAATAAGTGACTCCTAAACAACAAATGTGTTGAGATGAGGTTATTAGCAAAATTATGAAGTTCAGCTTTATCCATGTTAAGTTTCTGTAGGGGTAATAAGTCAATCGGGTACAGATTCTCTGGGCATATGCCAATCTTTCTGAGAAGTATTCATTCATGTATTTTACAACTGTTACCTTTTAAGATATGTTATCTAAGAGACCGTACAAACAAAACCGAATCACCAACCAGCTTCTTCTCTCTTTCTTGGACTGAGGCTGGTTTCACAGTGGGACGTTACAGGCGCACGTTAGAGCAGCCTGTATTGCAGCCCACCGCACAGCAATGAAAAATCAATGGGCTGTTCACAGTGCCCACGTTGCGTTACTCAGTAACGCTGCGCCATAAAAGAACGTACTGCATGCAGTACTTTATAAGCGGCAGAGCTGCGTTAGACTGCTTGCACATGCGCTGTGATGTTGGGGAGGAGCGGAGAGCGGCCAAGCACATGGCTAATTAATATTCACTGCACTCAGTGACGTGCAGTGTTTACTTCCTGGAGCGGCCGCTCTGTGCGGCGATTGGCCGGGCGGGACCACGTGATGCCGCATGCGTCCAAGAGTGCGCATCACGGCATCACGGACGCCAGAGTGGGCTGCACAACGCGGCTCACTCTGACGTCCACATTAGAGAGCACCAGGCGTTGCGTTAGGGGCACGTTATGCGACCATAACGTCCCCTAAAACGCAACGTCCTGGTGTGAAACCAGCCTGAAGCTTCAGCAAACCCAAATCCATCCTCTCAAAACAGTTGTGGCAAAGATTAATGGTGGCTTCATGTAGAGCAATGAGAATGAGAATTACTCATTTTAAACACATTCAATAATTTTGATGAAACCTGTTAAATCACACAAAAATTCACTAACAGATATTTTCACACGTCATCAATAAAATGCCTCTTAAGCCACCAGCAAGTAAGAAAATACTCAGAATAATTTTGACAGTACCGTTTCACCTACTTTTTTGGTACTTTTTCAGAGTGCAGGCCCGGTTCTAGCTACAATGGGGAGCAAAAGTAACTTGGGGACCCCCTTAGCACCCCCCATTTCCCGCAGAAAATTCACTACCCAGGGCCCTATTCCCCCCACAGTCACAATACCATTAGGTGTCCATCATATGTCCACAGAAGTATTGCTGGGATCCCCATTATTCCCCTCCTCCTTTCCCTTACAAATGCAGAGTGTACACACAGCAGAATCTTAGGTACTCCAGACAGTGCACAGGAGGCAGCACCATGCTCTATGCTCTGACTTCATCTCTTCCTCATTTCCTGCAGGCATCTATAGGGTCACCATAGCTGGGGAAAGGAGGGGAGACACCTTGGGGGGCCCCTACAGGCTATGGGCTCCTGGAGCAATTGCCCCCTTTTCCTCTGGAAGCACCGGCCCTGGCAGAGTGCTGAAAAGTTATTTTAAACAGAAGATAAAAAATGATCTCCTAGGAGAAAATTGAAATTTTAAAAATAAAGCCCATAGTGTTCTATTAAATTCAGTGTAATTGATTATAAATGCCATTGGGATTGTAACTCTTCGGATCCACACTGAATTGCACAGCGGAGGATTTGAGTGACAAAGCAGTAAATATTCATTGCTTTAAACTTTTCATTGCAGAGTGCTATTTGGTTTTATACTCGCCATTTGTGGGGGAAGTATTGATCACCACTGTGTGGACATCTTTAATTTCACTGCTGGATTTTTCATCCTAAAGATAGTCTTATCGCTCCCATTCTTGGTGGATAACGAGAGACAAGTCCACTGATGTCCAGTCATGTGAGAGATTTCAGCTTCTATGACTGAATTGTTTACATAACTGTTATTGAATGGTGTATAGTTCACAGGCTCGGCTGCTGTTATCACTCAGTCTTGTATTAGCAGTTAGTGGATTCATCAGAGTTAAGCTGTCACATAATCCCCTGTGGATATCAGTCTTCAGGTTTAGTATGTCAGTAATTTGGCGCACGTCTCTCTATGTGGGTGTGTCACCCTCCAGTGCACAGAATAGAATATATCAGCAAGATATGTCCTCTTTTGACTTCAGAATACAATTAAATAAACCAATGTGTTGTTTGTACTTGCATGGTGCTGCATTATGAAAACTATTATATAGGATGTTTTTGCACTATTATTCAGTATTCTTATGGAAAACTATTAAGGCACAGCCTTAAAGTAACTCTGTAATGAGAGGAATATGAAGTCTGCCATATTTTTTTTACCTATGCTAATTTCCTGGCTCTTGTTGAATCGGTGTCTCTAATCCAGAACAAGTATGAACATCAGATATTCTGATTAAAGTATGGCCATATTAGCCGCATGCCTGTTTCAGATGTGTGATTTAGATAATACTGCCACCAAAAGGATCCACACAATTGCCAGGCAATGTTAACCTCTTGACACCTAAACTTAATCGCCTAACCCTAAATTGAAATCTAACCTTCCACTGCGTTATCCACATGCACTGACCTTCCTTCTTCATGCCTAAACTTTTTTGTAAACATTTTATAAGAAATTCAGGCCATATTGACTGAATCACTTTGGTGTGGCTCCTGCTACCAGGCCCCATAGCAGCCAGTATGGGTGAAATTTTTATCTTAACCACTGGCTTGCCAGTCAGCTTTACTCTGACATTTTCTCTATAGCATTCTGCAGCCCACATTCTGGCACTAATCATTCATCAGTCCATTTGCTTGCAGAGACACAAAAATGCTTTCTTTAATGGATATTTTTATAGAATTAATGATATACAGGATCTTTTTAAAAAAATTAGCATATTGTGATAAAGTTCATTATTTTCTGTAATGTACTGATAAACATTAGACTTTCATATATTTTAGATTCAAATACACACAACTGAAGTAGTTCAAGCCTTTTATTGTTTTAATATTGATGATTTTGGCATACAGCTCATGAAAACCCAAATTTCCTATCTCAAAAAATTAGCATATTTCATCCGACCAATAAAAGAAAAGTGTTTTTAAAACAAAAAAAAAGTCAACCTTCAAATAATTATGTTCAGTTATGCACTCAATACTTGGTCGGGAATCCTTTTGCAGAAATGACTGCTTCAATGCGGCGTGGCATGGAGGCAATCAGCCTGTGGCACTGCTCAGGTGTTATGGAGGCCCAGGATGCTTTGATAGCGGCCTTAAGCTCATCCAGAGTGTTGGGTCTTGCGTCTCTCAACTTTCTCTTCACAATATCCCACAGATTCTCTATGGGGTTCAGGTCAGGAGAGTTGGCAGGCCAATTGAGCACAGTAATACCATGGTCAGTAAACCATTTACCAGTGTTTTGGCACTGTGAGCAGGTGCCAGGTCATGCTGAAAAATGAATTCTTCATCTCCATAAAGCTTTTCAGGAGATGGAAGCATGAACCCACTTTTGAACCAGAAACAGCGGCAGAAGCGCCTGACCTGGGCTACAGAGAAGCAGCACTGGACTGTTGCTCAGTGGTCCAAAGTACTTTTTTCGGATGAAAGCAACTTTTACATGTCATTCGGAAATCAAGGTGCCAGAGTCTGGAGGAAGACTGGGGAGAGGGAAATGCCAAAATGCCTGAAGTCCAGTGTCAAGTACCCACAGTCAGTGATGGTCTGGGGTGTCATGTCAGCTGCTGGTGTTGGTCCACTGTGTTTTATCAAGGGCAGGGTCAATGCAGCTAGCTATCAGGAGATTTTGGAGCACTTCATGCTTCCATCTGCTGAAAAGCTTTATGGAGATGAAGATTTCATTTTTCAGCACGACCTGGCAGCTGCTCACAGTGCCAAAACCACTGGTAAATGGTTTACTGACCATGGTATTACTGTGCTCAATTGGCCTGCCAACTCTCTTGACCTGAACCCCATAGAGAATCTGTGGGATATTGTGAAGAGAAAGTTGAGAGACGCAAGACCCAACACTCTGGATGAGCTTAAGGCCACTATCGAAGCATCCTGGGCCTCCATAACACCTGAGCAGTGCCACAGGCTGATTGCCTCCAAGCCATGCCGTATTGAAGCAGTCATTTCTGCAAAAGGATTCCCGACCAAGTATTGAGTGCATAACTGAACATAATTATTTGAAGGTTGACTTTTTTGTTTTAAAAACACTTTTCTTATATTGGTCGGATGAAATATGCTAATTTTTTGAGATAGTAATTTTGAGTTTTCATGAGCTGTATGCCAAAATCATCAATATTAAAACAATAAAAGGCTTGAACTACTTCAGTTGTGTGTATTTGAATCTAAAATATATGAAAGTCTAATGTTTATCAGTACATTACAGAAAATAATGAACTGTGGGCTGTGGGCCTCCAAAGAAATGGAAAAACTTTTCCAAACCACTCTTCAAAATAGGTCTTTATTTTTAATTCTGTCAGAAGAAATTAAAGAACAGCTTTCTCATCAATGTGTGACGTCTATGCTGTTTCTGCAAATTGTAGATATATCCCCCAACCACATTATGCAGCCACTGTGCAAACAGAAAACGCTGCTACCTATCATATTCATTTGCTTACTGATGAGAAGACATTCTTTTTGTATTTCTTCAAGCACTATAGTAAGCAATTTGTCATTCTGCTCCCTCTAAAATGGCAGAAAAATAAAAGCCTTAATATATTTTGGCGATGATTTACTAAGCGGAACAATGGGAAGACTGTTCCCACTTCCCACCCCAGGAGTGTAGATATACGCCTCCTAGGGCCGGGCCAAGGCAGAGGCGAGGGAGGCTCCAGCCTCAGGGCGCAGTGTAGGAGGTTACAACTCAGTCAGTTATCATTCCCCTATTGTGTTTGAAGAAGATAGAAATAAGAAAAGGGGATACATGGCAGAGAGTGCAAGCCAGATAACTAGAGATTAAGGTGTTGGGGGCCCTGGAGTGCCTCTTATGCTTCATACACACTTGAGATAACAGTCTTTGGAAAATGAAAGATCACAGACCAATTTTACCCCATTCCATGTAGTATGAGAGCCATACTCTACACAGTCTATTCTATGGAGCTACACTCCCCATCAGATAAAATCTTTGCAAGATGCTGCACACAAAGATGCCCGTACACACTCAAAAGATCATTATCTGCAAAAGATCTGTTCCTGCAAAAGATCCATTCCATGCAAAATGCATTATAGTCTATGAGATCTGCAGATCATCATACACACTTGGTTTAACAGACTTCATCTGCATATCTGGCAATCATCTGCAGATCTGAAAATCCACCCTGTTGAATCTGATCTGCAGATGATCTGCAGATGATTGTCTGTTAAACCAAGTGTGTATGATGATCTGCAGATCTCATAGACTATAATGCATTTTGCATGGAATGGATATTTTGCAGGAACAGATCTTTTGCAGATAATGATCTTTTGAGTGTGTACGGGCATCTGTGTGTGCAGCATCCTGCAAAGATTTTATTTGTTGGGGAGTGCAGCTCCATAGAATAGACTGTGTAGAGTATGGCTCTCATACTACATGAAGGGTGGTAAGATTGGTCTGTGATCTTGCCTTTTCCAAAGACTTTTATCTCAAGTGTGTATGAAGCATAAGTCTAATAGCAATCAGCAAGTGACTACTGGGGTGGGAGGGAGAGGGGGGGGGGGCACACTTTGGTGCCCCAGCCTTGGGTGCAGTTTCTGAGAAACTGCTTCTCCTTTAGGTCTCCAATGATTTTTATTCCAGAGATCCTTTAGTAACTGAAACCCAGAATAAAAACAGACCGGATAACTGGCACATATAACTGAAATATGTCTTGCGAACAATACATAATATTGTTATCAGATACCATTCCTTGTCATTTTATAGTATTCTTTTACATCGGCAAATGTTATTTGCCATGATGTTTTTCAAATTAAGTTTTTGCTTCAGGTGAAGGCAAAAGTCCCATCAAACAAAGGACCAAGGCCAAATACAGTACATGTATATTTCCATTTACTTATGTGAGTTGGCTCCCTACCTTACCTCATTAAGCATACAGTAACTTCAAGTATGGGTGGCAGAATGTCTTGAGGCTTGGAGATTGGAATTATAGGGTGTGCAGGTTTGATTAGGAAGCCTGGAAGCTGAAAAAATAAGCTAATTAACAGGGAGCCAGGCTCAATCATAAAAAAAAACATAATCACTCTTACACCCAAAGGTTCCCATCATTTATTAGAACAGACACAAGTATCACGGGAACACCCAGACTTGGCAAAAGCAGCCTCTAGAAACATGATGTGGAATGGAGCATAATTATATTCCCTAAAGGTAAATTTCAGCAACATTATTAGAGTTGCTGCTCAAACATGTACATTAAGTATTGGAGGGGCCACTACACATAAACATTTATTCCAGCAATATAATGTAAATTCTTAAATACACTGAAAACAGGCTTTGCCAGTGGCACTAAGTTATGTCTCTCTTTTTATTTTTAAGGGTATTTGATAAATTCTGCGTAAATGTGTTCTTTAAAAAAAAAAAGTGTTATTTTATAATTTAGCTATATAGCCAGATTACCGTATGTGTGTTTTGCTGGAAACACTGCCAAATGATGTGTATTGTGGGGGAAATGCTGCCAGACTGTGTGTATTTTGGGGGGAAACGGTGCCAGATTGTGTTTATTTTGGGAATAAACTGTGCCAGATTATGTGTATTTTGGGAGGAAACGGTGCCAGGTTGTGTGTATTTTTGTAGGATACACTGCCAGAGTACGTATATTATTTTCCGGGATAACACAGTCAGATTATATGCATACAGTATTTTATTGGGGTGACTAGCAAATCCACTTGTCAATCCTTTTGATCTATATATTTTATCCCAATATTGGTACTGGCATTGTAGTCGACCCCCATAATGTAATCTAAAATGCCTAAGAAGTTGGATAGCACTGATCTACACAGTCAAAATTTTTGAATAGTCAAAAATAGTCAATAAAGCAAAAGTAGATATTGTTCTGGAATTCACTCGCTTTCTCTATTATCCATCAAATGTGGCCCCTTGTACCTCTTCTAAAACCAGCTTGTACATCTGGCAGTTCTCACTCTATATATTGCTGCAGCCTGGCTTGTAGAATTTTGGGCATTATCTTGGTGGAATGCAAGATAAGTCCAATAATATGAGCACTCTTTGGCATTGCCCTTTTTTAGGGTTGGAATGTAAACTGATCTTTTCCAATCCAGAGGCCACTCTTATGTTTTCCATATTGGATGGCAAATTGACAACAGCACTCTAACCGAATCCTCATGCAAACTTAACAGAAGTTCTACTGGAATTCCATCACATCCTAAGCATAATTAATTTAATATGTAATAGTAGTATCTCATAATTTTGCGTAATTTTTCACATAATTTCCATGAAATTTCGCCTAATTTCGTGCCGTCTTCGGTGGTTAATAGCATAGCCCCTATACATGCTATTGACACCAAAATTCCTATGTATGTTAAGGAGAATAGTGGGTACAACTCAAAAAAATAAATGCAAAGAAAAATGTTTTTTAAATTGTAATTTTTCTGACTTTAAAAAACATTATTTTTTGCATTTTTAAAATTGATTTTCTTAAAAACGACAAGGTCTTTTTGCAATATTCTTTTTTTGACTTGTACCCACTATGCACCTTAATATATGTAGCACTTTTAGTGTCAATACCATGTATGGGGGCTTTGCTATTCACTGCCAAAGTCGGCACGAAATTACACGAAAATTATGCGAAATTACAAATTACTATATGAAATCAATTACAAGTACAAATCATAATTACGTATAGGCAAAATTGTGAAATGTTTTCCAATAGTTTACCGATAGTATTTATTATAGTATTTTGAGATTTACATCAACCTTTCCAAAATCAAGCAGAAGCACGTTATTACTCACAACTCTGTCTTTCGTGAGATCTGTGTTATTCTAAATCCTTAAAGCAAACCTAAAGCGAAAATACACTTATGAGATAATGATGTGTATGTGTAGTACAGCTAAGAAATAGAACATTAGTAGCAAAGAAAAGAGTCTCACATTGTTTTCTAGTTCAGGAAGAGTTAAGAAACTTCAGTTGTTTTCTATGCAAAATAGCTTCTTTGAGCTCTTTGACCCAACTTGGGCCAAGGACAGTCCTGTTTTCTGAAGCACTTAAATGTCAAAGAAACAGTGAGAGACAGGTTTAGATAAGGTTTTACTGCAAAAAAGCTCAAAGGGTCATTAGCTCTGCTTTGTTTTATAGTTTCAAATAGAGTGTGGTTTGTAAACTGCAAATATGACAGAATGATGCAATGTTATAAAAAAAAAGCTATATACTGTAAATGAAAATATTAAATTATTTTTTTCTTTGCTTCCAATGTTCTATTCCTTATCTGTACTACACATATAATATGCACAGTACTGGAGGGGAAAAAAACAAAGCCAACGGGAGCCCAAATGGTGCAGTATGTCACAATTATTGAGTATCAAAGGTACTTCTGTAAAAAGGGTACTCACAAAGGTGGGTTGCACAGGGGACAACCGACCACTTCAGGCAGGTGGAGTATCTTAAACCTGACTCCACTCAGGTATACCAGCAATCCTGGGTTCGGTCGCTCTCTTAGCAAAAAAACCTGTGCACCTTGAATACCATAGGCGATGCAATTTCACCTTGGATCAGGTGCACAAGGCTCCCCTCCCCGGAGGGCAGGGGGAGAGTGAGGCGCAGTAGAAGGAAAAGAGGCGCCCAATGTATATAATGCGAATGCGGCAAATGGACTGCAACTACACTTTTATTTGGCCTGAGGAAGTGGGCAGGGTCCAATGAAACGCGTTGCCTGTGCTTAGTTTTCAATTAAACTTCGTTACCTAAAGTTTGTTTGTCGTCTGTGAGGTAAGCCACCTCATTTTTTTTTGTTTCATTGACTTTAGGGTGTTTTATATACATTGGGCGCCTCTTTTCCTTCTACTGTACACATATAATACGTTTTTTGTTTGTTTGTTTGTTTTTTTAAGTTTCAGGTTTGCTTTAAAGCGGACCCAAACCAAATTTTTTTTTTTTATTCAAAATATTTAGTTGCACCACTCTGACACATACAAAGCTAAATAAACACTCCTTCAAGCCTATGAGCATTTCAGTACATGCTTTTCACCCTTCTCTTTGCATAACTAGGGTTATACAGGTGGCAGCCATTAGCAATTCCTCCTTTGCCGGACGCCACCTACTCCAGCATTTTGCCGGATTCTGTCCCGGCAATATGAAAGGAAGGGAGAGGTTCCTCCAATAAAGGTAAAATATTTTATATTTGTCATCATGCAGCTGAAAAAAGGCAGCTATTTATTATTATAATTTAGAAAATAGACTTTATTTCTGAAATCTTGTATTTTTAATTTGGGTCCACTTTAGCAAAAACGCTCCAATACAGTAAAATTGTAAGACACGCTGTACATGGGAGATGTAGATGCTTTCTGAGCTGAATTGTTTTGGTGGTAGAGCTGTTAATAAATGAACAATCAATTTTCATCATGTATGATCATGTTCAGCAATCATACTAGTAGTATTTTAAATATTTTTATTTATCGCCAGGAGCAGATTCAATGGCAAGCACATTTGAGGCATGTATCTTCTTAATAGCATATCACAAACAAGTAAATGCAAAATCATATTGCATGTGAAATGTGTGTACAAGCAATCTTACATAACAGCTTTACAGGGAACATGAGGTGAGTGGGATAGGGATGTGGGCATATTTATTTCCCTTTAAAGGATACCTGACGTGAACTTCATAATATAAACTAAGCACAGAGGTACTGTATGTTTGGAAGTGTTGTACATACCTCATTGTGCTGTTGTCCTGCGCTTATCCTGGTCTCCGTAATTACCAACAGAAAAGTTTGATCTTCAGAGAAAGACAATGGCCTCAATTCACTAAGATCATGCTGGAGATAATAAGGCAAGAGAAAACTTACCTCCACACAGTGAGAGAGTTATCTTATCTCTTCATTCCTTAAGTTACCTCCTCTGTGGTTATTTTCACAGACAGTTAATAAACAGCCTGTCTTTAACTTTTGAATTCTGGAGTTATTTTTAAGATTGAACTGTTAACTTAAAGACAGAAGAGTTAACTTTAGGGTTGCCTAAAGTAAAATGTTTCCTGAATACTACATGCCTTATCACCATGGTGATAACTCTAGAAACGTTTTTAAAGACCGGAGATAAGCTTAGTGAATTGAGGCCAATGTTTGAAAAAGGAAGAGGCTGGCTTAGAGCGTTAGTTTGTCCCGTCTCCACTTTGTTCACGCCCCTTGATGGTCCCATTCTTGCCTCCTGACTGCACCTTTCACAACCCTTCACTGATGAGTTCCCTCCCATGTTTCCCCTGGTCCCTGCATGTCCGCATTGGGCAGAAGAAGCGTTAACCTAGATGTTCTTCAGGGATCAGCACCATTTTGATGATGGAGGTGCCAGTTTTCGGGGCCGGGCTATGGCAGTCCGACTATACTCTCCCTTGAACCTCCAAATTGCAGTTATTTACCGCCCTCCAGGCCCTGCTTCTGTTTTCTTGGATCATTTCTCTGCCTGGCTTCTCCAGTTCCTCTCCTCTGACATCCCTACCATCATCATGGGTGATTTTAACATTCCTATTGACACCAATAACACTGTCTCCAAAAAACTTCTATCACTCACTTCCTCCTATGGCTTGTCTCAGTGGTCCTCTACCTCAACCCACACTGTTGGCCATACGCTTGACCTTGTATTCACTCGTCTCTGCTCTGTCACTGACTTTACTAATGATCCACTACCACTCTCTGACCATAACCTACTTAGCTTCTCTCTCTCCTCCTCTTTTCCTACCACCCTGGCACAAGCACGCTCACATAGTCGAAGAAACTATCGCAATCTTGACATTCAAACTGTCTCTGATGCCCTGGCACCTCTCCTCAAACAATCCTTCACTGACCCAGACTCGGCTGCTATACACTACAACAGCTCCATTACAAAAGTCATGGATGACTTCACCCCCCTCGTCAAGGCCCGCCCTCACCATGTCTGTCGCCAACCCTGGATGACCAAAACCACTAAACAGTTAAAAAGATGCTCTAGAGCAGCTGAACGGCGCTGGAGGAAAAGTAACACAAGTGAGGACTTCATCTTATATAAAATTGCCTTGAACAACTTCAGAAACACACTCTCTGTGGCAAAAAAGTCCTATTTTTCTTCCCTAATATCCGCCCATTTACACAATCCAAAACGCTTGTTCAGCACCTTCAACTCCATTCTCCATCCCCCTCCTCCTCCTCCTTCATCTTGCTTATCAGCTGAAGAATTTGCAACATACTTCACTGATAAAATTGACAAAATCAGAAGTGAATTCTCCATGCGGCCCTCAAATCCCACCTCCACACCTCTCATTGACTGTTCTCTAACTGCCTTCTCTCCACTCTCTGAACACTCTCTTTCCTCTAAAATTGCCAAAGCTAATCTAACCACCTGTTCTTTGGATCCTATTCCCTCCCATTTCATTCCGCAGCTATCCTCCTCTCTCTTGCCTGCACTAACAACGCTATTTAACCTCTCCCTCTCTACTGGCATCTTTCCGTCCCCACTCAAAAAAGCTGTTGTGACACCACTACTTAAAAAACCCTCTCTAGATCCTACCACACTTGCCAACTACCGCCCAGTGTCACTTCTCCCATTTGCATCCAAACTACTTGAACGCCATATACATGCAGAATTAAGCCATTATTTATCTGCTAACTCCCTACTTGATCAGTTCCAGTCTGGCTTTCGCTCTAACCACTCCACGGAAACAGCCCTTACCAAAGTGGCCAATGACCTTCTTACAGCCAAATCCAAAGGTCAATTTTCCATACTCATCCTTCTTGACCTGTCATCAGCATTCGATACTGTCGACCACACCTTACTCCTACAAATACTTTCAAATGTCGGAATAAAGGGCCTTGCTCTCACATGGTTATCTTCCTACCTCTCTGGAAGGTCCTTCACAGTCTCCTACTCAGATCAGATCTCTTCTCCTCATGCTTTGTCTGTCGGGGTTCCCCAAGGCTCTGTCCTTGGTCCCCTCCTCTTTTCCATCTACATGCATGGTCTTGGTGATTTAATCAACTCATTCGGGTTTCAATACCACCTCTATGCAGACGATACACAACTGTACCTCTCTGCCCCAGACCTTAACTCCCTCCTTAAACGTGTTCCTGACTGCTTGTCTGCTATATCCTCCTTCATGTCCTCTCGCTTCCTAAAACTTAACATGAGTAAAACGGAACTAATAATTTTTCCACCGTCTCTGTCCACCTCCCTGCCTGAAGTAACAATAAATGTTAATAACACTCCCATAACTTCAGTTCCCAAAGCTCGGTGCTTGGGGGTGATATTCGATTCATCTCTCTCTTTTATTCCTCATGTTCACTCCATAACCAGCTCCTGCCATCTCCAACTCAAAAACATATCTCGCATCCGTCCCTTTCTCACTCAAGACACAACTAAAATGTTAATACATGCTCTCATAATTTCTTGTCTGGACTACTGCAACGTACTACTTTGTGGACTACCGTCTAACAAACTGGCCCCGCTCCAGTCAGTACTGAACTCAGCTGCTCGTCTCATTCATCTCTCTTCTCGATCTTCCTCTGCCGACCCTCTTTGTCAAGCTCTTCACTGGCTGCCAATTAACCAGAGGATTCAGTTCAAACTCCTAACCCTAACCTACAAAGCTCTCCACGATCTCTCCCCCCGGTACATATCCTCATTAATCTCCAGATACAAACCCAATCGCAATCTCAGATCGGCACATGATCTTCTGTTGTCCTCCTCTAGAATCAACTCCTCACATTCGCGTTTACAAGACTTCGCACGTGCTTCACCCCTCCTCTGGAATGCCCTCCCACAACACATCCGTCACTCGCCAACCTTTGCTACCTTTAAACGCTCTCTAAAAACACACTTGTTCCGACAAGCATATGCTCTACCTTAGGCCACTTCCCTTTGTACTAAGACCAAATTGCACTCCTACTAGGTATCCTAAAACACAAAGCCTCTATATATTTGCTGCATACTACCCCTCCTCTTGTTTCCCCCCATTCCCTTTAGATTGTAAGCTCGCAAGGGCAGGGCTCTCTCCCCCTTTTGTGTCTTGGTAACCATTATACATTTTATTCATCATGTTAATTTTATCACTGTCATTACCAATTCTATAATTTGTATTTTGTATCATTCTTTGTATTTTGTCACTAATTATGTATCTTGTATATTGGTGTACACCATTGTCTGTATTATTATGTACCCCATGTTTGTTTCTTACTTTGTACAGCGCCACGGAATATGTTGGCGCTTTATAAATCAATAATAATAATAATAGAGGGAGGAAGACTTGGTTCCCACATAAAAAGGTGTCAAGTCCTATCCTCTCCTGTCAGTTTTTGACAGGTGGCATCAGTTTTGTATGCATTTAAAGATGAATATGCAGAGGGTAATTATTGTGCTTATTGTATTTTTTTTTTTTGTATTTGTTCAGGTCAGTTGTGCTTTAAGCAATGTACATTTTTTGTCTGTCTTGCTGATCCTCTGCGTCTAATACTTTATCCAAAGGAGGAAGAGGAGCCCTGATTGAATAAAAGCTTCTAAAAACTGTTTTAAAAATGAAAAGCGAAACAAGCTAACTTACCTCAATGATGAAATGTTTGTAACTCACAAAAGATTTTTTATTTAGCACAGGCAAAGGTTTCCTTGCAACCCTCCTTTGTGAGTAGCATCTTACTTATTTTCCACATCAATATTTGACATATTGCACTACTGGGCTCGCGGTTTTTGTCTCCTGTGCCTTTTCCTACAGGGTGCCGAGACACGCCTACTACATTTCGTACTTTATGCAATAGACCCAGAACAAGCATGCAGATTGGTGAAGTCTGACTAGATTAGCAGCCTGCTTGTTTCAGGTGTGTGATTCAAACATTAAAGAGAAAAGAGCTAAAGAGATCAGCAGGACTGCCAGGCAACTGGTGTTTAAAAGGAAATAAATATGGCAGCCTCCATATCCCTTACTTCAGGTTCCCTTTAAGTTTAAGCTGACCCCAAATTGCATGGTATTCTCAAGAACGGTTGTACTTTTTCAGCACATAGAGCTAATACGCTTGGAATGAATCTATCTCTAAGGCCCCGTTCACACTTGCGTTTTTGGGAAAAACGGACCAGATGTCCGGACCGGATCCGGACCATACCGGATCGGACCCGTACGGTTCCTATCCGGATCCGGTCTGTTTGCATACGTTTTAAATCAGGTATGAATACGGCTCCGATCCGGATCCATTTTTTTAAAGAGATAACACACTATATAAATTCCTGGGGTCTGGGAGGTCAGCAGAAGCTGCACCTGTAGAATCAGGTCCTCCGCTGTGTAGGGCCTCACCTCCACGTCCGACATACTGCCAAACAGCTCCAGCACAAAGTCACTGCTGCTCCACTCCAGAAATGCTGTGCCCATGTGTCCCCATACAAAATGGCCGCTAGAAAACGCATAGGAAGTGGGGTAGAACGTCCGTTTTTTATAGCCAGTGTGTTCTGTGCTTTCCGTTTCCCATTGGTTTCTATTGCCGGACGGTGCAGTCAAGCTCCGGTCCGGGTGCGTCGGCCGGATGATCCAGACCTTAAAAATAGCGCATGTTGGAAAAGTGTTCGGATCCGGTCCAGCTCCAGTCCGTACGGAACGGACGCGTGTGTACGGTCGCATAGACTTTGCATTGCTATGCCGAATGTCCGTTCCGTTTGTACAGTATACGGTCCGGATCCGGCCCAGCGAATCCGGTCAGCGAACGCCAATGTGAACCGGGCCTTAGTCTTATTAGTTCTGCCACTGTCCCAGGATGTGGTATGTGGCTTTCCACCATGGGTACATATCGTTCTGGATATTCCACTTGCCATTATTGTACTGTCCTCTAGCAATGCAATACAATAATTTCATATGCAAAACAACAATCATTTTTCATTCAGGGTTTTATTAATTCCTTAGTGATAACTTCGAGTCAGACTCGGGACGGAAATCCGCAGCTCAGAGCGGTAACCCCGAGCTAAATCCATGGGAGGTGTGTAATGTGCAATGCAGGGCTGTCGCAGATCTATCTAGCGCTATGATTTTTACGGTATAAAATCTTGTGAAAAAATTGCACAGCTTCTAGACAATTAAATCTGGAGGTAATCATACCGCTAGGGAGGTTAACTGTGCTACTGCTAATGTCATTTACATAATTTCTTGCACTTCGTGCAAAGTACAGTATGTGGGCTGCACATACAGGATTTATGCACAGACAGGACTTATGGGCCTGAATGGGGTGCTTCCAAAGAGAACTTTTGTGTCTTCAGAGTATCTCAACACTTTGCGACCCATCAGGGTGGCGACATGCCTGTATTTAAATTCCAGGGTGTGAAGCTGGTATAATGGCCAATGGGGGGAGGGGGGGCATAGTCAGAGAGCCCTCTTAAAACAAGAAACACAATGGATCTGGCAGCTAGGGACTTGGATTCCTGCTGGTCTCAATTCTGGGTGAGATGTCAATTTATATTATAATCTGTGATTTTTGCCTCTTTATCTATTGTTCGCCTCTGATTGCACGAAGCTTGCTTGTTTGTTCAATAGTTCTTAAAGAAAACCTGAACTGAAAATTAAGTCAAAATAAACATACACCAGTCATATTTACCTCCCGTGTTGTCTGCTCATCAATCTCTTTCCCCTCTCCTGCGTCCCGCTAGTCCACTGTGATCAATGGAATTCTCTGTCCTCCATGTTGAAAATGGCCATTACCCCATAACAGCTTCCTGGTCAGCACACTGTTAAACTGTAACATCCCACACTTGAGCCATAGGGAAACATGGACATTACCTGGCACCAGGCATGGGCGCAAATTCGGATTCGGGTGAGTCCGGATAGTTCTATCCGGATCTCACCCAGTAATGCTGTGTGGTGTGGGCAGGGGGGTCAAGCTTACCTGTCTGACGTCTTCTTCGGTCGTCCCTCGGCGCCTCCCATGATGCGCTCCACGCGTGCCATGTGATTACAAACATTTCCTCCTTCAACCCGGAAGGAGGAAGTGTTTGTACTCACGTGACCGCCACTTGGAGCGCATCAGAACTGTAAAATATCGTTGTCAGAAGAAAATGGTGAGCTTCTGAGCGGAACTGATGGCGAGGTAACTATGTAATGTTCATTTGAAGTTAGTTCATGTGTTTATTTTAAATAATTTTACTCAGTTCAGGTTCCCTTTAAATGAGAACCTTTTATACTAGTGTGCACTTATTTCTTCTTTTGTACACTGTAACGTTAAAATCAATGCATCTTGTTTAATTGTTAATTTTTTATTGTACTGCTCTACCCCCAGGAGTATAAGTTGTTGCTCCTGCGAGAGCATTCTTAGCTATGACTAAGAAGTGCATGTAGCTCTGATATGAGTGAGCTGATACAGTACGTCTCTGTATAGAAACATTCTTTTTAGGGCTCGTTTCCACTATCGCGAATCCGCATGCGTCCAACGCATGCGGATTCGTCCATGTAATGCAAGTGGATGGGCCTGTTTCCACTGTAGCGTTGTTGAGGTGCGTTTTTTTCAGCGGTGAAAAAACGCACAAAAGAGCGCAGAATTCGCCTGCGAGTGGAATGCATGCGAATCGCATGCAATGTATTTATTAGGGAAATCGCATTCGGTTTCCCCATGCGTTTTTTGCCGTGAATTCGCAGGTACCAATGTAAATTCACACAGGCATATACCCTCACCTATGCGAATTCGCGGCAAAAAACGCACCCGCATCCCACATGGGGAATCGCATCCGCATGCGATTTCATCAGCGGTGGAATCCAGGCGATTCCGCACCGCAATAGTGGAAACGAGCCCTTAAAAGATTGGACTTTTTAATCTCCCAGTCAAGCGGATTCCTTTCCTAAGTACTCCCTTTAATAGTAAACCTGGATGTTTTTGAAGCTTCATTTGGTGTTGTAGTAGGCAATTTCTTTCACTTTTCTGATAGTTTATTACCTACTGACATCATTTGTTGAGAATGTTTTGCCTGTTTGTGAGCTGGACAAATTAGTACATTTTTTTTCTTTTTGATTTTATGTTTTATTAATCATTTATTATTTTTGGAGAGGATTATTAACCAGGATGCAATAATGTAATCTTGTATATGCATATATCTCTTTCAACTAAACCTTATTGTTCATCTTGCTTATTCCTTATAAAAGATTGCAAACATTATTTCATATTTCGTTACGTAGAATTTTGTTTGATCTAAACCTTCAAACAAACATTTCAAACTTTACAAATGACACCTTGGCAGCTGTCCACTCCAAGGTTTCCCTTTAAAATTGTATGTATGAAGGTTTTCCAGCTGCATCCATCTATAATTAAGTATTTTGAAATCTAATTTAATGAGATGCTCGTGATAATTTATTCCTGGCTAATGAGATTGACCAAAAATCACTCACAATTTCAAGTCATGTCTTTTATTGAGAGCAGGCTAATACCCATCTAGTTTTTAATTTCAGATAATGATAACCTCCCAAGAGTCTACACCCATGGGGGCAAAGCCACCTTTAATTAGCAATACCTTCCCATAAAGTATGTTGTCGCCGCTGGGAGACTGATGGCGGAGCTTCGGCGCGCGATCTCCTGCAAAACACGCCCCCAGGACTGCACGCCAACCGGCGTTAGGCGGTCCTGGGGCTGCCGCCACGCCAATTGGCGTGGAGCTGTCGTTAAATGGTTAAACAGCGCCAGTTGCTTGGTAACCCTACTGATCCATTTGGCTGTAGCAGTGTCTGAATCACATGAGAAACAAGCATGCAGCTAATGTTGTGAGATCTGACAATATTGTCAGGAACTCCTGATCTGCGGCATGCTTGTTCAGGGTCTATGCCTATGCTCTTATCATCTCCAGCATTTACTATTACAATGCCCTAATGTCTGGCCTCCCCTTGAAATGCATTGCTTCCCTTCAATCAGTAATGAATGCAGCATAAATGCAGCAGCTAGACTCATCCATTCTTTCTTCCACTCTGCTTTCTCTTCTCCCCTCTGCAAAGCCCTACACTGGCTCCCTATCTGCTTCAAGATCAGTTTGCCTGTGCCTAAACCTACAAATCTGTGCACAAGACCTACCCAACCTACTGTACATTTCTGAGTTCATCCACAGATATATACCTGCTCGACCCTCTCCGGTTCTCCAGTAATCTCTGCCTTACTGCCCCACTCATTTCTCACCCCCATGCACACCCACAGGACTTCTCAAGAGTTGCCCCCACACTATGGAACTCCGCCCCCGCTCCCCCATCAGACTTGCTCCTTCCTTCAACACCTTCTAACAAGCCCTCAGTCAATACACATTTCTTTAAAATGGCCTACCACAGTTTAACTCTCTCAGCCGAGCACCTTTTTCACAGCCCTACCTTATGTGTCCCTCCCCCACCCTTTAGATTGTAAGCCTTTGGCAGGGTCTCTCCCCGCCCCCTTAGTGTGTCCTTCTTGATCTTGCAACCCCAGCTATGTCACCCTTCTCATGGACTAACTCGGACTTAAATTCCTGAGTCTCTGTAAAATCACATGATCCTACATCTTATACCGTTTGCATGGATAACCTTGTGCTATGATGTATAACTGTTACATCTCTGTCTGTCTCCCCTTGTTTACATTGTATGTATCCCTACGGTACTGCGCAGGCGCAGAACTACTGCGCCTGTGCAATACCGTCCTGAGGACGTCGGAGAGACCACGTGACCCGCACAGTGGATCTCAGAAGATGCCAACCCGGAACCCGACCTGGCAAGGTCGGCTGTGCCAGTGGAGAAGACCAGGAGCCACCGGAGCTGCGGCGAGGGCACAGGACAGCTGCCACGGCTGGAGGAAGCCCCATGTAAGTGGATCTTTTTTTTTTATTTGCTTGGATCACTCCTTTAAAAGGAAATAAATATGCTTCAGTTTTCCTTTAAGTGTACCTGAGATAAACTAAGTATTTAGATTTATACTTACACTGTGCATGCGCAGCCCTGACTGGGCGCACCCTCGATCACACTTCCGTGGCATGCGCCGTTCGCTAAGAGTTTAACTGCACTTGTGCAGAATGCTCCCAGTCATTGGAACTGGCCATGCCTGCTCATTGGAGTGCGAGAGAGCTAGATTGCGGACTCCACTGCACAAGAACGGAGGGGACTGGGATGATGGCAATCAAACAGACATCTTTACAGGAGCCTGGAGGACAAAGCAGGTGGTATCAGTGATGAAGCTGGGTGCCACTATAGAAGTAATGCTATAGTGCGCAACCGCCGGACCTCAAATGACTTCTCGCTCCGAGTTGCTACAACTCGGAGGGCAAATAGTATTTAACGCCACTAAATTTTAGCGGCAGCAGGGTGAGCCGTCATTCTGCTCAGCCTTCAGCCATATCACCGAAATGACACCTGGAGGAAGCCCCAGTTAAGTATAAATCTATACACTTAGTTTATCTCAGGTTTCCTTTAAATGTGTCATTTCCATACACACAAGCAAGTTCCAAATGTGTCTGCTGATTGCTTCTGATGTTTTTCACTGAATCATGCCTCAGGTGTCTGATAAAAGTTTATACTTTTCATCATTTAGAGAACTTTTCTTGCTTTATTTTGTAGATTGTCAGATGCCTTATGTGTTTCACAAGCAGAGGATAAATCCACTGTTTCAGTAATAAATGCCACACATATGAACTTGACAGATCCTTTTCTGTTGACATACGTGACGTTTTGATGTGTGCCGCAGGATAGGATCATTTTTCGTCATTTATTAACTCCAACGCTACCTCGTCATTGCTATCGATACACTCATCAGTCACACCACAAGCGGAAATTAGCTAGTTTGTTGCTGACATTTGGATAAAGCTGTTCTGTGCTCTGTTGTTAATATGGATAGCATCCCTCTTCAGGTCAGAGATACTGGCTTAACCATTTCACCAACGTGCTGCTATTAAAGGCATTTGAACAAAGCTGCAGGCTTATTGTATAGTAGTTTGATCACCGTGACTAAATCAGGTTTCTGTCAGACTAGTATCCATGACAATAGATTTATGACTGCACCTGTGGCTGCCTCCCTTCTTGCCCTAATGATATGGACTTCCTTTCTAGTAGGGTAAAGAGGAAGTTCAAAATGCAGTAAAATATTTATCCATATATTTATAAAATTAAGAAACTGTTCCAAAGACAGTGTTCTTATGTGATGAAAATGGTGACATAGCAGTAGGGGATGCAGAGGTTGCTACTGCACCAGGACCCAACGGACCTGCACTGGGCCCTCCTCCTGTTGCTGCTTTAGCTCTTTATTGGTACATAAGTGGTTATCAACTCTTCTATATTTGCTTTGACTGGTGGTAATCATTGACAACCCATTCCTACATACAACATATGTTACACAATAGTTATACATATGATCTGCTATCTTACTAAAAAAAAAAAATTAATATGGCCACACATCCTCGGCTGGAATGACAACAGGAATTAGTTGCTGTGATCTTAATACTTCAGTTGTCAAAAATGGGCAGCGGTCGCGCTACAAACACATCGCATGGCATGGCAGGATTGTGCACATGGTACGCTGACAGAACCGCATAAAAAAATGCGCTTGTTAAAATTAACTGACGAATGAGCTAACATTAAAGCGGAATATAACCCTGCATTTTAATTTTGCTCTAAAACATTATTTACAGCATATATGCAAGCAGCATTTTTTTTTTTTACTAGACCAGCATTGGAAGGGTTACACACAGAGCTTTAAAGTTCCTGGAGAGAACTGCTCCCGCAGCCAAAGTTTAGATAGATACATTTAAGCAAAACAAAATGTAACAAGTGTGGAATGTGACTCACTCTCTCTGACTGTGCAGGAGCTGGAGGACAGCCAAAGAGTGTGTAACATTCCTCACTTGTTACATGTTGTTTACTTAAATGTATCTATCTAAACTTCGGATGCGTCTGCAGTTCTCTCCATGGAACTTTAAAGCTTTGTGTGTAACCCTTCCAATGCTTTTCTAGTAAAAAAAAAATGCTGGTTGCATATAATATGCTGTAAATAATGTTTTAGAGCAAAGTTGAAATGCAGGGTTATATTCCGCTTTAAGGGCTCATTCAGACTTTCCCGTGCACATTTTGGCAGTGCACATAGTGTAGACAGCCCTACTACCGTTCCCATCATATGCACTGTGCAGCAGTGCGATGCGCTATCGTACTGCTGCATGCATTTTTAGGAATTGCAGTGCAGATCCCATAGTGAATGGGATCTGCAGCGCAGCGCATAGTAGCGCAGATGGTGTGTGATCGTACGTGTTGCGTTCCGATCGCACAGCCATCTGCGCTAAATGATGTGAAAGAGGCCTAAGTGAATCAAGCTGATGGTGACCTGCTTTGCTGAGTGAAGTGTAGTGTTCAGGCACTAACGTCAGTACTTGGGACCATGAGAAGCATACCTACCAACTTTCTGTGGTCGGATTAGGGACACCTTTAAGACACGCCCCTGCCACACCCTTAGTCACGCACCACTTAGAATTCATAAACAAAAAACTTAGTTATACCATTCAAACCAACTGGTCTTTTTTATCATTATTTGTTTTTCTTAATATTAACATTTGAAATCAAGAAATATATTAATTTAAAGGGATGGAAATAAAGTTTAGATGCAATTAAACACATTTTTCAATAGAAAAATACATATATATTCCTAGATTTGTACATCAGTCCTGAAAGAGGGACACACGAAGAAGAAAGAGGCACAGAGGAATTTGGTTTCCGAAGATAGACTGTCCCTCCAAAAAAAGAACATTTGGAAGCTATGGGGAAGTGTAGTTTTGTGTCTTAAGAGGCAGGTAGTGCAGGATGCATCATCTATCCATTCCAGTAGCCCAGAAGCAGGAGAGCACAACAGCGCTACAATGATGATGTCATCAGAATGCAAGCTTGATTTTTTATAGGATTTTGAAGTGAAGCCACGAGAAATTTTCTAGGAACACAGCTTTCCTGTAGATTGGATAAACCAACTTTATTTGCTTCTAGTATAATCCCTGACTAGAAACAGTGGAGGATTCTGTATTGCTCCTTCGTGCATTAACAAGTACAGGCACAATCACTATACTTACATCAGCATGACAAAATCTTCATATTAATTATAGCCAGTTGCTTAAAGCGGAATGAAACCCAGCATTTCTTCTTTGCTCTAAAAAATTATTGACAGCATATTATATACATCCAGCATTTTTTTTACTAGAACAGCATTCAAAGGGTTACACACAGGACTTGAAAGTTTAGTGCAGAGAAATCTGGATGCATCTGAAGTGAAGATAATGTTATCTTGTGTTTACTTTATTTTATCAAGTGAGTAATTTGACACATTATCTGACTGTGCAGAAGCTCCTGGACACAGACAGACATTCAAAGCATTTCTGCCTTCACTACATAATGAATAAAACCAGTTATGAATAAAATGCAAAGTCAGCTCTCAAAGCAAAAAATACTTTTAGTACTTTTGGGAAATTGTACTTTCTAAATAAACAATAATACTTACGCACAAATGCAAATATGATAACTGTATGGCATATAAAAAGAAGGAAAACATGTTTGTATTGAATATTATGTCAGGGTTTTATACTGCTTTAAATCACAGTCACTGAGTTGAGGCCTAAAACAAACTTGCCTTAAATGTAATATATGCAATTTAAATGTATTCTGTAATGGCTCACAGCCAAAAATGTGGCTTTAGCTATAGCCCTATGGGTGCTATAAGGCCCCGCACTGAGGGGACCCAGCACTGCGTGCAGTGTAATAATTATTGGAAGTTGCATTAGCATATGAAAATATATCGGAAGGCATCATTTCTGTATATATAATATGGAATACTGAAAATCACAGGAAAGAAAAATAGGCAGACTAGCTGTGCGTGTGACTTCATTATTTAAATCATTAATGTGATGAGTATAAATGTTGTTCTTGTTTTCGTAAGTGCTCATTACTAGTGTTCCAGTTTCTGTGTTCAGTATTCATATTCTGTATTCGGATACCTGGATAATGTCTTGCACAGCCATTCAGCACCATTACCAGGGGCTAGAGTCACAGAGTTGCGCTCAACATTGCGCAGAACGTAACTCAGATGCTTCCTTCTTTCGGCTGGGAAGGAGGAAACATGGGAGTCACGTGAAGCGTGACATGGTACGCAACTACGTGACTCTATCCCAGGACTAGGCAAACCGCGGCCGATGGACCGAATCATGCCCACTAATAGAGGTCCGAGTTCCTCTCCTCTCTTCTTCACCATCCCTGCCAAATTGCGAGCGGTGCATAATGTTAAGTTGAACTCGCCCAATCCTATTTTCTAGCCCCGCTCACCACAGCAGCGCCATGTGACTTGCTATTAGTACGTGCCAGACACTGCTGTAGCCATGGAGTACACCACTAGCAGATGTTATTGGGTGAATTAAACTAATCATAACGCACCGCTTGCAACTCGGCAGGTGAGGCTCCTGGTGTGCAGAGAAGTTGATGAGCCGGAGAGGGGAGCCGGAGAAGAGAGGCTCCTGACAGGGCTACAGCTGAGTGGTGGGCAGCCCTGTCACTCCTGACAGGGCTGCTGCTGAGTGGTAGGCAGCCCTGTCAGTCATGGCTAAGGGACAGACTGGTGGCGATGGTGTTTCCCGGGCGGTACAAAGGTGCCGTCACTGGGCCAATCACTGAACTCGCTAAAGCGAGTGAGTTGCACTTGGGCCATAATAAGAAATCCAGATTTTTTGGAGATGCTATTGATGCTTGGAAACATTGAGGGAAAAGTAGAAGAGGACGGCAGCGGCTAAGATGGCTAGACAGTATATGAACATGCCTATGCAACAGCTGAAAGGAGCAGTGATTGGCAGACACATCTGATGTGCAGAAGTACATATGGTCATGAAGAATGAGGAGGAAAAGGAAGGGAATTGGTGCAGAACTATTGTTTTAGTGTATAAAATTCTACACCTTAAAACAGTACTCAGTACCTTATATTGATTTTAGTATTGTGCAATATATATATTTTTTTTAATTTGTTCTTGATCTTCTTTGCTAATTAGCAACTTGGCTTAATGCTGGAAATACACGGCTCAATTTTGAACCATTAAAATGGCTCGATAGACAATTTCCGACATGTCCGATCTACTGCCCATTTGTTTCGCCGCTCGACTCCGGATTGAAGTAAATGGAAAAAGATAAGAAAAACGAGCGGAAGATAAGAGAATTGACTGCAGAATTGAGCGGCAAAACGATCGAGTGGGAGAATCGAGCTGCAAAATCGAGCCGTGTATGCCCAGCATAACACAGTAAAGCTAGTCTTACACAAGTTGATAAGACTCAGTCCACCAAGCTAACAATTACTCCCCTATGGATAATTTATTAACTTCTACCACTTAATCAGGTGGAGACTGATTAAGAATCAGTGAAATCTTCTGATTCTACTGTTCGATGCAGTATAAAGCTATGCAGCCGTAATCCCCCACAGCTCCTCCCCTCTGCTTGCTCCACTAAATATTACTGCTGCACCCTTTCCCCACAGCTCCTCCCCTTTTCTTGTTCCATTAAATGTTACTGCTGCACCCTTTTCCCACAGCTCCTCCCCTCTGCTTCCTCCGCTAAATATTACTGCTGCACCCTTTCCCCGCAGCTCCTCCTCCTCTGCTTGCTTCACTAGATGTTACTGCTGCACCTTTTCCTCACAGCTCCTCCCCTCTGCTTTCTCCGCTAAATGTTACTGCTGCACCCTTTCCCCACAGCTCCTCCCCTCTGCTTTCTCTGCTAAATGTTACTGCTGCATCATTTCCCCACAGCTCCTCCCCTCTGCTTTCTCCGCTAAATGTTACTGATGCACCCTTTTCCCACAGTTCCTCCCCTCTGCTTTCTCAGCTAAATGTTACTGCTGCACCCTTTCCCCACAGCTCCTCCCCTCTGCTTTCTCCGCTAAATGTTACTGCTGCATCCTTTCCCCACAGCTCCTCCCCTCTGCTTTCTCTGCTAAATGTTACTGCTGCACCCTTTCCCCACAGCTCCTCCCCTCTGCTTTCTCTGCTAAATGTTACTGCTGCATCCTTTCCCCACAGCCCCTCCCCTCTGCTTTCTCTTCTAACTGTTACTGCTGCACCCTTTCCCCACAGCTCCTCCCCTTTGCTTGCTCCGCTAAATGTTACTGATGCACCCTTTTCCCACAGCTTCTACCCTCTGCTTCTCCACTAAATGTTAATACTGCACCCTTTCCCCACAGCTCCTCCCCTCTGCTTCTCCGCTAAATATTACTTCTGCACCTCAATATAATTCTGTGCATTGACGCATATAATCCCATGAATGGCCACCTTAAGAAAAATGTATTTGATATTCAAAATGACAAAAGGCATTCAGAAAGACCTTTATAAAAAATCATAAACCTTTGAGACTAAGGGAAGTGTATTACTGAGCATCTGTTGTATTCTATCCAGAAGAATTTACATGGTGTCAGGGCTGACTTCATAGACAGAATTAACCTGTGTGATTAGAAGACCCACCAGAGGGAAGCTTTATAGTAATCTGACAGATCCGTTCAAATCACAAGAGTGTTTTCCTGCATCTAAATATCCCCTTGGGATATACTGTTCAGATATTGTGATGAGGATATAAATCCTTGTGCCTTGCAGCCGGGCATTACATGGGAAAGCCATTACATCATACTGGCAGCCGGGTTAACCTACAAGACGAGAGAGTAAAAGGTTAGTAAATCCTGCTAGCAAGAATAATGCAGTACAAATGCCACCAAAAGACAACAAATGTATAGCAACAACAAAACAAATGGTACATTCATCTTTTATATTGATTTCTCCCTTCGTGGCTAGAAGCAGAGCATCACATCAGCTGTATTTGGTGTAAAAATGTTGATGCTTTGCTTTCGGTACAGATTTCATCAGTAAAAAACTTTTGTTAGCGCTACATTTTAGTTTAAAATGTAAACCATAAGTACACACCTAGTGCAAACAATGTAGAGCAAACCTGTCACAATGATAGCAATAAGCAGAACTTCCTTGACCCCTCTGCTGCTGCCCGGTACCTCTTTGTATTCTTGGCCGGGTTCCTGTCCATGTACAAGTGCAGTTGTACACGTACATCTAAATGTGTCGCAAGGAAAAATGGATGTGGCATATTGTCAATAGTACAATATTGGTAAATTTTACCAAAATTCTACTATCCCTTACTAGTGATAGTAGAATATCAATAGGGCTACCTATGTTATACTGTCGGCCTGTCATATCCTACTCATACATTAACCTTCTCTGTATATATGCCTATCATTAATTTACCCCTACCTATGCCGAGCACTAACCTCCCCCTTCTATACCGAACACCAATTCCCCTACCTACACCTAGCAGTTACACCGCCACTACTGTCCTTGGGCTATTGTAGGGCTGAGCAGGTCCAGTTTTAGCTACAATGGGACCCAAAGCAAAAGTAACTTGGGGGGGGAGGGGTTTATAAAGGTGCCTCCCCCATCACTTCCGAGTCGACTCCAGGGACCCATCCCACCACACTCCCAGCCACACAAAATCATCCATTATATCTCCCCCAAACCATTGTTTGAGAACCCATTATTTCCCCTCCTCTTTTCCCTTACAAATCCAGAATGTACACACATTTGGGTCTTCCCTAATCCAGGCAGGACACAGGAGGCAGCACCATACTCTCCACACTTCTCCCGCGCCTCTCTCTTCCTCATTCCCTGCAGGCATATATGGGGTCACCATAGCTTGAGGGGAGGGGACACTCACCTGGGGGGCCCTACTTGCTCTGACGCCCTGGGGCAATTGCCCCATTTGCCTCTATTGAAGTGCTGGCCCTAAGGATGAGGATGTACAGACTAGCAACATGTTCTGTTGCTATCTGGGGGTGGAAGGCTGATAGAGGTGCCAGCAGCTGACTGCTGGAAATAAGGAATCAAATGTGGTGTGCAAAAAACCGCAACAGAGACGGTATTTTTTTCCCACGTCACTGCGATTCTCCATAGGGAAGCATTATGTGCGTTTTTGCATTGTGGGAAACCATACGTGAATATTGCAAGTGTGACCCTTGCCTAAACAGTCCATTACTTTAGCTGGATGTTTTGAAAGATGAGACATAAATATAATATTTTTAAACAACGTTTGAAATTTTCTGGGATCTAAAACAGATCCTTCCTTCAGCAGCACTTGAAATAAGAATAGCATCTTAATTGATCTTGTTTTTAGAGGCATGGAAAACAATAGCTGGTTGGGCAATGTCCTCTAATAAAGGGAAAGATGCAGGTGCATTGTCAATTGATGTTCTTCTTAATAATAATAATAATACCAATTAACTAACAAGGCAAGGGTCTCTTGTTCTGTCTCATTCCAGTTCCAGGCTGATAATTATCCCTTAGTCACAGGCAGTAAAATAAAGAACACACTTGCATTTTGGGCTAATAATTTACAGACAAACTGACTAATTTCTAGGGGGAGGAAACACTACAACTCATTAGTCACTGTGGGGGAAAATAACACAAAAAACTGAAGTACTTATTAACTATTCCCCTGCTGACAGGTTTAGTGCGTACTGTATACTGCAGACTAGTGATTTAGCAATATCACAAGTACTGATGCAGGAAGACTACAGAGATGGTACATATTACTCTCCCCCTTTCTTCCTTGCAATTTATGTGCTTTTGTTATTATAGATAAATACTAGTCATTGTGTTTACATATTCACACTATTATTATTTATTGTATTTATAAAGCGCCAACATATTACGCAGTGCTGGACATTAATTTTGGTTACAGACAATATTTAAGGGTGACATACAGCAATATGACAATACAGGAATACTAGAAAACCAGATCACACAGCACAGTATGAGTACCAGGTAATGCTTAGTCAGTCACTGGATGGAGCATGGAGATTAGGCAAGTTAGGTTCACTCAAATGCATAGCATGGGTTCACAGTAATGTAGGTGCATGATCAGGTAGGACACAAAAGGAGGAGGACCCTGCCCAAAGGCTTACAATCTAGAGGGAGAGGTAGGGACACGAGAGGTAGGAGACCAGAGTTCGGCTGTGGTTTTAGAGCAATTGTGAGGGGTGGTAGGCCAGAGTGAAAAGGTGGGCCTTCTTGAATGTATTGAAGGAGGGGGCTGCCCTAATGGGTGGAGGTAGGGAGTTCCATAGTGTTGGAGCGGCTCTTGAGAAGTCTTGGAGGCGTGCATGGGACTGGGTGATGCGGGGGACGGTCAGGCGAAGTTCATTGGAGAAGCGGAGTGAGCGGCTTGGTGTGTATCTCTGAGTAAGATCAGAAATGTAGGTTGAACAGGTTTTGTGGACGGATTTGTAGGTCAGACACAATATCTTGAATCTGATTCTGGACTGGATAGGAAGCCAGTGGAGGGATTCACGGTGGGGATCCGCCCTGGTGGAGCGATTGGAGGAGTGGATAATTCTGGCTGCCGCATTCATGATGGACTGCAGTGGGGCTATTCGGGTCATAGGGAGACCAGACAGAAGGGCATTGCAGTAGATGAGGCGGGAAATTATGAGGGCATGGATGAGGAGTTTGGTGGTGGCAGAGG